>NC_041389.1:289068661-289074450 GCF_002162155.2 Triticum dicoccoides
CATCACACAAGAAGCTCGCCCACACGGCAAAGGAACCACCTCAGGCTCGCCAAGATAACTCGCCTTGCATGCGCAGGCGTGAACCTCATGATCAGCGTTCGGTCCCTCGCGATCTCGCTCGAGCAAGGAAACTTCCCTTTCAGTCCTTCCGGAGTCGCTTGCGCGCCAAAGGGGACCTCCTGAGCATCGCGCCTCAGGGGCTCTTACCGGACCTCGGGCTGCTCACCTCCTCGCCTTGACCACGACATCGCGACCTGGCATACCAGCGACGGCTGAAGCTTTCCTGCGGACTGGGTCCTGCCGACGTAGAGCACTAAGCTACCACGAGAATGAAAGTGGGAACCATGCCAGGGCGAGAGATGCAAACACGACATCGAACTGGAAATGATAACATTAAAGTATGAGCGTCACAGATTTTTACATACCCCCACGGGGCCCGTCATGATTTTAGCACGGGAATGAAGCAAAAGGAAAAACCTCCTAAAGAACCATGGCCTGGCGGCATCACCGGTGACGTCGGGATGGCGCTACTCCTCCCCTAGGCCCAGGCACGGCTACGCGGCGGCTCGTAGCTGTCATCGCCGCTCGAGCCTGGCTCGAATGAAGCGCTGTTGCTGTCGGAGGGGTCGCGGACAAGGCCAAGGGCAAGTTCACCGTCGGTGCCCTCGCCGCCTCGCCGACCCGCGCGGGATCCGCTGCCTCCGTCGCCTCCCTTGGGGCAGCATTTCAGGCATCGGCCGTCCTCTCCGAAGACCTTGAAGAGGAGTGTCGAGGCCCCGTCGTACTCGAATTGGATGGCGTGCCTCCCCTCCGAGTTACTAGCGGGGGTGATCGCGCCCCATCCCTGAGTCATGAAGACATCGCCGTAGTCGACGACCTCAACCTCTGCCTCTGAGGCTTGGCTGCAGTAGCCATTGTGCAGCAGCCACAGCTCGATAGGCCCCCTCGGCGGTATCTCCCTCGCCAGGGACCACGGGAGCCGGATCCAGGTGCGGCAGAGTTGCCGCCCACACCACAAACTCGCGTGCCGTGCCTTCGGCATGGGTTTGCGGGCGGGGTGGCCGTACGACCACCGCTTGTTCTCCTCCACGGCTCCATTCCTCACGACGCCCGTGGCCGCTCCCATGGGCGGGGCTTTGCGCGTCAGCATACGCGCGGACCGGGAAGCTCGGTGGGGCGCGTCCGTGCCAAGGCCGCGTTGCCATGGGCGCCCCGATGGCATCGTGAGAGCAACCACGCCTCTTCTTTGGCGGGAGCATCTCAGGTTTCATCCGAGGAGCTTTTCCCTTCTCGACGGCCGAGAACCTCCTCACTGGCGCCATGGATGCTCTAGTAAGACAGTGGAACGAAGGAGAAGGAGAAGCAAGAGGCGAGAAGATGAAGATGAGGCTAACCGCCAGCCTCTCACGCTCCGGGCAATGATGGCCTTTCTGCATGCGCCTAGGTGGAATTTGGATGGCCCATTTGTTAGGAGGGAGAGAGGAGGTGGGCACTACAAGTGAACGGACGATCACCAACTGGGAACTTTAAAAGTAGGAAAGATTAGGGCTATGATATACTCCCTCCATTTCCAAATATAGTGCGTCCGCGTTTTCCGAGGTCTAACTTTTACCATAAATTTAACCAACGAGACCAACTGCGGAGGGAGAAAAAAATTATATAATTGAAAACTTCTTTTGAATACGAACTCACTGATATAATTTTTGCTCCCGGTCTCGTTGGTTAAATTTATAGTCAAAGTTGAAGCACAGGAATAAAGGAAGCACTATATTTTGAAATGGAGGGAGTAGCTGTTTCAGTGATCCTTAGCGTGCTTTATGAAATCTTCTCCCGACTCAAGTGAAAATGCAACACAAAGGAATGTAGTCATTTGAGTGATATACATGTTCCGCATCGACCCTGCTTTGTCTTCCATGTTTCGTCGGTCATCCTCTCATAGAGCTACATCGCCTTGTTAGGCCTCAGTTTAATCTACAGTGTCCTCGTCATCTGCAGCTGCCATAGACGCGGCAAGTGTGTCATCGGCGCAGAGAACAGCGATCCTGCCCAGGGCCACCGGTGATGCAGTTGCTATCGAAGCAGATTTTGAAGCAAGAGTAGGCAGATTTTGATGCAGCAAAATCAAGTTGTTGCAGCAGCTTGGAGTTAAGTCTGGAGTCTCAAGGAATAAAAACAACTGCACATCAGAGTTCAGAACGATTTTTTTGAAGACCTGAAAGAAGTTCAGAAAGATCTTGGAGACCGCGATCTTATGTTTCACCATCGCAGAAAAATGCAGCAGAGCTAGCGATGGGAGAAGCCCATGCAAGAGTAGCAGGAAATTTTCTTTTGGTGAGCAAGGAGACGGCAAATGATAATGAGATCAACAACGTAATAAACCGCCTTGTTCTCTGAATTGTAGTTAAACAATGGACTGCTGGATAACCTTTACATAGGATCTTGCTGATGATAGGATATGTTGGGGGAGTGAATTGACAGTCTAAATTGGTTTGTCATGTGACATACCATCAGTTGCATCATATTTTCACAAGTACAGAGAGAATTTTGATCAACCTTAAAATTGACCAATCAGATCCAGCGATTCCAAGCAATGCCTTGAAATTGGACCTTAAAATGGACACACTTTTCCATCAGGTTAGTTGGAAAATTTTTGTAAGCGTCGCTTAAATTTGGTGTCCATTTAAACCTTTATTTTCTACTTGAAATTGCACAAGTTGGTGGTTTCACTTCCAGCAGTATCAGAACCTCTGCGTTGGACTTGCCTAGCAGAACACAACTGCACACTTTTCCGACTAGAGCACCAGAATGATTTAAGAAGTCATAGATGCATACAACAAACATATATACAGAAAGTTACTCAAATGCTTTGCACAAATTCAGGCCAACAATTTTTCATTCATACATATCTGAAACTGATTACAGTATGACCTGGTAGTCGGTACATCAAGGACTTGATAGTCGGTACATTGAGGACCTGCTTAGCTCAAAGCTTCACCCGCACACACACACAAGAGTTCACTAACCAATGTTACTCATCAGAAACTGCAACTTTAACTCACCAAGACGCCAATGCCTATGAATCCAATTCAGCCAAGATTAAGTTTACAAGAGAGTCAACACAGTCTCCCGCCTCTTGGCCTCTGCAGCTTCCTTCTCCGGCGACCTCCCAACGGCTATCCTTCTGCTCATGGCGGCTCAGGAGAGGTGGCAGTGCAGCTGTGGTGTGTGCCAGTGGCGTGGCGAGGGTAGTGCTTCTTGTCTGAGATGGGGATCCGGCTGGCATCTGCTCTAGTTCTCGGGTGAGCGCCAACGATCCGACGGTGCGGCGCCTTCGAGCCTAGGCGAGAGGAAAGGGTTCCTCTTCGGTGTTGGGAGCGATGTTCGTCCCTTGTCCTTGGTTTCAGACAGTGCTCAATTCTCTCTGGTTAACGGCTGATCATCGAGGCTTCTCTGTTGCTCCTCCTTCGGCTGGCTATGTGCAGTAGGCTTCGACATTTCTAGCTGGGCTCTTCATGTAATTTTTCTTACAGCTGTAATGTGTGTGGCAGTGTTAGCTGTTCACCCAGCTCCATTGTATCTTTCGGTTGCTGCTGCTTGGTGGCCTCGTGTAATCCTGGCCGGTTGATGGCTTCGTTAATTCAAAGCCGGGCTCCCCTTGAGCCTTCGTTCCAAAAAAAAAAAGATTACTGTGTGTATCGACAAAGTTCAGTTCTACTCCTTTATCCTGCTACAAGTCGGGTAGCAAACGGGCGTTTTGCATTTTGCAGCGAGTGCGTTTTACGCTCTGTCTCGTGCCGGAATTGCAGTACATGAGTTTCCTTTTTAGGCTCATCTGCTTCACTTTGATTATTGAAAATGCCCTTTATTTACTTAAACCCTTAACTTAGGACCAGGTGTGGATGTAGTGTAACTATGCCGTACACATTTTAACAAGGTTTTTGCTGCCTAGCTAGATGGAGACTGTGCTGACACTTTTGTAAAATTACTAATGACTGAAAGGGATTCAAAGAACACTAGAAATCTTGGTGATTAAGTGCAGAACCTAGAGATGCAAAGATTAAATGAAACTCAAGTGTGAATGGTTTAGGAAAGTAAAAGACTAGCAAGGGCGCAATACCACTGGACTCAAGCAAGGAATTGGTTGCTTCCTTGGTGCTGCAACAGCAGTGACAGGCAATGGCGATTGGTTTTGCTTCGGAACCTTGCAGCTGAGCTCCCCCATCCCCCTTCTTGCACGCAGAGTTGAAACTGCTGGAGTCATCTTCTTCACAGCAGTGGCAGGGGCATGCAGTGGTGTAGAGCCGACGAAGGAGCAAGCCTTGGAAGCGACGGGGCGAGAGACCTTCTTCACGGGCGCAGCAGCATTGGCAGCCTTGGAAGTCGGGCGCTTGCGGTGGTGGCAAACGGGCTCCTCTTCTTCAGCCATCTGGCGTCCACGGGCACGGATGGCGCACCGGACACCAACGGGTTCAGTACCAGCAGCGGCCGGCAAGGTGGTGGCAGGCCCAGGGCGCGCGGCGATGGCAATATCGGAGGCATGGAAAGCGGTGGACGCCGTCGGCCCCGGGCTAGGTTCTCCGTGGTTGACACCCTTGAGGTGGTGAACGAGTTGGCACCAGGCACGGACGGGATCAGCACGGGTGGCGGTGGCTGGAGCAGCGACATCAGATGCGCCCGTGGCGGCGTGGCGACGGGGACGCCATCCATGGTGAACGCCGTAGCGGCGGAGTTCTTGGGCGGCTGCGGCGGCCTCCTTGGCGAGGCCGTCTTCCTCGAGACGGCGCTGGAAGTCGGCGTCCCAGCGGGCGAGGGACTCCCGGGACTCACCGGTGGCCTTGGCCAGGCTGTGCTTGGTCCAGTACTGGAGCACCCTCTCGAGGGCGCGCGAGGGCACCCGCATCTCCAGCGGGAGAGCTTGGGCAGCGGTCGGGCGATAGTCCCACGCCGGAGCGACGAGCACCTTGCCGTCGGCGCTACGGAGCTGGAGCACCTTCGCCGCCATCGATGGTGTGTCTAGGCCTGGAGATCGGGAAGGTGGGCGAGCAGATCGAATTGGAGCTGCTGCTCCCACCGCCGCTGCCCATTTATTCAGGGGAGAGCTCCTAATTCTTGCCGAACTCGGATTGGGATTGTCGCCGGCTGAATTGGAACTGGGATCCAACTCAAGCTCGGCCGCGGCAATCTCACGCGCTCATTCGTTTTTAACTGAAGAACAAATGGAACGTCTTCAGTTTCTCACTACACAGATAGGATTTCTTCAGTTAAAAACCTGGACGCCCCTGCATCCTATTGATGAATTTCTACTGTATAAAATAGGATGTGCAAGACAGCAAGAAAATTCAGTGCCAATTTTGCTTTAGGGAAATTCGATGGTACAAAAATCAATCTTAGTTTGTATTGTTCTTGAGCACAGTCCAAAATGATGTGTATAAACCGCACAATTGTTTTTGTTAGGCAAATCCCATAAATTTCTGAAGCTACTAAATTTGACCTCTACCGAATTTTTTTTATCTCAAAATATGCTTCCTTCCTACACAAATTTTCCCTTCTACTAAGTGTGCTTCCGAAAGAGAAGCCCGGTAAAACCTGGGACGCCGAACACCCGTCATAGCTCTTCGCGTCGCAGGTTGCAGCTCCCTCTGGGCGGTTGCAGCACGCCCCGCCGGTGGGCGCATCTCCCCCTGTCATGGCTTGCATCGCTTCCAGTCATTGGTCATAGCACGACCCTTCAGAGCACGCGACGACCACGACAAATGAGGATGATGCGAGAGGGTGGCACACGGTCATGG
>NC_041389.1:289074935-289166745 GCF_002162155.2 Triticum dicoccoides
CACCCACACACACAATCATGGCAGGGGTATACACGTGTGCGAAACACGACTGTGCGCATGGAGTGATGGCTGTCAATGCTGGTGAACTGTTAGGTGGGAGGTGTGAGACGAGCATGAGAGAGATGCGGAGAAGATGAATGGCTGAGAGCATAATACTCTCCGCTTATAAGAGGACTAGTAAGCATGCACATGCAACACACATTTCGACTAATATTACAAACTGTTGTGAGAATTAATATGTACAGAAAAGATATTTTAATAGTACTAAATTTTTTAGAAAATTGACTATGTTAAATGAGTTTTAAGATATGCTACAATTTAGCCCGTACATTATAGTGAAGATACAACTAATTATCCTAGTATTTCTTATATGCTTATGCAATTCTCAACGCAGCGAAAGCATACAAGGTGCAATACATGTCTAGACTATTATAAATTATATTTGCAGGTGCAAGGAAAATTCTAGAAACAATCAAAAAATTATCCAACTTCAAGACCCTATATAAAAGTTATAAGACAGGAATCTTTTCAATGCCGTAATGTGTCAATAATTAGATGTGCCTTTTCATAGCTCATGTAACACATATGAATCTCAAATGTCCACGGAAAAACAAAATCTCAACTCCAAATAAAAATTTCGACTCTATCGGCGCATTTTCTCTGAGGTAGAGAAAAACAGAGTTGTTATGAGCTCTCCTATTCTACATGATGAGAAAACCATGAGCCAACGAGTAATCACAAATAACATTGGAAAAATATGTAGTCATGCAACTCAAATTTTTTTTATCACGCACAATTGAATCAGTACTCAAGGTAAATATCAATCTAAGGTGTGAATATCATTATACAGAAAAATGTTGCAATGGGAAGTATTTGTTATGTTTCTTCACGACAAGGGCAAAAATGGAATTGAGTGTAGAAGGGTCAGCTGGGGCAGGTGATGTAGGTTGATTGCACATTTGTTATGATAACTTCAAGTACGTTGACTGAATATCTTCATCCTGGGATCTTTTGTGAGACCATCTACAAACAACCGCAAATAGATGTTAGTATTAAGTATATGTACTTACATAAGATGAAAATAATCATACCAACATTTTTGACAAGATCACATGTAGACCACATTTAATCACAATCACATGTACTTAATTTCCAGAAACAGAGCCAAATTATAGCCCACAACACATGTACTGACACACAATAATGGAAAAGTAAATCAATTATCATTAACTATTGATCACAACATAATTAGGTATCAACACTACTCCCATATGATGACCATAGTACAAAAATAGGTTCATGTCTCAGAAATGTAGTCGGTATACAGGGAGGCTGAACATTCCAGCCCTAAACAATCAACACCTTGTGTTCATCAAAAGGCTAGCAACTCGGACAAATCAGCTCCAACATAGTCAATAGGCAATGCATATTCAATGTTTAAGTCACACTAACAAAAGAAATATGCGTAAGGTAAATGGTAACTTGCAGATTTTCCTTTGCAATTATCAGAAGCAGATAACCCCAAGCATGATGGACTCACCATCCTTAGAATGGAAGAAAATGAATTGCAAAGAACCCCAAGCATGATGGACTCACCATCCTTGTCCCATATGTCAGGCATAAAAAATTCAAATGAACAATTTGAGAAACATTTTCTCCCCATTTCATTACCGAGAAAACATTTTGAGAAAGATTCCTCTCTACGAATGATTTTTTTCTATACATAAACAACAAAAACAATCAAAGAAAATTACCAAATGTACAATGGCAACAAATCATTCCATTTGTTACTTCCTTCAAAAGTTACATCATCGATTAGTAATCAATGATGTTTGTTTCGAAGTTTTAGTTTGATAGTTTGCATACACATATTCCACTTGATTACGACAATAATATACAGTTTAAAATGTGGACAATTGAAGAAATGATGTACCTAATTGAGGAATCCAAGAGTAAGAACTTTAGCTCTAGTCTCGTTAGCTTCCCATATTCCTTTACAATCATCTGATTAACTGCTTCCTTTCCCAGTCCAGTCCATACCGCAGAAACGAAATGGTTTAGTTATCTGATGATAATTGACATAATCCATCTCTCAACGCTTTGTCTATTTTTATTAACCTGGTGTTCTAAACATAACTTAAATGCAAGTTGTATCTTGGTATCGCCCATCACTGGATTTTGAGTTTCATGACAATCCTCTCAACGGTGAACCAAAAACCATACACCCATCAGGAACATGGAGAGCCATGACAGAGGCCATGTGGTGCACATGTACCACTTTGATCACAATGTTGTACATATTGCTACATAAATTGCTATATAGAAACAATATGCACTACCATTTTCCAAATCGTTCAAGTACACTTCAGTAAAAAATCATTTCCAGTTTAACAAAGTACATTTTGCACTACATTACTTGGCCATTTGTACATATTTTTACCTGTCTAATCATTAGGATAATGAAATCCACTTGTGCAGATATTTGATTTGATCAAATCTTACCTTCTGGTTTAAGTAGACTGCAAATATTTCTCTTAGCCACCATCGTAGCAAACTTACAACAAAAGAATCTATTTTAATGTGTCAAGTGCAACGCTTATCGATGCAGTGCTAGTTAAAGTCCTTAATCAATAGCACACTGTAACGGAGTAGGGCGTTTTGGTGCCAGGCTCATCTGCACCCGGTTAGAAATTTTTTTGTAAAAAATAAAAAAATCCCCAAAAAAATTGTGCGGTAGACAACTTGTCGCGTGAGGCTCGCTCCAAATTTCAAGTCATTTGGACATCTGAGCAGCTCTCAGCAAAAAAGACAAATCAGGCCAAAACAGTACATGAACAATAAACTTTTTTACAGACCCCCAATTTGTCTTTTTTGCTGAGAGCTCGTCAGATGTCCAAATGATTCGAAAATTGGAGCGAACCTCATGCGTCAAATTGTCTATTGCACAATTTCTTTTTTGGATTTTGGATTTTTGAATTTTTCTAGTATTTGTTTTGATTTTTTCCGTTAGCGCGGGTGTAGACAAGCTCGGGTGCAGAGATGGATTTTCGACTGTAATGTTACAAATGTCAATATAAAATCCAATGAATATGTAGAAGCATCACAACCATGAATATGCAGGATGCAAGTTGGCAACTATCATGAATATGTAGGAGCGTCACAACATAAAAGGTGCTACAGTGGCTCATGGAGGAAATCCGAAGAAGTTAATCATTTTGGTTTAGAAAAGAGGCCAATATGAAGATAATCATTTTTGGTTCAAAAAAAAGAGGCGAAATCTTGAGGAGAATATTATTGAATGCAAGCAGGATGAAGAATTGCATAAGCTTATCACAAGATTTAACATAGGTAGCCAATGTAGTCATTTTCGTTCAGAAGCTAACCTCAAGCTTCTAATCCAGAGCTTTGCATACATTTACAAATAAAATATGAATAGTAATGCTAAGTGGTTTGTCGTGTAAAAATATGGAAGATGGTAGAAGATACAACACATGATTAGAGATAATTTTGTTGTTTATGATGGCCAAAATTGAGTATTTAACCAAAAACTACCACAATTCACGGAAACGTGTCGAAAAACTACCACTTTACGATTTTGTGCCAAAAACTATCACTTTTGTCCTAATCTGTTGCTAAAAACTACCAAGTGTGAAAACTGCTCGCTTTGGCTCGTTTATGATTGTGTGGCCCACATATCAGGACGGAAAAAGTCAGCACCGTTAACTTTGCAGTCACCGTAGAAAGAGATCGAGACGGCGGCGGCCTTCACCGGAGGCGGAGAAGATGAAGTACTACGGCGGTGCAGCCGCATCTGGGGGAGACGGCGCGACCTGCAGGCAGCACTCCGGCGCGACCTGCTGGCAGCACTCCGGCGCGAGCAGGGCGGCGGGGAGGTCCGGGGGAGGCAGATTCGGGGCGGCCTCGTTGGAGCTCGTGGTCAAGCAGCCGCGTCAGGAGGAGCATGGAGGTCGGTGATGGGGAAGCCGGCGGGCCAGGCGAAGGCCGCACCAACTCGAAGACGGCCGAGGCGCGGAGCCAGCCGGGCCGGGTTGCGCGAAGGGCGCCGGAGGCCGGCAGTGGAGGACCTGACGCGGCGCGCGGGGCGGAGCTGGCTGACGGCGCCGGGAACCGGCATGCGGACGCGTGTCCAGACGGGAGCGGTGCGAGGCAGCACAGCAGCTGTCGGAGCGGGGCAGCGTGGGAGGTCGGGCCGGCCGGAGTGACGGAGTCGGCAATGGGAATGAGCAGGCGCGCGGAGTTGCCGAGGGCGGGCACGGAGGCGCCTGTACCGGAGCGGGACGGCGGATGAGCGGGCGCTCGGGAGCCACGGAGGCGCGGACTGGAGCCGACATGGAGCAGAGGCGACGCTCGCGGGCCGGGATGCGGGCGCGAGCTGGTCAGTGCGGGAGCCGGTCAGCGGGAGGAGCAGCAGGGACGAGCCGGCGCCTGCGGGAGCAGCAGCAGCAGTGCTGGGGTAGGCGGAGCCGGTCGTGCGCGGACTTGGCGAAGACGGAGGGCGGAGCTGGACGGAGGAGTGATGGGGCTGGAGCTGACGGGGAGCTAAACAGTGGGGTCGGGCAGTCAGATTCGTGTTTAACCCAGCCAAAGCGAGCAGTTTTCACACTTGGTAGTTTTTAGCAACAAATTAGGACAAAAATGGTAGTTTTTGGCACAAAATCGTAAAGTGGTAGTTTTTTGACACGTTTCCGTGAATTGTGATAGTTTTTGGTTAAATACTCGCCAAAATTCCAAGCAAGCACAAACTGTGCACATGGTGTGTCGGAACGGCAGGAGCAAAAATTCACCGGTGGTCAGAGTCACCCAGCCACCCAGGCGCATCTACTCTTCCCTTGAACATTCTCCAGTGTTGCTGCTACAACAACCACGGATACGTCAGCGTCCTTCTCCACCGACTCACCTGCATCCTTCCCATGCTTCAGTGCAACTGACCAAGACCATCTCCTCTCTTTCCTAACATCGGATGCCTGGACAAGGAGCGAGTACATGTAGGATTTTGACGAGCAAGGCACGCTGAGAAAACAAGGTTATATAGAGTACAAATTTAATATATGGCATATTACCTCTTATATTTCTGAAGCAAGGAATCACAAACAAAAAAGTATAGACAATCTTTGGCAAAAATAAGATCACTGAAGCAATGCATGAATATGGCTGTTGGAGCATACACATCATACACTACTCCCTGCAGCCGGTTGTCCAGTCCATATCCTAGTATATGATTAAAGTAGCCACTCTTGCAAAAATAAGGACAAAAAAGGTGATTGGTGAGTGCTTTGCTAGATTGTAAAAATTATGCATCGCAACGGAAAGTGAAACTGTAATGAGATGAAAATGGATTTAGATGAGAGGACGAAAGTAAGATGCAAATGAAGAGTGAAATAAAAGAGAACCTTCTCTGTTGTTGCAACTTGTTCCTCTGTTCAGTAGTGATTTTAGGGCCGTAACAACCCAACAAAAACTCCCAGACTTCCTCTTTGATATTTGGGTGGACACCCTATTCGCGTAACCAAAATAAAAACTCACAGACTTCCTCTCTCTAATCAGCTTTGGGGACTCTCAAATTTCATATGCATATATATAGGGATTTATGCTTCCGTTGTAATTGGATCGCATAGATGTCCAGATGGGAACAATTCATAATGCAGAAAACGAATAGGTGGGTTAAAGAAAGGACAGAAGCTGAGGGGGTCGCGTGCGTGCCTTGGGCTTGAAGCGCGACTTGTGGGCTGAGGGAGTCCTGGATTCGGGGGTCCTCAGATGTCCGGCCTATTCTATATGGTCCGGACTGATGGGTCATGAAGATAAAGTGGAAGACTATCCCCCGTGTCCGGGTAGGACTCCTGTGTGCATGGGCGGCAAGTTTGGTGTCCGGATGTGCTATTCCCATCTTTTATAAACCGACTCTATACAACCATAGGTCCCTCCGGTGTGTATATAAACTGGAGGGTTTAGTCCATAGAGGCTATCAAAATAATCATAGGCTAGACAGCTATGGTTTAGCCATTACGATCTCGAGGTACATCAACTCTTGTAACCCCTATACTCATTGAATACAATCAAGCAGGACGTAGGGTTTTACCTCCTTTAAGGGCTCGAACATGGGTAAACATCGTGTCCCCATTGTCCCTTATTACCATTGATCCTTAGACTCACAGCTTGGGCCCCCTACCCGAGATCTGCCGGTTTTGACACTGACATTGGTGCTTTCATTGGGAGCTCTGTTGTGTAGTCACGAAAAGCAATCTATGGCTCGCCGACAACATCACTTTTGGAAGGATCCTAACTTAAAGATAGATCCTCTAGTTCGGTGATTTCGTCATGGGTGCCTACATGGTCATTAAGCCGACAACATCCCCCATGATCGCCAAACACCACCCCCGCATCGGTCTCGAATATTCCGAAAAGATGGATCCGGCGGACATCTCGTCCTTAAACGAGCTGCTAGATCGCATCGCTGCCCTGGGGGTTTCAACTGACTATGATCGGATCGAGCTTAAACCCGAACAGAGGGAAATCAATCTCCCGCCAATCACTCACCTGGTAGCGGTCATCGAGGAACGAGCCGATAATGCTTCTTCTCCTAAATTAAAAACCAGATATGTTCGGGTCTCCGAACCCCTCGAGCCGGATACCCTTCCTTCGGATGGGACTCCGCGTCCCCTGAACTCAGGGTCGGACATAGGGTCCGGGGAGCACTTGGATCCTCCCGGACCTGAACTGGTGACCTCGGAGATTTTGCAAGCTCCACACACAAATTTGGGTCGGGATTCTAGTTTTAGCCCACCCACCCACCACAATCAATACTCTCCAAGTAATTCAGGCCCTTCAGACATATATGACCTGATGTATGTACGGCAACAACCTAAGGAAACGGTCCACCACTTTTGGTCCAGGTTCCTACTTTTCAAAAACAAGATTAAAGATTGCTGCGACGACGATGCAGTCTCGGTCTTCCATCCCAATTGTACCAACGAGGGAATCTAGACTACCCTCGAGTGCCATTGCATACAGAGTTTCGCGGAAGTATGGCATGTAGTACGGAAGTACTGCACGATGGAAAGCACATGGAAGGCCCAGAAAACCCAACTGGAACATGTTGCCTTTAAGCAGTATACTGCCCGGGCTAAATGGATACACCCTTATGAGGCATCCGACCATAAGTCCATCGGCAGAGAAAACAAACCCTTTACGGGACACAGGTCCGTTCTTGACGAACTCCTCAACAAGCCATGTCTGATACATGTGACTCCAAGCATAGACTCAACTCATAGCCTCCGAGCATGTTGGGTTCTCCGGCAGGTAGCTAAGAGTGGGGAGGCCATCCTCACCACCTCCACTCCAGAGAGGCATTATCCGAAGGAGGACGATTATAACATCCTCACAGTCATCGAGACTTTCTCTTCCAATAATCAGTGTAAAAGGGCACTTCGCAACCTTGTCGAAGTCCACCAAGTAACTGCAACGAGCCCATGGAACGACGCAGCAATAACCTTCACCACCGACGACGAACCAAAGGCCCGATCAGTCTGAGCACCCACCACTCTAGTACTAAACCCCATTGTGGACAGCTTCTGACTCACCAAAGTGCTCATGGACAACGGAAGTGGGCTTAACCTCATCTACGAGGACACGCTTGACAAAATGCAGGTTGATAGAACACGCATCAAGCAAAGCAGTACCACCTTTAGAGGCATCATCCCCAGTCGAGAAGCACGATTCTCTGGGAGAATTAAATTGGATGTAGTATTCGGCATGCCTAAAAATTACAGGTCCGAAGAGTTGCTCTTCCACGTGGTTCCCTTCAGTAGCGGATATCACGCCATTCTTTGGCGGGACGCTTTCTCACGCTTCCAAGCTATACCCCATTATGGGTACATGAAGCTTAAATGCCAGGACCCAATGGAGTAATCATAATTTTGACTAACCCAGATAAAGCATTCCGTGCCGAAAACAAAACTGCATCCTTGGCCCTTGAGGCACTATCCAAAGCCTTATCGGCCGAAGAACTAACCACCCTACGATCCATGGTGGACAAGGATGATGTGATTCTCGATAAGAGACCTAAATCCACCTCTTTCATGCCAGTAGATGAAATAGTTAAATTTCAAGTGCACCCGGCGGACCCCAATAAAACAGCGTCCATCGGAACACAGCTGGATCTGGCAGTAGACGCCGCCTTACGCGTGTTCCTGCGCGAAAATTGGGATATCTTCGCCTGGCACCCTTCGAACATGCTCGGGATCCCACGCAGACTGGCCGAACACACCCTCAACATAATCAAAGGGTTCAAACCAGTCAAGCAAACGTTGCGGCGATTTTTTGAACCCGAACGACAAGCTATGGGGGAGGAGCTAGCCAAACTGCTCGAGGCCGGGTTCATCAGAGAAATCAAACACCCGGATTGGCTAGCCAACTTGGTCATGGTGCCGAAGAAGGACAAATCCTGGCACCTTTGTGTCGATTTCAAAGACCTCAATAAGGCTTGCCCTAAAGATCCTTTCCCATTGCCCCGCATTGACCAGATCATCGATGCGACCGCAGGACACGACTCATTGTGTTTCCTCGACGCTTATTCTGGATACCATCAGATTAAAATGAAGGAATCCGCCAGGCCGCAAAGGCGTTCCTCACCCTGTATGGCCCTTTCTGTTTACACTAAGCATTTTGGGCTTAAAAACGCTGGTGCCACTTACCAACGCATGATTCAAACATGCTTGAAAAAACAATTCGGCAAGACAGTTGAAGCATATGTGGACGACATGGTCATCAAAACCAAACACGTCGAATAATTGGTGGACGATCTTCGCCTCACCTTGGACAACCTCCGAACATACGATATACGACTCAATCTAGAAAAGTGTGTCTTCGGTGTCTCAGCCGGAAAGCTACTAGGGTTCATTGTTTCCCATAGAGGAATCGAAGCAAATCCAGCTAAGATCCGAGCCTTGTCGCAATTGGGTACACCAACAGACCTAAAGCAGGTCCAAAAGCTAGCAGGGTGCGTGGCGGCTTTGAGCTGCCTTATCTCTAGATTAGGAGAAAAGACATTGCCAATTTACAGACTGCTTAGACGCACCGACAACTTTGAATGGACGGAAGCGGCCATAGCCAGATTGGAAGAAATAAAAACCTTACTAGAAGGCAACCCAATCCTAGCTGCCCCAGGTGTTGGCGAGCCTATGTTGCTTTATATCTCTGCAACTCACCAGCTAGTAAGCGTTGTACTCGTCGTCGAGCGAGGGGAAGAGGGACATAAATTCCCCATCCAAAAGCCAGTCTATTATGTACGTATCGGAGGTCCTCACGCCATGCAAATCCCGATACCCTCACTACCAAAAGATAGCTTACACGGTCTTTATGGCATCCCAAAAACTCCGACGCTATTTTCAAGAGTGTTCGATCATGGTGGCATTTGAAGTACCACTTAACAACATTATCAATAACAGGGACACCACCGGCCGCATAGCAAAATGGGCCATTGAGCTCTTACCGTTCGAAATAACATACAAGCCACACCGAGCTATTAAATCTCAAGTGCTGTCCGACTTCATCGCCGAGTGGACGGAAGTCGAGCTCCCTAAAGAGTACAGTTCATACTCCAACTGGATCATGTACTTCGACGGCTCTCAAATGCTAGTCGGACTGGGGGCTGGCATCATCTTGACATCCCCTACGGGGGACAAAGTCCGCTACATGTTGCAAATCATGTATACGAACTCCAATAATGCAGCCGAATACGAGGCGCTTCTACATGGTCTCGGCATGGCTATCTCCATGGGTATACAACGCCTAGAGGTGTGCGGCGACTCAAACCTCGCAATATCTCAGGTAAATGGAGAGTTTGATGCAAAAGATCCAAAAATGGCGGCATATCAAAATGCCATATTAAAAATATCGGCTCGGTTCGAAGGGCTTGAATTTCATCATGTCACTCGAGACAGTAACCAGGCAGCCGACATCCTCGCTCGCATGGGCGCCAAGCGCGAACCCGTCCCACCTAATACCTTTGTAGAAAGGCTCTTTAAGACATCCGTGGTATGGCAGGGCGAGAGTGGAGACGCTAGTACGGACATGGTCACACCCCCAGTAGCCGAACACAATGCAGATATCATCGGGGTTTCGGATGCCGAAGTAACACCCTCTGCTCATGAGATCATGGCCATTATTGCTCCATGGACCGAACCTTTCGTGGCCTACCTTAATAGGCAGGAGCTTCCTGATGATCAAAATGAGGCCCGTCGCATAGTTCGGCGTTCTAGAGCCTACAAAGTTCACGAAGGTGAAATTTACAAGAAAAGCACTATCGGAGTTCTCCAAAGGTGCATCTCAGAAGAGGAGGAGCGGCAGCTCTTGGCGGAAATACATGCTGGTCTGGGCGGTCATCATGCCGCAGCTTGGGCCCTCATAAGAAAAGCTTTCGAGATAGGTTTCTTCTGGCCGACGGCCCGAGCAGACGCACAAGCCCTTGTCCAACGTTATGTGGGCCATCAGCTTTTCGCCAATCAAAGTCATATGCCTCCCACTGCCTTAAGAACAATCCCCATCACTTGGCCCTTTGCGGTCTGGGGGCTTGACATGGTCGGACCCCTTAAAGGGGAAAACCACAAAAAGAAATATTTACTGGTGATGCTGGATAAATTCACTAAATGGATAGAGGCCAAACTAGTAAAAACAGTTGAAGCAGGGTGTCGTGGTAATATCTCGACAGATGCCAAGGGGTGGCTTATCATGGTTGGGGCCATGAGATCGTCGTCGGGTCCTGGAAGCGGGAGTGGGCATAGGCTCGGACAGACACAAGATCTACCCACGTTCAGGGCTCTCCTAAGAGATGAAACCCCTGCTCCTACTCCGCGTGGTCTCCGCATGCTCACTATATCACAGGGTATACAAAGGTGCTCCTAGAGTTGTTTGGATAGAGGAGGAAGAAGGGCAAGGCTTAGCTCTCTTCTCCCCTAGCCGTGGTGTGTGGGATGGAATCGATGGAATTGAAGTGGAACCCTTTGCATGGGTGTGGTCTGGGGAGTTTTATAGGCCAACCCCCAGGGGTACAATGGTAATCTGGCCGGGTGATAGGTCCCGACTGTCAGTGTCTATGGAGGCCGGGTTCTCCGCCGGCTGCTGGGGCCCGCCTCTGGTGGGCCCTGCCAGCTGCCGAGGAACCGGCCGACAGGTGGGGCCTGCCGGCTGCGGGTCCCATTAACGGCTCTTCACTGTTGTGCCGTCCATGCTAATGGAGGCCGTGTCAGGCACGCCATGGCTACAGTGCCACGCCGGGCGGGTCGGCGCCTGCGTGGCGGCGCTTACTGTAGCCATGCGGTCGGGATTTGGGGGAGGCATGGCGCACTATGGCCATACCCCGGTTTGTCTCTTGGTCGGGCTCAGACTCCTAGGGAGGGGACGGGCCGCCTGCTAGGAGCCGGCCCGTACCATCGCCGCCTTCTGGAGCGCACCACCTTCTCGTCTCTGCCATCTTCTAGGAGGCGGCCTTCCTGTTCAAGCTGTCTTCTTGGGGCCTTCCAACCGGCCCAGGAAGCCGGCCTTGCAACCAGTTGGACTGATGGGCTTGGCCAGCCTCGATGTCTTGAAATATGGTTAAGTGTTGATGAGGCTATCCGGGGTCTATCTCCCCGACAGTAGTCTCCGAAGCTGGTGAGGTTCTGGCATTCGCAGTCGGAAGGTGAAAGTGCAATCATGCCCTTACATCATGTTTTGATGTTGATGACAATATACATGTAGGGGACTAACAATGGTTGTTAAGTAAATCTCAGGTGTTAGTCCTCGGCTCAGCGAGGTGTGTGGATCAAGGGCATACAAGTGATTTTACTCAAGGATGAAGCATAAAAATTGATTTGATATTTGGTTTCTTGAGTATAGGATCCCACACTATTAAGAGGGGATCGGTAGGGTTAGTTAAAGACTTGCTCAGGTTCCAATAATTCTTTGCTTCAATAGAAACATAGGGTCACACGAAAAAAACTCAGTGCACATGTTCTGTTTTGTCCCATGCCGGATGTCCGGGTCTCCCAGCCACGCCAGATGTCCGGTAATTTCTCCGGATGTCCGGCTCCCTGTCACTCCGACTCCAGTAGGGTTGCACGTTGCTGACCGGATGTCCGGGCCTTGCTCCGGATGTCCGGGCCTTCCCGTGTCATTGGATGTCCGGGCCTTGCTCCGGATGTCCGGCCTCTCTGTTTCTCTCCTGGTTTCTTCTCTGTTCTTCTAAGTGTCTTGCCAGCCCGGATGTCCGACCACCCTGCCCGGATGTCCGGCCTGCCCATTTACTTATGCTATAACGGCCACATTTATGCTCACACTATATATATCTCTTCTTCCCCACGGGAAAGGGTCAACCACTCACTTTGAACAAACCCTAGAACACTTTTTACTCTCTCTCTCTCACTTCTCCACACCAAATCTTAGATCCCCAAGGGATTTGAGAGCATTTGAGAGAAGTTTTCCAATCAAGTGATAGATCCACTCCCTCTCCTTCTTTGCACCAAAGGAATTCGTGATTTGAGCAAGTCTTGAGCTTTTTCCCCATCGTTCTTGTTACTCTTGGAGGTTGGAGACTCCTAGGCAGTAGGAGTCTTTCGGAGAGGAATCGACCTTTGTGATTACCCTCGGAAAAGTTTGTAAGGGTTTGGAGACCACCCCAAGGTCTACCAATAGTGGTTGAGAAACACCTTCGTGGTGTTGTCTCAAAGGGAGATTAGGGTGAGCCTTCGTGGCGTTGGTGTGCCTTCGTGGTAACATCCACCTCTCTAACGGTGACGTATCTTCCCTCCAAGGAAGTGGACATCGGCATACATCCTCGTCTCTCGGAGTTGCGGTTATTCCTAACCCTAGCTCTCTAATTGTGGTTACTTGTCTCTTAGCCCTTACCTATCTCATATTGTGCTTGTTTCCTTTCATACACGTGTTACTTGCTTAGCACTTAGTACTACTCTTGCAATTGTTAGGCTCACTCCCATATTCCACATTATTGCCTAAAATTGCTTAGTAATAATTAAAATTTGTAATTGTACCTATTCACCCCCCCTCTAGGTCCATCTCGATCCTTTCAATTGGTATCAGAGACTCGTGCTCTATTCTTGTGGCTTAACCGCCCTAGAGCGAGATGAACCGGGATGGGACTCCCCTGGTTGCAGATCCTATGGATAAAGGCGAGGCTTATTGTGAAGTCAAGTCCTTTACATCTGAGGATCTGGAACAGGCCCTTGCTAAGCAAAAAGAGGAGCATGAGGCTTCTCTTGAGGCCTTGGTCCAACTGAGATTAGCCACGTTGTCCACGATGCTTGCACCACTCTCAGGTGGTGCGACTTCGAGGCCAACCATGCCTACTTCGTCACTTGGTCAACAACCTCCTAGCAATGAACACACCAGTGTTCCTTGGCTTTATGCAAGACCTTAGGTTGAGAAACCAAGATATAATCCTCAAGGCAAACCTCCTTTACTTAGTGCCACTTCCGATTTTTCTTTGTGAAGAGTTGCTATGCAGGATCATCTTCTACATGGAAACGATGAGATGCTGGAGATCTTGGAGTATGGCTATCATGTGGTTGATCCAAAGAACCCTACACCAAGAGAAATTTATGACAAGAATCTCAATGACACTGCAATCATGTGTATAAGGAGAGGTATGGATGAAAAGCAAAGGAGACCGTTCATACACATCACAAGTGCCAAGGAACTATGGGAAAGTGTTATACGATCCAAGACTGGCACTTCTACCCTCCGGAGTGCTCAATATGAAATTGCCAAGGGGCAATTGCAAAACTTTTGTATGGAGAAAGGTGAAACCCCTAATCAACTCCATGAGCGCCTCATGACTCTCACTGCCGATATTGAGTCATGTGAGTGTGACAAGACACAAGATGGATTCAACATGACTAAGAGATTCCTTGTGGATAAGTTGCTTCATGCTCTTGCTCCATATCACCATCAAATGGTGTGGGACATAAGACAACACCATACCTTCAAGGAAATGACTACAGATGACATCATATCCACCTTTCAACTATTTGAAGAGTCAAAGGCTAATGCCACAAAACATCTTTCCACGCATGTTTCCCCATCATCAAAGGTCAATCTTGAATTGAAGGCCAAGCATGTATGTGAAGATGAGCAAAGTTAAGAAGAAGAAGATGATGATGATGATGAAGATGGTGATGAGATTGAATTCGACGAGGGCCCTTCATATGAAGACATGGCTCTTTTTGTCAAGAAGTTTAGCGCGGGAAAATTCAAGGGAAGATTTCAAAAGAAGGAAGTAAGAAAATGCTACAACTGTGAAGAAACCAATCACTTCTCCAACGAGTGCCCTTATGAGAAGAGAGAAGATAAACCAAGGTTTCCCAAGACCTTTCCCAAGAAGAAGTTGCCAAATCCTTTGAACTCCAAGCTCAAGAAGAGAGATGGAAAAGCAATGGTTGCTCAAGAAGAATCCGATCCAGGTGATGTTAGTGGTGTTGCCGGAGTTGCTCAAGACTCTCAAAACACCTTGAGGTTAGTAAACAAGAGTGGTGACGTGGTCACTTACAACTACATGAAAGATTACAAGGGCAACGCTCACAAGTGCCTAATGGCAAAGGCCATGATAGAAGATGGAGAGGACCAAATCTCTCCTGACAAGGTCAAGGTAACTCCACGATCAAATCCTCCTCTTTTCATTCCTTCTACTCCTAGTGATGAGTATCTTGATGCGGAGGATAGCTATGAGGATGATGATCTAGATGATCCTATGCTTGCTAAACTTAATAAGTTCATGTGTTACCTCAAAGGAAAGAAGCTCACTATGTTTCTCATGCTTATGGAGATGGTGAGTAAGCACACCATCAACATTAAGGAACTCAAAACCCTCGTCACCGAGGAAAAGGAAAAATGCAAAATCCTTGAGCGGAAAGTCCAATATGAGGAAACACGAAATGATGAACTATGCTTAAAAATTGATGTAAATATTGATGTTCATACTAATGATCTTGCCTCCTTGAAAAAGGCTACTGACTCTTGAGAAGAGTTGATGAATGATAAATGTAAGCTTGTGAAGTCTCATGCTTCTCTCTCTAAGGATTGTGAGCTTCTATCCGTGTCTCTCAAGACTAAGGAAGGAGAGCTCACCGTTCTTACAAAGAGTTTTGAAACGCACAAACTTACTTATCTTGAAACTCTAGCCAAGGCTTACTCTTCTCCTATTATAAATGTTGATGCTTGTACTACTAACTCTAGTAGTGATCTAGCATCTATTCTTGAGGAAAATCGATTTCTCAAGGCTCAAATCGAGAAAGGTCTCATGACATGTGCTCAAGGGCAAAAGAATCTTGATGAGATATTGAGTCAACACAATGAGGTGTTTGCCAAAGAGGGACTTGGGTTTGACCCAAGCACAAGCAAGAAGAAAACGTCCTCTCAAAAGTGCACAACCCCTCTAAAGGAAACATTTTTGTACGAGAAGGGCACAAGGAGAAAGGTAAGGTTGTGAGTGGGAAGGCCACAAGGGGCATGCCCACTCTCAACAAGCCTAAAGAGTTCATGCCTCCATCCTATGTACTTCGTAAGACCAAGGATGGAGAAGTTTATGTAAAATTTGTTGGTCCTCGAAATGCATTCCGGTTCTATGCTATTTGGGTCAGTAAGACCCTTGTGACTAACTTGAGAGGTCCCATTGCAAAATGGGTGCCTCTAACCAAGTCTTAATTGTGTGTAGGTTGACTTCTCCGGTGGAGTGAAATGGGTGATTGATAGTGGATGTACAAATCACATGACCGGAGATAGTAAATTGCTCTACGGTTTCATGGAAGCTATTTGTCGTGGAATTGTCACGTCAGATGTCCTCGTGAAAGGACTTAGTTGTGGAGCCATCGCAACTAGGAAGCTTGAAGGGGTTAAATCGGGACAAAGGACACGAGAGGGTTTATAATAGTTCGGCCCCTTACGGTGAAGGTAAGGCCTACGTCTAGTTGGGTTGGTATTGATGTTTCGATGACCAGGGAGCGAGATACGCTATGCCCGGCTCTCGATGAGTTATTTCTTGCCCTAAGCTGCCAGCAGGTCGTCCCCTTATATACACGGGTTGACGCCCTGTGGCCTACAGAGTCCCGGCTGGCTCATAAACATTGTCCGGCTCGGTGACTAGTTAAATCTACCTTATGATACAAGTCATGTCATCATGGCGGTTTACTACAACGGGCCTTAAGTCGCCTGTGGGCCTTAAGCCCTTTATTGAATCGCCATCTTCATGCTTGGTCTTGGGCTTCTCTCTGATGAGTCTTCTTTGTGTAACCCGGCCCCTCCTGGGCGGCTTACACAAATAGTTATATCCCCAAAATTAGGCCCCAGATTGATTTGAACCTGTTCATGTCAATCTTAAAAATATCTTTAAAGAATTAAATGTTCAGTCTTCTGACTATACAGAGGGTTTTCGTTAACTCGCCATGATGTCATCTTCTGGATCCGTCTTAACCCGGCGTGACGTCATCCTTCCTTTAATTCATTTTCTATTCCATCGTATCCTTCAACGGATCTCTGCTTTTATTGATTTTTCCGAAAATCGAGGCGTCGAGGCCGCTGGATAGTAATTCTTATCTCCTTGTTTCCCACGCCGTCTCAGTTACCCTCTCCCTATAAATAGACGCGACTCAGGTCTTTCATTTTCCTCCTTCTAGTCGTCTTCTTCCTCTCCTCTCTGCCACTCGAGCTCCGCCGCCACCGCCGTTGAACCCCTCGTCTTCATCGACTCAGGCCGCTGCATCAACCTGACTCTGACCAGAAATCGATGACGAACCTCCACAGCTCGTCGACATTTGTGAGTTCCTCTCCTTCCCTTTCTGTAGATCTGCATTGGAACCCTGTTGAGTTCATCGGTGTTCATCACCGCCCGACGCAAACCCTCGCTAGTTTGCACCTCCAATGCCCTGTTTAAATCGTAAAAACTATGTAGAACTGCTGTGATAAGTGTTCGTGTTGATCTTGCGTAGAAACAGATCTCATTTCTCTTGTTTAGAAACCCTCTTCGAGTGCATCAACTTCTCTGCCCTGTTTTTAGGTCTAGAAAATTTTCCTTTCAGAGCAATAATTTGATCCAGAATAATAGTTGTCGTCTGTGAAACTTGTTTCTATCACCCGGAAAGATTCTTCTGGAAAATGCCCTTTAAACACCACTGTCCAGGTGTCCGGTTTAAATAAGTGATACTGAACTGTAAGCCTTGCCTTCTGCTCAAGATCTTAAGAATTCTTGAATTGCTCTTGACACTTGTAGCGGCTTAAATAGTGTTGCACAATCACCCTTATATCATTAGGCCCCTTTCTTAAGCTGCCACTTTAAATAATTTAGATATTTCTCCCGGGTTAAAGTTGAACCGAAACTTTCTTATTTTGTCGTACGCCAACTGTTGTCATGGCTCCTAAGGCGGCCAAAGCCCCTGTGACTTGCAATTGGGTTCCATCCACAGTGACCAAAAGCAAACTTGCCAAGTTCGTGAAGTCTGGCCATCTGCCAAAAAAGGAGGTCATGTCTTATCGTGCCCCTAACCCGTCTGAGGAGATACCTCAACCCAAAGATGGGGAGGTAATAGTGTTCAAGGATCACATGAACCGGGGATTTGCCCCTCCCGGCTCAAAATTCTTCAGGGAAGTTCTGAATTTCTTTGACCTTAGACCACAAGACATTGGACCCAATTCCGTGTCAAATCTTTGCAATTTTCAAGTCTTCTGCGAGGTGTACCTGGGAGAAGAGCCAAGTCTGCTTTTGTTCAGAGAACTTTTTTATTTGAACCGGCAGAATGAACGTGCCAATGGGCCTAGTCTTGAGCTTGGCGGCATCTCAATCCAGCGGCGGAGAGATTGCCTTTTTCCTTACGCTGAGCTGCCAAGTCACCCAAAGGACTGGAACCAGACGTGGTTCTATTGTCAAGACACTTCTCCGGCTAATGAGAAGCCTCTGCCCGGCTCTCGCAGATGCCCGCCTTAAATCCTGAATTCGTTGGGGTAGCACTGAGAGATGCCTCAACACATCTCGTAGGAGGCGAGGAGTGGTATTTGATAACGCCACAACGGCCAAAGCACGTTGTGACCCGGAGTACAGCTGTTCCACTAAGGTGTAAACCACCTTAAGCTTGATCAACATATTTTGCTTCAGGTTGGTACTCCTGGGGCCTGTATGTTCACATGCATAACAATAAGCCGGAGATAACCATTACAATAATCCTTGGAAGATTACAATATTTAATGTTTTTCAGAGTTACTTACCGAGTATGAGCTGTTTATTGAGTATGAGCAAGTCACTACTTGGGAAGCCCGGTTTTCTTCCAACAAATTAGAGGCAAATTATCATGTATTATCAGCCGCCGTCTGCACTGGATGGTTCAATGGGCAGGTGCACAAGTCGCCGCCACTACAGTTTGGTTAACTTCAAACAGCCAGTTGGAAGGAACCATTGGCCGAGTTGCTGACACGGCTCATACGGGATCATTTATAACCTGCCACAGTCACCTCAACCTTCTGTGGATTCACATCGCGCTATCAACGCCAATGATGTATACCTTCTACTATGGTCAAATATGGATAATCTCAAGCCAACTCCTCGAGTCGTCTTGAGACTCAGGGGCTACAATGGTATGACTCGGCAAAATTAGCCAGTTTCAATGAATTCAAGAACTCCGGGTCATTGAAGGGAAGATAACCCGGCCCTGGAGGCTACTGCTTTATTGGCAAATATTTAAAGGCCATCAGAAAAATTTCCGGTACAAAATGAAGATTCCGGTTTAAAAAATAGCTCAAGAGACATCTTTCTCCCGCAAAGCTTTGAAGCTCTCAAAACCGGTTTAACATCCGGATCAAGGTAAATTTGTCCCTTACAAAGCTTTGAGGATCTCAATATCCGGTTTAAGAATTTCCGGTTCAAAAGAGTTAATCTCTCGCAAGTTCGAGATCTCAGACAAATTAATGGTTACGAAAGGGAACTTGCTGCCATGATGCACGGTTCAAAGCATGGGTATCCTGCCTTACGGCTTATTTTATTATGGTCACTTGGGGGCTTCCTGCTCATCGGGCATAGCTATCAGAACCCTCTTGATCGGCGCAATGCAAAAATTTATATAGCCACTTGGGGGCTTCCTGTTCAAACATAGGTCGTATTCGAACCAAAGAGAACATAGCTGTCGATACCCTTTTGATTAGCAAACTGCTGAACCTACTTGGGGGCTTCTTGATTGTGTCCGAATCATAGCTCAACCCCTTTGGGAATCAACGTGGATCGTATTCGAATCAGCATTGTTAAACAACTTTTAAGGTCATTTGGGGGCTTCCTGTTCAAACATAGGTCGTATTCGAACCAAAGAGAACATAGATGTCGATACCCACTTTGATCGGCAACGCCAACGCCACTGGGGGCTATATGATCATATTCGAATCTTAGCTTAACCCCTTTGGAACGGTTTACTGATCGTATTCGAATCAGAAGCCTAAATTTTTTTATCTGTTTTTATACAATCGCAAGTATTTGAGTTGTCACAAATATCATATGTGCCGGCTCTTACAGAGTTGAGTTATCAACTTCACTGTCCGGGTCACATAAGTCGGCGGTATCATTCAAAGGATCATAGGGATCTTGTGATCTACTTGTGTGCAGGATAAGACTACATTTGGGTGGTTACCCGCCCTGGCTTTTGATGTTAAGTCGCCAGGGCATATGTTGTTTAAAATCTTTGCAGGATTTGCAGAAATATGACATATAAATGATTAAGTTCAAGCTCATTACCAAAGTTGATGCTTCAAAATGATTATCTTTCTGGATTTTTCTCAAAGGCTATAAGCTGCCGGGTTATAAAAAATCCTGCTTACAATGGAGGTGTATTAAATCGCCATCGGCCAAGAGCCGCCGGGTATTTAAACTCTAGATTTACTTATCAACAGATGAGGTATTCAAAGTCGCTTTGGCGCAATGGCTATTATTTTATTAATGGATATGATTTATTCTACAATGGAAGGAATAGTCCCGAGTCGCTGCACGCTTACGACCCGGCACTTGGGGGCTACATTGTTCAAACTGAGGTTACATCAAATATGCAAGTCTCATGTCGCTGCAAGCATGCACCATGACACTTGGGGGCTAATGCAAAGTCATTTTTTTCACCTCATTGAAGACCCGACTCATCACATCGTAATGAGCCGGCCCTTGGGGGCTACCAATTGCTCCTGTCAAAGTGCAAGGTACACACGTCTTAATCCATTATATTGAAGGATCCATTGCTCAGTTGGTAAAGCACAAAGCTCTTAACCTTGTGGACGTGGGTTCAAGCCCCATGGTGGAGATTACATCATATGATGTCATTATCAATGAATTATATACAAAGTCCCAGCTCAGTAATATCTTACTGAGCCGGCCCTTGGGGGCTACACGTTGCTGCTCCAGTTTACATGATAATATTTACAAAGTCCCTGCTCATTATTGCATGATGACCCGGCCCTTGGGGGCTACACTGGTTGAAGTTTTATGAGCATCAGGCAATTACAAGTCCTAGGTTGCTGCAAGCATGACAACCCGGCACTTGGGGGCTACATATGTGGAATACTCAATTCTGACTAGTGATTGAGATGAACAACCTGGATTTCTTTAAGATTGTGATATTTATATTGAAGCAAGTATTAAGTTGTTGTTATGCTACCTTCTTAAGACTTGGGGGCTACAAGTGATAGGCATATAAGAGGTATATTTTCAAGCTGTATGTTAACTACAGGTATGACCCGATGCTATCAATATTTATAAACCGGCAAGTTTTACGTCCTCAAAACCGGCTGAAGATCAGATGAGTATTTCAAGGACCAATATTGTTTTTAAGCATTGGGAGCTGAATCAAAGGAGTTATTCTTCACAATATATTTTCTATGAGAAACCAATGTCAGCAAATTGATTA
This sequence comes from Triticum dicoccoides, assembly GCF_002162155.2. Lineage (NCBI taxonomy): Eukaryota > Viridiplantae > Streptophyta > Magnoliopsida > Poales > Poaceae > Triticum > Triticum dicoccoides. The sequence goes on from NC_041389.1 coordinate 289,095,866, forward strand.
TGAAGCTGGCCTATTAAACCGGATTTTCTAGAAGAAGGAAATGACAAGGATTTAAAGATGATCAGGTGCCGGCTTACAAAAATTTAACCCGGAGCACAACCTATCAAGTTTGTTCTTGTGTTTATTTTACAGGATCAGTTTAACATGGATAAATCCGAATTAAACTGGGGGCTAATGTCGGGGATATACCCCGCGGTATGACCCGGCCGGAAGTATGACCCGACCGGGCTTGGCATTTTCATTGGTAACTCGCCAGAGGACTGGCGACTCACGAGTGTGACGGCTCACTGGTCTGATGACTCACGAGCCTGGCGACTCACGGATGGCCATGACGGCGGGTCAGATAGAAGACAAGGCCCAAGGCCCAGAAGGCCGACTCATGCTATGGTGGGCCGGCTTCAGAGAAGAGGCATAAGGAATATTCTCCTACAAAGGAAGCAAGACTAGGACTCCACTTGTAATAGAGTAATCCTAGTCCAACTAGGACTAGTCATGTAAACCGCCCCTTCAACATATATAAGGAGGGGCAGGGCTCCCAAAAGGGGTAGGAAACAAGCAATAATCTCTAGGGCTAGATACAATTAGGAGAGCCGGTTTACGGCGACTCCCCCATGAGAATAATGAGACCTAGCCTCAAACAACATGTAGGGTTTTGACCGGATGATGTTTCCCGGGGCCCGAAGCTGTCTAAACCCTTGCCTTGTGTTGCGTCTCTTGATTCTGCTCAACCCCTCTCAAGCTACCACATAGATGCGTTGGCCTCGCGACTAAGTCCTCACACTAAGGACATCTAACGTGTTAATTCCATGACACTATTCAACCTTTCATGAGCATTATGTTTGGTGGTGGTTCAAAAGGACAGGTACTCGGGTTGGGCAAGGTGGCTATCACAAATGACATGTCTCTTACAAATGTCATGCTTGTCCAATCCCTTAAATACCATTTACTTTCTGTTCGCCAATTGGCATCTGTTGGTTATGATACACTCTTTGGACTAATGGATGTGAAAGTCTTTAAGAGAGATACTCTTGAAGTGGCCTTTGTTGGAGAGTTGGATGGCAACCTTTACATGGTTGATTCCTCGAAAGAGAGCACATTGCATGCAACTTGTCTAATGGCCAAGGCCGACAAGGGGTGGCTATGGCATTGCCGGCTAGCCCATGTCGGCATGAGAAATCTTCAAGATCTCTTAAAAGGGAATCACATCCTTGGACTAACCAATGTATCCTTTGAGAAAGATCGTGTGTGTAGTGCATGCATATCCGGGAAGCAACATCAATCAAAGCACCCACCCAAGAACATTGTGTCTACTTCAAGGCCCCTGGAGCTCCTTCATGTGGATCTATTTGGGCCTCCTTCACGGGATAGTCTTGGTGGGAAAAAGTATGGACTTGTCATTGTTGATGATTACTCAAGATATACATGGGTGTTATTCCTCAAGTCCAAGGACGATACGAAGATCACCTTCATTGATTTTGCCAAGCAAGCACAACGGAAATTTGACAAAGAAATCTTAGCAATAAGAAGTGACAATGGCTCTGAATTCAAGCACTATACCTTGGAAGAATTCCTTAGTTATGAAGGGATTGAGCATCAATACTCAGCTCCATACACTCCTCAGCAAAATGGTGTAGCCGAAAGGAAAAACCGTACACTTGTAGAGATGGCAAGATCCATGTTGGATGAATACAAGTCACCACATAGTTTTTGGGCCGAAGCTGTCAACACCACATGCCATGCATCCAACCGGCTCTTCCTCCGCACTATATTGGAAAAGACTCCATATGAGCTTCTAACTGGGAACAAGCCAAATGTCCAGTACTTTCATGTATTTGGGTGCAAATGTTTCATCCTCAACAAAAGAGAACGGTTAGGAAAATTTCAATCCAAAACGATTGAGGGCATATTTGTTGGCTATGGATCAAACTCTCACGCCTATAGAGTCTACAACAAATCCAATGGATGTTGTAGAAACTTGTGACATGGTGTTTGATGAATTTAATGGCTCCCATGGGGAGCAAGTTGATCTAAGTGATGCAGGTGAAGAAGATTCCTCTCAAGATATTTTGACCATGGGTGTTGGTGCACTTCTTCCTATGGAACAAGAACCTCATGATGATGAAGAACAAGATGGAAGTCTCACACATCATCAAACTACTTCAACACCCATACCTTCACAAGTTCCTATTGCTCAACCGATGCCCTCAGCCCAAGTAGAAGAAGATGATCAAGTTCCTCTTCATGGTAATCTTCAAGAACAAGATCATAATCAAGGGCAAGAACAAGAAAGTCCAATCATTGATGATGATCCTCAACAAATGCAATATGAACAAGAAGATTTTCCCCCACGCATTAATGATCCATATGTTGAGGACATGGATGATGGCCATAAAGTTGAACCTCGTGAAACCCTTACCTCCATTATGCCTCAAGTGGCCGGTCGTGTTGATGTTGACAAAATTCTCACCGGCATATCGGAAGGTAGAGTCACTCGTAAACATTTGACAAACTTTTGTGCTCACTTCTCGTTTGTGTCTAGTATTGAGCCACTCAAGGTACAAGATGCATTGATGGACAACGATTGGCTCGTTGCTATGCAAGAAGAGTTGAACAGTTTTGAACGCAACCAAGTGTGGTCATTAGTGAAGAGGCCATCTACCGAGCACAACGTCATTGGAACAAAATGGATTTTCAAGAACAAACAAGAAGAGAATGGTGTAATCATCCGCAACAAGGCAAGGTTAGTGGCGCAAGGGTACTCACAAGTTGAAGGTTTGGACTTTGGTGAGACCTTTGCCCCCGTTGCCCGTCTTGAATCCATTTGCATCTTACTTGCTTATGCCGCTTTCAACGGCTTTACATTACATCAAATGGACGTGAAGAGTGCTTTCCTTAAGGGAAAACTTTGTTTTTGCCACTCTAGTTTTTGCCAACTTTGCTTATGCCACTCTAGAATTTGACATTTCACTTTTGCAACTCTTAGCTTTTGACAATATATCACACTTGCCATTCCGTGGCAAAAGCAAAAAAATTTAGAGTGGCAATTGTGATAAGCTAAGAGTGGCAAAAGTGAAATGAAAAACTATCGTTTTTGCCACGGAATGGCATTTGTGATGTATTGTCAAAAGCTAAGAGTGGCAAATGTGAGATGTCAAATTCTAGAGTGGCATAAGCGAAGTTGGCAAAAACTAGAGTGGCAAAAACAAAGTTTTCCCTTTCCTTAACGGTCCTCTACAAGAAGAAGTATATGTGTCACAACCACCTGGGTTTGTTGATCCCGATCACAAAGACTATGTGTACAAACTTCATAAGGCCTTGTATGGCCTCAAACAAGCACCTCGTGCTTGGTATGATCATTTAAAGAAGTTTCTACTCGATGATGGTTTTGTGAGAGGGGTGATCGATCCCACTCTTTTTACTAAGAGGGATAAGGGTGATTTGATCTTATGCCAAATCTATGTAGATGATATCATTTTTGGTTCTCCTAACATTCATTTGTGCAAGAAGTTTGCGGCTTCAATGACCAAGAATTTTGAAATGTCACTCAATGCGGATTTTAAGTTCTTCCTCGGATTTCAAATTCAACAATTTCAAGAAGGAATTTTCTTGTCTCAAGAAAAATACCTCAAGGATATTCTAGAGAAGTTTGGTATGTATGATGCTAGTCCATGTAAGACACCAATGCCGACCAAAATAACACTCACTGAAGACACAAACGGTATCCCCTTCGATCCATCTAAATACCGCTCTATGATTGGTTCATTGCTTTATCTTTGTGCATCTAGACCAGACATCATGTTTAGTGTATGCATGTGTGTTAGATTTCAAGCTTCCCCTAGGGAAAATCATCATAAGGCGGTTAAGCATATTCTTAGATACCTTGTTCACACCCCAAAGTTGGGTCTATGGTATCCCAAGGATGCTAAGTTTGATCTCATTCGGTACACAGATGCGGATTGGGCCGGAGACAAAGTGGATCGTAAGTCCACTTCCGGTGCATGTCAGTTTCTTGGACGCTCCTTGGTAAGTTGGTCATCGAAGAAACAAAATTGTATTGCCCTCTCTACCATAGAAGCTGAATACATTGCTGCCGCCAGTTATGCAACTCAGTTATTATGGATGAGGCAAACTTTGAAGGATTACGGTATCACCTATAGACATGTGCCTCTTCTATGTGATAATGAAAGTGCCATCAACATTGCTGAGAACCCCAAGGATCATCTCCGCACCAAGCACATTGATATTAGGTATCACTTCTTGACAGATCATGTTGGGAAGGGTGATATTCACATTGATCACATTGGTACAGATTTGCAACTGGCAGATATTTTCACCAAACCATTGGATGAAGCAAGGTTTTGTCGACTTAGGTGTGAACTTGGTATCTTGGAGCTTGACAACATTATGTGAAATCTAGTACTCATTCATGCATAAACTTAATGTTTTGTCTTGATGTAGGAATATATTTAGGGGGAGACACTCAACTCATGAGTACTCTCACCTTACATAATGCATAAATAGAACAAACACTCTCAAAGTTCTCATAGTTTTTGAACTAGGGTACTTTAACATGATGGAGTTGTGACCATGTGCTCAAAGTCTACATCTTTGCGGTACTTTGTTCCATATGCTCAAACATGGTGACCTCGGTCACCACTTGTAAAATGCTTGTATGGACCTTTCTTTCTTAATAATTTTTGAATTGAAAATATATCTTAGTATGGCCTTAGATTTCTCAGGTTTGTCACCCTTATTAGTCTCAAGAAAACTCCTTGGCGGTGTCTATATCAAATTATACTTGTTGACCCCCTTCACATCTTTACTTTTCCCTGCTCTTCTGTCCCGTGGCCGGACATCCGCTTATACTGCCGGACATCCGGGCCCTGGGAAAATTTCCTTGCCAACTCAAAACAACCATCAACCACCTCCAGTGGCCGAATTTCCGGGCCTCAGCCGGACATCCGGGCCCTGAACCCATGCTACCTGATTTTCTCATGCCGGATATCCGGAGTTATACCCGGATGTCTAGCCCTCTGGCGCTGCTTCTTCTACTCTCTGTCCTCCTCTCACCGGATATCTGGGCCTTGCCCCGGATGTCCGGCCCGTCGCCCGCAGCCACATATAACTAGGGAGGGGCGTGGGATTTGGGGGCGTTCCTCACTTCTTTCGTTCCTCTTCCCCGTCACGCCTCACAGCCCCCGCCGCCGGGCTGGCACTCCGGTGCTGCCCCGGCCCTCTTCTCCAAGCTCCAGCCCCGATCTCCTGCTCATGGGTTCTCCTCCTCCCGATCTACGATTCTATCCAATCCATTTTTTTGGGTTGCGTTGTGAATCCCTCGGGAGGGACCAGTGTTGTGTGGGAGTGACCGCCGGAGTTCCTCATGGCGCGGACGAAGAACTGCGGCCCCGATTGCCCCGAGCCTTCTTCCAGGGGTATGGATGCTATCTCTACTCCATTCTAGAGACCGCAAAAATCTTAGGTTTTCACTCTCTCATGAATATCTTGGCATCTATATCTCTCTTGAGTGTTGGCGTCTCTTGCTTAGGCCTACAAATCTGTCAATGAGCTCTTCTAATCAATTTAAATCATGGTCATGTCTCATTTTCTTTGCTCTACCACTGGACTTTGTCTATGGTCATGCTCAAAAATGGTCATCCCATTATTTAAATTGGCTTATCCTTGTTCATACCTGTTGCCTCCATCTCATCGGGATCTCTCATTATCCATTCCACTTGTTCGCCGGCAAGGCTCAACCGACTCCGATGAGCATGCTCTGCCTAAGAAGAAGAAGGCCACCACCACCAAGAAGAAGAAGCGGGCACCATCCACTAGTCCGTCGGACTTGGATCCTGATGATGCGGACTATGTTGGGGAGGAAGAGGAGGTCCGTGCACCCAAACACTCCATTGGTTAGCCCAAGCCTGGCACTAGGAGGGCGCCGGTGCCTCAAGTTCGCGGTTCTGCAATGCCCGCTGTCCGTGGTCGTCGCATCCCTATGGAGCTTCCGGACAATGGAGATCGCTGTCCTCACGACTTCAAAACTGTGGGGGCAGCTCAATATCTTATGTTTCGTCGGGATGTCAATCAATATGAGATGGTGGCTAATGCGGAGGATCCTCGATTTCAGACTCGAATGCAGCAGGATCTCTATTCTAGTTTTGTCCGTGGGCATGGACTTGCTCCTCACTCATACTTAGATCTCAACTTCCTGCGTGAGAATCCTGACATGTTCCCTAACAATCCAGTCAAGATCATTGATGATATGACCCTTGGTCCCGCAATGACCTTCAGGTGTGATTGGAATGAAGCTACCATTCTACAGTTCTATGCCACCTGTTTCTTTGGTCCGGACAACACTCTCACCTGGATGACTGATAACACTACGATGAGCATCACCTATGACAGGTTTGTTCAGATTCTGGGTCTATCTGGTGTTGGCCATCGCATCCACAGCATGGATCCTGAGCACAAGCCCAAAGCGATTGAAGCTTGCTTGCCACTTGTCAAACCTACCTCTCAGCTCTCTAAAGTAGAACTTGAATGCCCACTCAACGAGGTATCTATCTTCCGTGCTCCTTACTACATCCTCTATCAATGTGTGCTCCGCACTCTCTATCCTAAGAAGGGATACCGCTCAAGGGCTTACAACTATTGCATTGACTTGATGGTTCTTATGCATGACAAACCCACTGAGCCTCTGGACACAGCCCATTTCATTTGGCATGAGATCCATCTTTGCAGTTTCATTCAGACGCGCCAGTTTCCTCATGCTCCTTTCATTCAGGCTCTGATTGATCACACTGCTCCATTTGAGGTGGTTAAGACTACTATTCATTCTAGTTGGAAGCCTGCTTCTCACATGCGAGTGATGCCTGCTGCTCAGACTGCTGCTCGGTCTCAGTCTAAGAGGCCTGCTGGTGGGACTCAGTGCACTGATTCCTCTGTTCTATCTTCGTCGTCAGCTCCTCGTGGACGCCTTTCCATGTTCCTCACCAAGGATCAATATGCTATCATGAAGTCAATCACTTTCAGCTGTCAGCAAAATTATGATGTTCAGAAGCGCCTCATCATCTCCAAGAATCAACTCAAGCAGCGCCTCCGTAACCGCGGGAGCCCAGTGAGTGATGATGATCCTATTCCCGCGGCTCTCCGTCCACCTCTACCTTCGGTTTTCCATCTCGTGACGAGTATCTTGAGTTCTTTGATGATCATGATGACATTCGCCAGGAGTGATCGAGTGCATTTAGTTCTTCGCCCCTTTTTACTTGTTGTTGTTAAAGGGGGAGAAGTAGTATCTTAATATGATGTATTAGCTATGATGTATTAGCTATTTGTGTTAGCCCACTACTATTCGAACTTATCATGTTGCTACCTACGCTATTGTCTTGATCAAGTGAGACTATGCTGTTATCTTATTGTCTTGATCATGTGAGTCCCTATGTTGTTTACCTTGTGGGTATGGATTTTGTTTTGTCCATGTGTTAACATATTCATCTCTTGCTCACAATGAGGGGGAGCCAAATACAAATAGATACATCAACTTACTTTGTATTCTTGATCTCATATTTGTCAATGCTAAGACTATTTATTACAACTGTGATACTACATGTGTGATTATCATCAACAAACAAAAAGGGGGAGATTGAAAGTGCAATCATGCCCTTACATCATGTTTTGATGTTGATGACAATATACATGTAGGGGACTAACAATGGTTGTTAAGTAAATCTCAGGTGTTAGTCCTCGGCCCATCGAGGTGTGTGGATCAAGGGCATACAAGTGATTTTACTCAAGGATGAAGCATAAAAATTGATTTGATATTTGGTTTCTTGAGTATAGGATCCCGCACTATTAAGAGGGGATCTGTAGGGTTAGTTAAAGACGTGCTCAGGTTCCAATAATTCTTTGCTTCAATAGAGACTTAAGGTCACACGAAAAAACTCAGTGCACATGTTCTGTTTTGTTCCATGCCGGATGTCCGAGCTGCACCCTGGATGTCCGGGTCTCCGAGCCACGCCGGATGTCCGGTAATTTCTTTGGATGTTCGGCTCCCTGTCACTCCGACTCCTGTAGGGTTGCACGTTGCTGACCGGATGTCCGTGCCTTGCTCCGGATGTCCGGGCCTTCCCGTGTCACCGGATGTTCGGGCCTTGCTCCGGATGTCTGGCCTCTCTGTTTCTCTCCTGGTTTCTTCTTTGTTCTTCTAAGTGTCTTGCCAGCCCGGATGTCCGGCCACCCTGCCCGGATGTCCGGCCTGCCCATTCACTTATGCTATAACGGCCACATTTGTGCTCACACTATATATAGCTCTTCTTCCCCACGGGAAAGGGTCGACCACTCACTTTGAAAAAACCCTAGAACACTTTTTACTCTCTCTCTCACTTCTCCACACCAAATCTTAGATCCACAAGGGATTTGAGAGCATTTGAGAGAAGTTGTCCAATCAAGTGATAGATCCACTCCCTCTCCTTCTTTGCACCAAAGGAATTCGTGATTTGAGCAAGTCTTGAGCTTTTTCCCCATCGTTCTTGTTACTCTTGGAGGTTGGAGACTCCTAGGCGGTAGGAGTCTTTCGGAGAGGAATCGGCCTTTGTGATTACCCTCGGAAAAGTTTGTAAGGGTTTGGAGACCACCCCAAGGTCTACCACTAGTGGTTGAGAAACAAATTCGTGGTGTTGTCTCAAAGGGAGATTAGGGCGAGCCTTCGCGGCGTTGGTGTGCCTTCGTGGTAACATCCACCTCTCTAATGGTGACGTAGCTTCCCTCCAAGGAAGTGAACACCGGCATACATCCTCGTCTCTCGGAGTTGCGGTTATTCCTAACCCTAGCTCTCTACTTGTGGTTACTTGTCTCTTAGCCCTTACCTATCTCATATTGTGCTTGTTTCCTTTCATACACGTGTTACTTGCTTAGCACTTAATACTACTCTTGCAATTGTTAGGCTCACTCCCATATTCCGCATTATTGCCTAAAATTGCTTAGTAATAATTAAAATTTGTAATTGTACCTATTCACCCCCCTCTAGGTCCATCTCGATCCTTTCAGAAGGCCTCAGCAGTTTCCTCTTTGAGTGATCCTCTGCCTTCTGCTTCGTTCGACTAGGAGGAGCCGAATGCTAGGAGCCGGTTGTGGCTGCGGCCGCTTGCTGGAATTCGAATTGACAAGGCGGGAGTCGAGGAGGCGCCGCCCGCCGTACGCGCGCCACGCGACGCCCGCGGGCTAGGCCGGCCTGCGAGCCCACGCGCGCGACGGGATGTCGCCGTAGGCTGGGGCCCACCACTATAGGGCATTGGCCCACGCGTGGATCCGCTATGGCCGATGCGCCATAGCCGCGCGGAATATGCGGGGGCATGCGGGGTGTGGGGCGCAGTTAATTCCATGCCCCCACGTCGCCTCAGCTTCATTGAGACAGCTATAAAGAAGGGGAGGAGGAGGAGGGGCAGCCGAACGCACACGCGCCCCCTCCTCACTCTATCTTCTTCCCTCCGCCGGTGCTACCGTTGCGCTGCTCCGCCACCGCCGAAGTGCTACTGCGGTCGCCATTCCTTCGACGCCGTTACCTCGCTGCGGCCACTGCCCCACTGAAACAGCCGCTCCGCCACGGCCACCACAGCGGCTTCACTGCCTTGCGTTGTTCGTCATTTTCTTCACCATCGCCGCACTGCTCGTCGACCTCATAGCCGAGCTCCTCTTCACCGTTCACGCGCCATGGCAAACAGCGGTTGGCTGGGGTCGAACATCCACCACGACCACATCAACTTCCTCTGCGCGATGCGGAGGCTTCCTCGCGCCGACAACGTGGGCGTGCGCATCCCTCCCGAGCCGGAGATCTCACCATGGCCGGAGACTAGTGAGTACGTGGTCTTCTGTGTGCACTTCCTCCATGGTTTTGCGCTCCCGGCCAGCGGCTTCTTTCGGGAGTTCCTTCACTTCTACCGGCTGCAGTCGCATCTCATCACCCCCAACATGGTGGTGTGCATCTCGGCCTTCGTCACCTTCTGCGAGGTATACCTTGGCGTCTTGCTGACGATCGAGCTCTAGGGTAGGTTCTTCTACCTCAAGTTGGGTACGTCAGCGAAGAAGTAGTCGGCCCAGTGTGGGGCGTGTGTGGCCGTGAGGCGCTCACGAGGCGGCACACGCTTCCTGTCGATTCCTCTGCACGAGTTGGCCAAGCTTTGGCAGAAATCGTACTTCTACGTCTAGAACCTCTGCAACATCGACTACATCAACCTGCCGGCCTTCGTGCCCGGGCCGCCTGCTGGGCCGCGTGACAACTGGCAACAGCAGCCACCCAAGCGCCTGTCGGCCCATATTATCAGCGTCCTCGCGGCTGGAGGAGATGACAAGACGGGAGGGGCTCAAGCTGGCTGACCTGCTATCCGGCTTCGTCATGCGCCGGGTATCACCGCTCCAGCTTCGGCCGCACCTCATCAGCTAGATGAGCGGCCGTCGGGATCCATGCCGAATGTACACCAAGGAGATGCCGAGGGTGGAAGTGGCCTGCCATGTCAATGACTTCTCCAACAGCAAGCTCATGGAGGAGGAGTGGCATATCGGCAAGGAGCCTTATAGTCGGGCCAACTTGCCTTTAGCGGTAAGTACCAGGTCCGGCTGCTTCATTTACAATGTTCTTTGTTCCTCTGTCTTGACCAATCGGCTTTTGCGGTAGCGCTTCGTGGGCCAGGGCGTGCCGAATGTTGACCACGAGTGGATGTCGGAACTGTGGGCGGCCGCCATTGAGGAAGGCGATGAGGAGGAGGTCACCGGAGGAGGCGGCGGCGGAGCAGGCGGCCCCGAAGGGGGCAGTTCCACAAGAGGCGGCAGGGGAGGAATCGGCGACGTCCGGGCATGGCCGGACAATGACAAATATGATGAGGAGCGGCAACAGCCTAGGGGAGGCGCAGGAGCAGGAGCCGAACTTTCTATGCCGTGGCCGACTGCTGCACCCGCTGGGCAGAAGCGTCGCCTGGCAGGGAGGTACGACAGCCACCCGGCCAACAAGGCTAAGCAGGCGGATGCCACCAGGTGGCACAAGGCCTAGAAGGTGGCCACGGCCACCGCCCGGAAGGGGCCCAAGCCCATGTCGTTCACGTCTGGGTAAGCGTGCTTGCCACCCTAACTTAATGTTTTCTTCTTTCTTTGTGTGTTTCCTTATCATCGCTCTCTTGCTGAGTAGGAGGGCCATCGCCACCATGCGGGCTTCATCTGCCTTGCTGATGGACCTAGTGGACAACATCACGGATGCTCGTTGTCTGGATCCGGCTGTTGCCCTTCGGGAGGCGTAGGAGAGGAACGCACGGGAGGCACGTGAGGCGCAGGAGGCCGAGGAGAAGGCGCGGGACGACGCCCAGGCGGAGGCCCGGGCCGCTGCAGAAGCAGAGGCGGATGTGGCGACGAAGGCGCAGGCGGAGGCTGCGATCAAGGCACAGGCGAAGGCCGACGCAAGGGGTATGGTGGATCCGGCTGGTGGCGAGGTCCCGGAGACCATCACCCTCGAACGGCCGGAGGTGGAGATGGCGGAGAACCGGACGCCTCCTGGGGCGGCCGGGGCCGACAAGTTGGTGCTGGAGCTTGTGGTCCCCAACACCGTCATCCCGGAGGCGGAGGAGACCCAGTGTGCGCTGGACGACAGCAGACGAGGAGGCGGCAAGCCCAACCAGCCGAAGGCACCACCAGCCGACGCTGGGCAGGCGGCAATCCAGACCTTAGTGGCACACAATCTTGCGCGCCGGCGTGCATTGCGGGTGACATCGGAGCCCAGGCAGCGGGTGGAGGCCGCGGCCTTGAGCTCGCGGGGGGCCAACGCTGGGGCCACGAGCGCCGCTTCCTCGGGATGGGTAGCAGGGGTGAGCCCGGAGAGAGCTCCTCTGACGTACGACACCTGCCGTTGGGCCGCTGTCAGGTGGGCCAAGTTCCAGCTGGGCCGACGTGCCAGTGATAGAATGGAACCCTGCCGTACGTCAAGGGATCCTCGTCCGGCCAACCCTGCCGCCCTGAACTTGGCGGTGCGGGACCTAGAGGACCGGTTCCTCGCCCAGAACGCCACTGTCCTAAGGGCGATGGAGGAATTGTTGGCGACGCGGTCGGCCGTCCGGGCTGTGCATCTTATTTTTGCTTCTTCATCTTGTAATCTTCCATGGGGGCGCGCCAGCGCACCCACTCGGTGTAGTCCCCGAGTTCTGAGCCGGCTGCTGAGCAGGCGGGTTGGAACTCACAGGTATTGTTTTTGTTTTATTTAAATGCTTGCTTCCGCTGCAGGACTACCACAACATGCGGGCCGCTGCCTACAACACGCAGAACCAGACTCTCACCACCCGGACTCCTGAGCTGTTTGAGAGCCGAAGTGAGTAGGTCAGCTTTCAGTGGGGGCGCGCAGGCACACCCACTGGGTGTAGCCCCCAAGATTCGGGCCGACTGCTGAGCAGTCGGGCCGGATCTTCTCCAGTAGCTTATTCTTGGTTTTGTTGATGTATATGGTGATGATGCTTGCTTGTTTTTCTTTTTGCAGCAGCTGCCGCCCAGCTGAGGGGGCGCATGGCCGAGCTTGAGGGCCAGCTCTAGGTTGTGGCGCAGGAGCGTGACCAGGCGGCCTCTGCATGCGACCGTCTGGAGAAGGAGCTGGTGGACCAGGCTGTGCAGCACACGGAGGAGGTCCGACAGCTGAAGGCGGACGAGCAGCAGCTCAGGGCTGAGTTCGAGACTCAGCGTGCGGACTGGGCTGAGAGAGAAGCTTCTCGATGGCGGCTACTCCGTGATCGAGGACATGCTCGAAGGTATGCCCTTTTTCTTTTTTTTCGTTTGCTCGCAGCTGGCTGCTGCCGGAGGCCGTCTTCTAAAACTCTTGTGTTCTCATGGGCAGAGTTCTTCCCAGGTCACTCCGTGGCCATCTGCATGGCCTTTGAGGCTCGGCGCAAGGAGTGCTGGCGTGAGGGCAAGGAGATTGCGCAGGACCGGCCTCGGACCATGGGCGAACAGCTCGCGGCCGTCCGGATACGCTTTGAGCCAACGTGCCTCCTACTCCGCCGGCTGCAGCGCGCTAGGTCACAGGTCTTGGAAAGCTTGTGGCGGGGTGGTCTGATCCCGTGGAGCCCCATTCGGACGGCCGACTAACTAGAGGTGGCGGCCAACCGGCTCGAAGCCTGGAAGGGCTTCACGGTGCGGGCTGGGGCCGCCAAGGCGCTGGAGTTCGTCAAGGCCTGGTACCCTGGCGTGTGCCTAGCGCAGCTGGTGACCTTCCGCTAGGAGGCGCTACCAGAGCTGGCAGGGGAGCGTGAGAACATCGCCATCCAGGCATCGGCTCTCGCCAACTACGCCGACATTGACGTCTTCTTCTCGGAGCAGGCAGATGATGGTGCTATAATTCCTCCGTCCTGGTTCGGTCTCAACCCGTCATACGGGGAGGACTCGGCGGAGGAGATCGCCTCCAGCGACAAAGGCGACGAGGACGAGGAAGGCAGCTACGTCGCACAAGACGGCGGAGCGACCAGCCGGACTCGGCCCGACCGAGCGCCGACTAGCGACCAGCTGGAGACCACATCAGCCGCCGCCGATTGCCAGGCCGAGACCCAGCAGCCGGAAGCCCCGCTAGCCGGAGCTACGGCTACCGCCGACCAGTCCGGCAGCCCGAGGGGTCGTCCGCCTAGATGGCATGTTTATCTTTTTTCAAGTTTTTTCTGTCTTCGTGCTTGAAAACGATGTCAGTTATGCGCAGTTCCACCCACTGGGAGTGTATTTTTAAACTTGATGAATGCTGGCCTTGGGCCCTTTTGCAATGTATAAAGTTGAAATCCCCACATCTGTGCATGTGTTGCCGGGTTCTAGCTTGAGTTTGCTTTTGCCCTCTTTGGCTTTTTTCTTCGCCGTGTTCCTTTGGCTACCTCTCTGCCGGCTAGACAGCCGCGCTGCGGTATGTGGCTGGTTCAGGGACTTGGTCGTTTAGAACGGGCAAGTTACTTCAGCCGCTTAGAGCGTAGCTAATCGAGCAAGAACCCGGCCTGCGGGCTGCTGAGCAGCCGGACGAGGGAGGCGAGAGGCCGGCTTGGCCATAATTAACGTTTTCCTTAGTCAGTTTTCATGTGGACATCATTTTCGGCCTTTGGCTCTTGCCAGTTGGACAGCTACGCTGCAAGCTGTGACTTGGAACGAAGAGAGGGCTTTGGCGCCGGCACACTACTAGTCGGCTCCGGCTGGTGCAAACTTAGGCCAAGGCAGTGAGCCCCCAGGCTGGTTAACCGGTACCCGGACGGGGCAATAATATGAAAAACTCAAATCATAGCATAAGCTTATCTCATGGATAAAAAGGTAGCCCCCGAGTGCATCTCGGGGGACCTAAGGTCTTTACTTAATACAAAAGTTGGTGTGGTACATACGCTCGCATCAACTATAAAATGGGTGGAGCAGGTTTGCATTCCATGGCCGCTCCGTCTCTTTGCCGGATGTGCATCGCTTGCGTGCCCTGAGCTTCTGTGCGTCGATGAGGTAGTACGAGTCGTTGCCCAGGGCCTTGCTGATGATGAAGGTGCCTTCCCAAGGAGCTGCGAGCTTGTGCTAGCCGGCTGATCGCTGGATCAGGTGGAGCATAAGATCGCCTTCGCGGAATGTATGCGGCTTGACTTTCTTGTTCTGGTAGCGGCGCAGGCTTTACTAGTAGATGTTGGACTGGTTGCACGCCACCAGCCGGGCTTCTTCCAGCAGGTCGACGTTGTTTTCTCGTGCCTCCTTTGCTTCCGCTTCTGTGTACATGGTGACACGAGGCGAGTCGAATTCAATATCCGTGGGGATGACAGCCTCAGCGCCGTACATGAGGAAGAAGGGCGTAAAGCCGGTTGATCTGTAGGGTGTGGTCCGAAGACTCTAGAGGACGGATGGCAGCTCGTCGATCCAACAGCCGGCCGATCGCTCCAGCGGCTCGATCAAGCGGGGCTTGATGTCGGATAGGATGAGGCCGTTTGCTTGCTCCACTTGGCCATTTGACTGCGGATGGGCAACGAACGCTCGGTCCAGTCGGATACCCTGGTTTGTGATGAAACGGGCCAAGGCGCCCTTGGCGAAGTTGGTGTCATTGTGAGTGATGATGTTGTGGGGAACGCCGTATCAGACGGTGATGTCGGTGATGAACGTGACGCCTGTCGGACCGTTCAGCTTCTTGATTGGCTTGGCTTCAATCCACTTTGTGAATTTGTCCACGACTATCAGCAGATGAGTCATGCCGCTGTGTGCTGTCTTGAACGGGCCCACCATGTCCAAACCCCACATGACAAATGACCAGGTGATGGGGATGGTCTTGAGGACAGAGGCCGACTGGTGTTGCTTGGTGTTGAACTTTTGGCACCCTTTGCATTTCTTAACCAACTGTTTGGCATCGTCCAAAGCATTCAGCCAGAAGAAACCATGGCGGAAGGCTTTTGCTACGAGAGCTCTGGCAGAGGCATGGTGGCCACATTTTCCCTAGTGAATGTCTCTAACAATCTCCATGCCCTTCTCCGGCTCCACGCTGCGCTGGTAAATGCCGGTCACGCTCCGCCTGGCTAGCTCTTGGTTGAAGATGGTGTAGGCGTCTGCTCGGCGCTGGATCTGTCGAGCTAGCACTTCGTCAGCTGGTAGCACGCGGCTCACTAGATAGTCGCGGATGGGCTGCGCCCGAGATGGGGCCACCACCACTATGAAGATAGCAACTGGCATGAGGGTGGCCGGGTTGGGAGGCGGCGGGCTGGAGGCGGCTGCTCTTGGTGGTGATGATGAAGTCCCCAGGCCGACTGCTGAAGTCCTCGGGACGCCTACTGGAATTCCTAGGCCGGGTGCTGGTGGGGCAGCCCCCGGGCTGCCTGCTGAGGTCCTCGAGCCAACTGCTGAAGTCCCCAGGCCGGCTGCTGAAGTCCCCGAGCCGGATCCGATTGCTCCAGGGTCAGCCGACATGAATATGGAGTCAGACACCGGCGAAGGCTTGATAGATGGCTTGCACAGACACTCGAGGGAGACACCGGCTGGTATGGCCTGCGGGGTGGAGCCAATGCGGGCGAGGGCGTCCATTGCGTCATTGTCGGCTCGTGGCATGTGGAGGAACTCGCATCTGTCAAAGTGCCCGCTCATTTGCTAGACGAGGAAGCGGTAGCTTGCCATGTTGGCGTCCTTGGCATCCCAGTCGCCGAACGACTGCTGGACCACCAAGTCCAAATCACCGTAGCAGAGGATGTGGCGGATGCCGATTTCCTTGGCCAGTCGGAGCCCAAAGATGAGCGCCACGTACTTGGCTACGTTGTTGGAGGTGGCGAAGTGGATCTGCAGCATGTACTTCAGCTTGTCGCCTTTGGGAGAGGTGAGGATGATGTCGGCTCCCAAGCCGGTGCGCATCTTTGAGCCATCAAAGTGCATCCGCTAGTGTGTAGAATCCAGCGCTGGCGGCAGGTACTAGGACTCGGCCCAGTCGACTAGGAAGTCAGCTAGCGCCTGGGACTTGATGGCGGTGCGAGGCTGGTAGAGGATGTTGTGGGGAGCCAGCTCAATGGCCTACTTGGCCACCCAGCCAGAAGCATCGTTGTTGCCCATGATCTCGGCAAGGGGAGCGGTGAAGACGACCGTGATGTAGTGCTCTTGGAAGTATTGCTTTAGCTTCTTGGCGGCAAAGTACACGTCGTAGCACATCTTCTGGTAGTGGGGGTAGTTCTACTTGGAGGCGGATAAGACCTCGCTCAGATAGTACACTGGCCTCTGGACCGGCTGCACCTTGCCAGCTTCTGGGTGCTCGACCACGATCACCGTGCTGATGACTCGGTTGGTGGCGGCGATGTAGAGGAGCATAGGTTCCTTAGTAGCCGGAGCCACCAGGATAGGCGGCGTGGACATCAGGCGCTTGAGCTGAAGAAAAGTTAATCCGCCTGGTCGTTCCACTCGAAGCAAGTGTTTTTCTTCATTAGCTGGTATAGGGGGTGTGTGATAAGTATCCATCGTATCTATATTTTTTATTGTTCCATGCCAATATTCTACAACTTTCACATACTTTTGGCAACTTTTCATACTATTTTTTGGACTAACATATTGATCTAGTGCCCAGTGCCAGTTCCTGTTTGTTGCATGTTTTCTCTTTCACAGAAAATCCATATCAAATGGAGTCCAAACGCGATAAAAACTTTCGGAGATTTTTTTGGAATATATGTGATTTTTGGGAAAAAGAACCAACATTAGACGATGCCCGAGGTGCCCCAGGGGGTAGGGCGTGCCCTGGGCCCTCGTGAATACTTTGTAAGGCAGTTGGTGCCCTTCTTTCGCCGCAAGAAAGCCAATATCCGGATAAAAATCGTGTCCAAAGTACAGCCCAACCGGAGTTACGGATCTCCGGGAATTTAAGAAACGGTGAAAGGGCAGAATCAGGGAGCGCAGAAATAGAAGGAAACAGAGAGAGAGAGAGAGATCCAATCTCGGAGGGGCTCCCGCCCCTCCGCCTCCATGGAGACCATGGACCAGAGGGGAAACCCTTCTCCCATCTAGAGGGGGGTCAAGGAAGAAGAAGAAGAAGAAGAAGAAGAAGAAGAAGAAGAAGAAGAAGAAGAAGAAGAAGAAGAAGAAGAATAAGAAGGGGGCTCTCTCCCCCCCTCTCCCGGTGGCATCGGAACACCGCTCGGGCCATCATCATGACGGAGATCTACACCAACAACTTCACCGCCGTCATCACCAACTCTCTCCCCCTCTATGCAGCAGTGTAACACCTCTTCTCCCCGTGTAATCTCTACTTGAACATGGTGCTCAACGCTATTTATTTTTTCCCAATGATGTATGGATATCCTATGATGTTTGAGTAGATCCATTTTGTCCTATGGGTTCATTGATGATCGTGATTGATTTGAGTTGCATGTTTTATTATTGGTGATGTCCTATGGTGCTCTCCGTGTCGCGCAAGCGTGAGGGATCCCCGCTACAGGGTTTGCAATATGTTCATGATTTTCTTATGGTGGGTGGCGTGAGTGATAGAAGCACAAACCCGAGTAAGTGGTTGTTTGCGTATGGGAATAAAGAGGACTTGATAGTTTAATGCTACGGTTCGGTTTTACCTTAATGATCTTTAGTAGTTGCGGATGCTTGCTAGAGTACCAATCATAAGTGCATATGATCCAAGAAGAGAAAGTATGTTAGATTATGCCTCTCCCTCATATAAAATTGCTATAGTGATTACCGGTCTAGTTATCGATTGCCTAGGGACCAATAACTTTCTCGTGACAAAAAGATCTCTACTAAAACTAACTTAGTTGTGTATTCATCTAAACAGCCCTTACTTTTCATTTACGCACTATTTATTATCTTGCAAACCTATCCCACAACACCTACAAAGTACTTGTAGTTTCTTACTTGTTCTAGGTAAAGCGAATGTTAAGCGTGCGTAGAATTGTATCGGTGGTCGATAGAACTTGAGGGAATATTTGTTCTACCTTTAGCTCCTCGTTGGGTTCGACACTCTTACTTATCAAAAGAGGCTACAACTGATCCCCTATACTTGTGGGTTATCAAGACCTTTTTCTGGCGCCGTTGCCAGTGAGCAATAGCGTGGGTTGAATATACTCGTGTGTGCTTGTTTGCTTTATCACTAAGTAGTTTTTATTTTATATTCTAAGTTGTTCTCTATCTTTAGTTATGGATATGGAACACGAAATACCAAAAAGAATTAGGTGTACTTGGTACTCATGGAGATGGGGAACCTCCTAAAACCCTCGATGCTCATTATGTGAAAGATATTATGCACTACTTTAATAATCCTGAGAAAACCCCATTCAACTATATAATGGGAGACACGTTGGATCAATGTGAATACTTTAGGGATTATCACTTGACTCAAAAAGGGAAACTATTATGGGATCAAATTCATATGTTGCATTGGTATGCTCGGCAACTATGCTTGAGATATGATTATACTTGTTGCTCTAGGAAGAAGGCTCCACACCTTCCCTTTTCATGTTGATTTAGTGATAATGAAACCTTGGCTTTCTTATGCTAACGGTATATATGATTACTATGATGTGGAACGAATAGAAGAATTTGTTGCTTTTAAGGATGCTTATGAAATTGAATCTTTGTTTGAAAAGTATGAAGCTTTTGATGATGATATTTGTAGGCCAGAAAATTTTGCTATACTTAAATATTGCTATGAGAATTATGAATAAAATGCCTATATTGATGCATTTATTGAGAAAGTCTCCGTTGTCCAAGAAGAGACTAATACTTTGCAGGAATCTATGGAAGAAGAAATTGCCGAGACCGTGAGCTCATTGGATGAAAAAGATGATGAGGAGAGCGAAGAACAAAAGGAGGAAGAACGGATTAGCTACCCATGCCTACCGTCTAATGAGAGTAACCCTCCAACTCATACATTGTTTAATGTCTCTTCGTTCTTACCATAGGATGAATGCTACGATAATTGCTATGATCCCATTGATTCATTTGAAATACCCCTTTTTCATGAACTTGATGCTTGCTATGCTTGTGGCCATGATGCCAATATGAATGATGCTTATGGAGGTGAACTTGCTATAGTTCCTTATGTTAAGAATGAAATTGTTCCTATTGCACCCACACATGATAGTCCTATTATCTTTTCGAATTCTCCCAACTACACTATATCGGAGAAATTTGTGCTTATTAAGGATTATATTGATGGGTTGCCTTTTACCGTTGCACATGATAATTTTGATGAATGTAATATGCATGTGCTTGCAGCTCCTACTTGCAATTATTATGAGAGGAACTACATCTCCACCTCTCTATGTTACCAACACGATAAAATTGCAAGAAACTGTTTATACTATGCATTGGCCTTTACTTTGTGTGCATGAATTGTTCTTTTATGACATGCCGATGCATAGAAAGAGAGTTAGATTTCGTCATTACATGATATATGTTACTTTGTGCTCACTACTAAATTACAAATCATTGTTAATTAAAATTGGCTTTGATATACCTTGGGTTCCGGGTGGATCCATTACTTGAGCACTATATGCCTAGCTTAATGGCTTTAAAGAAAGCGCTGCTAGGGAGACAACCCAGAAGTTATAGAGAGTCATTTATTTTTGTTGATTGCCTTTATAAAGTTTAAAAACAAAATAAAAATAAAGAGGGGAACCTAAAACTTTTTGAAAAAGAAAAGTGAAAGTGAGAGAGACGAGCATTATTAAAGTGGGAGCATGCCTTGAACTTTGTTCATGCCCATGGAAACTTTGTGAATCCTAATTACAGAAACTTTTCAACAAAAATAATTATCACCTTGTATAAATCCATTGTATTATAAAAATAATGTGCCAAGATTTGCCTTTAGGATGATTAAATTGCTTGTTTGGTTTGTGCGGTGTAAAAATAGAAACTTTGTCTATAGTGCGTGATTTTAGAGATATAAAGGTGGTAATGTTAGAGTCATGCTAGTGGGTAATTCTGAAATTGAGAAATACTTGTGTTGAAGTTCGCAAGTCCCGTAGCATGCACATATGGTAAAAGTTGTGTGACAAATTTGTTGCATGAGGTGCTCTTTTAATTGTCTTCCTTATGAGTGGAGGTCGGGATCGCGTGATGGTTAACTCCTACCAACCCTTCCCCTAGGAGCATGCGTAGTAGTACTTTGCTTCGAGGGCAAGTAGACTTTTGCAATAAGTATATGAGTTCTTTATGACTAATGTGAGTCCATGGATATACGCACACTCACCCTTCCACTTTGCTAGCCTCTATTGTGCCGCGCAACTTTCACCGGTATCATGCACCTATTATTTACCTTCCTCAAAACAGCCACCATACCTACCTATTATGGCATTTACATAGCCATTCCGAGATATATTGCCATGCAACTTTCCACCGTTCCGTTATTATGACATGCTCCATCATTGTCATATTGCTCTTTGCATGATCATGTAGTTGACATTGTATTGGTGGTAGGGCCACCTTCATAAATTTTTCATACATGTCACTCTTGATGCATTGCATATCCCGGTATACCGCCAGAGGCATTCATATAGAGTCATACTTTGTTCTAAGTGTTGAGTTGTAATTCTCGAGTTGTAAATTAATAGAAGTGTGATGATCTTCATTATTAGAGCATTGTCCCAAGTGAGGAAAGGATGATGAAGACTATGATTCCCCCACAAGTCGGGATGAGACCTCGGACTCTAAAATAAAAAAAGGAGGCCAAAGAGCCCACCAAATAAAAAAAGGAGAAAGGCCAAATAAAAAAAGAGAAAGGCCAAATAAAAACATAAAAAAGAGAGAAAAAAACATGAGAGAAAAAGAGAGGAGGGACAATGCTACTATCTCTTTTCCACACTTGTGCTTCAAAATAGCACCATGATCTTCATGATAGAGAGTCTCTTGTGTTGTCACTTTCATATACTAGTGGGAATTTTTCATTATAGAACTTGGCTTGTACATTCCAATGATGGCATTCCTCAAAATGCCCTAGGTCTTCATGAGCAAGCGAGTTAGATGCACACCCACTTAGTTTCGTTTGTTGAGCTTTCATACATTTATAGCTCTAGTGCATCTGTTGCATGGCAATCCCTACTCACTCACATTGATATCTATTGATGGGAATCTCCATAGCCCGTCGATACGCCTAGTTGATGTGAGACTATCTTCTCCCTTTTTGTCTTCACAACCACCACCATATACCACATATAGTGCTATGTCCATGGCTTGCGCTCATGTATTGTGTAAGAGTTGAAAAAGCTGAAGCGCGTTAAAAAGTATGAACCAAATGCTTGGCTGAAACCGGGGTTGTGCAGGATGGGAGTATTTTATGTAATGAAAATGAAGCATGGCCTAACTATATGATTTTGTAGGGATAAGCTTTCTTTGGCTATGCTATTTTGATAAGACATGATTATTTGTTAGTATGCTTCGAGTATTAGTATTTTTATGTTTTATAAGCTTTTATCTTGAATCATTTGGATCTGAATAATCATGCCACAATAAAGAAAATTACATTGAGAATTATGCTAGGTAGCATTCCACATCAAAAATTCTTTTTCTATCATTTACCTACTTGAGGACGAGCAGGAATTAAGCTTGGGGATGCTTGATACATCTCCAACGTATCTATAATTTTTTATTGTTCCATGCTATTATATTACCCGTTTTGGATGTTTATGGGCTTTACTTTACACTTTTATATCATTTTTGGGACTAACCTACTAACCGGAGGCCCAGCCCGTATTGCTGTTTTTTGTTGCCTATTTCAGTGCTTCGAAGAAAAGGAATATCAAACGGAGTCCAAATGGAATGAACCTTCGGGAGCGATCTTTTTGGAACAAACATGATCCAGAGGACTTGGAGTGGAAGTCAAGAAATAAACAAGGCGGCCATGAGGGTGGAGGGTGCGCCCCCCCTACTGGGCTCGCCCCCCTATCTCGTGGACCCCTCGGGTGTCCACCGACCTACTTCTTCCTCCTATATATACCCATGTACCCCGAAAACATCAGAAGCGACCACGAAAAACTATTTCCACCATCGTAACCTCTTGTATCCGCGAGATCCCATCTTGGAGCCTTCGTCGGCGCTCCGTCGGAGGGGGAATCGACCATGGAGGGCTTCTACATCAACACCATAGCCTCTCCGATGAGTTGTGAGTAGTTTACCACAGACCTTCGGGTCCATAGTTATTAGCTAGATGGCTTCTTCTCTCTCTTTGAATCTCAATACCATGTTCTCCTCGATCTTCTTGGAGACCTATTCGATGTAACTCTTTTTGCGGTGTGTTTGTCGAGATCCGATGAATTGTGGGTTTATGATCAAGTTTATCTATGAGAAATATTTGAATCTCCTCTGAATTCTTTTATGTGTGATTAAGTTATCTTTGCAAGTCTCTTCGAATTATCAGTTTGGTTTGGCCTACTAGATTGATCTTTCTTGCAATGGGAGAAGTGCTTAGCTTTGGGTTCAATCTTATGGTGTCCTTTCCTAGTGACAGCAGGGGCAGCAAGGCACGTATTGTATTGTTGCCATCGAGGATAAAAAGATGGGGTTTATATCATATTGCATGAGTTTATCCCTCTACATCATGTCATCTTTCTTAATGCGTTACTCTGTTCTTCATGAACTTAATACTCTAGATGCATGCTGGATAGTGGTCGATGTGTGGAGTAATAGTAGTAGATGCAGTCAGGAGTCAGTCTACTTGTCACGGACATGATGCCTATATACATGATCATGCCTAGATAATCTCATAATTATTCGCTTTTCTATCAATTGCTCGACAGTAATTTGGTCACCCACCGTAATACTTATGCTATCTTGACAGAATCCACTAGTGAAACCTATGGCCCCCGTGTCTATCTTTTATCATATAAGCTTTCAATCTACTTTTATTTGTATCTTTACTTTTCCAATCTATATCATAAAATACCAAAAATATATTTATCTTATCATATTATCTCTATCATATCTCACTTTCGTAAGTGGCCGTGAAGGGATTGACAACCCCTTTATTGCGTTGGTTGCGAGTTCTTGTTTGTTTGTGTAGGTGCATGGGACTTTTGAGGAGCCTCCTACTGGATTGATACCTTGGTTCTCAAAAACTGAGGGAAATACTTACGCTACTATTGCTGCATCACCCTTTCCTCTTCAAGGAAAACCAATGCAAGCTCAAGATGTAGCAGTGGTATAAGCCATGTAGAAGTTATAATACATTAGCTACAATGCAAAAACAAAATATGAATGAGTTTGCAACAGTACTTAAAGTGGTGATTTGTTTTATTATACTAACGGATCTCACGAGGGTTTTGTTAAGTTTTGTGTGATTGAAGTTTTCAAGTTTTGGGTGAGATCACGATGGATGAAGGAATAAGGAGTGGCAAGAGCCTAAGCTTGGGGATGCCCGAGGCACCCAAAGCTAATATTCAAGGACTCACAAGCAATTAAGCTTGGGGATGCCCTGGAAGGCATCCCCTCTTTCTTCTAATGGTCATCGGTAATTTTACTTGGAGCTATATTTTTATTCGTCACATGATATACGTAAATCTTGGAGCGTCATGTGCTTTTTATTTTTCTTTAAATAAATGCACCATGCTGGTATGAGATAGTCCTTGGTTGATTTATAGAATGCTCTTTGCACTTCACTTATATCTTTTGAGTATGGCTTTATAGAATGCTTCATGTGCTTCACTTATATCATTTGAAGTTTGGATTGCCTGTTTCTTTACACATAGAAAACCGCCATTTGTAGAATGCTCTTTTTCTTCACTTATATTTGTTAGAGCGTGGGCATATCTTTTGTAGAAAGAATTAAACTCTCTTGCTTCACTTATGCCTATTTAGAGAGATGATAGGAATTGGTCAATGATATGGTTAGTCATAAAATCCTACATAAAACTTGTAGATCACTGAATATGATATGTTTGATTCCTTGCAATAGTTTTGCGATATAAAGGTAGTGATATTAGAGTCATGCTAGTGAGTAATTGTGGATTGGTAGAAATACTTGGGTTGAGGTTTGTGATTCCTGAAGCATGCACGTTTGGTGAACCGTTATGTGATGAAGTCGGAGCATGATTTATTTTTTGATTGTCTTCCTTATGAGTGGCGGTCGGGGACGAGCGATGGTCTTTTCCTACCAATCTATCCCCCTAGGAGCATGCGTGTAGTACTTTGTTTCAACAGCTAATAGACTTTTGCAATAAGTATGTGAGTTCTTTTATGACTAATGTTGAGTCCATGGATTATACGCACTCTCACCCTTCCACCATTGCTAGCCTCTTTGGTACCGTGCATTGCCCTTTCTCACCTCGAGAGTTGGTGCAAACTTTGCTGGTGCATCCAAACCCCGTGATACGATACGCTCTATGACACATAAGCCTCCTTATATCTTCCTCAAAAGAGCCACCATACCTACCTATCATGGCATTTCCATAGCCATTCCGAGATATGTTGCCATGCAACTTCCATCATCTTCATATACATGACTTGAGCATTCATTGTTATATTGCTTTGCATGATCGTAATATAGCTAGCATGATGTTTTCATGGCTTGTCCGTTTTTTATATCTTTGCTATGCTAGATCATCGCACATCATGGTACACTGCCAGAGGCATTCATATAGAGTCATATTGTTCGTGATATCGAGTTGTATTATTGAGTTGTAAGTAAATAAAAATGTGATGATCATCATTATTAGAGCATTGCCCCTGTGAGGAAAGGATGATGGAGACTATGAGTCCCCCACAAGTCAGGATGAGACTCCGGACTTTAAAAAATAAAAGAGGCCAAAGAAGCCCAAATAAAAAAAGGAGGCCAAAGAAGCCCACCAAAAAAACAAATAAAACAAAAAATGAGAGAAAAGAGAGAAGGGGCAATGTTACTATCCTTTGACCACACTTGTGCTTCAGAGTAGCACCATGTTCTTCATATAGAGAGCCTCTTAAGTTATCACTTTCATATACTAGTGGGAATTTTCATTATAGAACTTGGCTTGTATATTCCGATGATGGGCTTCCTCAAATGCCCGAGGTCTTCATGAGCAAGCAAGTTGAATGCACACCCACTTAGTTTTCAGTTTGAGCTTTCATACACTTATAGCTCTAGTGCATCCGTTGCAAGGCAATCCCTACTCACTTGCATCGATATCGATTGATGGGCATCTCCATAACCCATTAATTTGCCTAGTTGATGTGAGACTTTCTCCCTTCTGGTCTTCTCCACACAACCTCCACCATCATATTCTATTCCATCTATTGTGCCATATCCATGGCTCACACTCATGTATTGCGTGAAAGTTGAAAAGGTTTGAGAACATCAATCTTCCGGCTTCACGACGCCATTGTACTTGGGTATGTCTCTGGCAGCGCGAACCCTTTGGGAAAGGGCTCATCGCGGATGCGGGGGCCGAAACAGGCCGGATCGATCGTGTGCTCCTCTTCCATCGCCAGGGACAGAGCTAGCTGCTCGATCCGGTGACACGCGTCATTTTTGCCGACTGCCTCACGGGGCCCGAGCCGGCCACTGAGCGTCGGGTGATCAGGCGGCGACGGGGGAGTAGCCGCCCTCTCCCTCTGAGGAGGTGGGCGCTCTTTCGGCCGGCATCGAGGCTTCGAATTCTAGAGAACTTGCTGGTTGTCCGCCATCGTGCAGCGCGAACGCCGGCTGTGGCTAGCAGCCAGCTTTGGGTCTCGCGGCTAATCGCGGCCTCCACCGCTAGGTACCGAGAGGTCGCGCCGTTCTCGCGACGGGGCAGGTTGGTGTCGACCTGTCGGCCTGCTCGTGCCACATGGTTGCCCATGTCCTGCTGCGCGTTCGCCGTGTTGATGAGCTCCTGGAGGCGCTCTAGTTGCTTGCGTAGCTCGTTGCCCTCCAAGTGCTCGAGCTCGTCTGCGACCGCCTGGGCGGCACGCATGTTCTGTGTCGCGGTCTCATAGACCGGACGTATGATTCCCATCATGCTGGCAATCGCAGCACCGCGTTGCCGAATGGCACCGGCCCGGCTAGGCTCAGCCGCAGCCGGAGTCCCACCGACCATGCGCTCGATCTCGCGCTGAGTGGCTTCAGCACGGCGCTATCGAAAAGCTTGGCACGGAACTCCTGCAGCTCCTCCTGGCTGGCCCAGCAGGAGGAGGGGTTGCCAGGGTGTGTATGGCCACATCCAACGAATCTTGGTTGGATCCGCCTGCGTCTCGGCTGTCGCCAATGACCATTACCTCCGCGAAGGCACTAGCGCCGAGCGTGCTGACAAGGGCGTCGCTGGCGGTAGGAGGGAGAGGATCATCGATGACCTCCACGTTGCTGGGGAAGTCATCGGTCGAGGCCGCGTTGGCGACGGCGAGCTTGCCAAGGAGCTCGATGAGGGAGTTGGCTGCTCATGCGTCGGAGGTGGGCTCGTTGAAGAGGCTGAGCTCGCCAAAGAGGTCGACGAGGTGATCCGTGCGGAAGGCGGCTCCCACGTCAGGCGATGCGCCAAGGCCGGCACGGGCGGGTGCATCGGGCCGGCTGATCTCGCCAGGGGGTTGGTTATCATGGTTGGGCCATGAGATCATCGTCGGGTCCTGGAAGCGGGAGTGGGCACAGGCTCGGACGGACACGAGATCTACCAAGGTTCAGGCCTCTCCTAAGAGATGAAACCCCTACTCCTGCTTTGCGGGATCTCCGCATGCTCACTATATCACAGGGTATACAGAGGTGCTCTTAGAGCTGTTTGGCTAGATAAGGAAGAAGGGAAAGGCTAGCTCTCTTCTCCCCTAGCTGTGGTGTGTGGGATGGAATGGATGGAACTGAAGTGGAACCCTTTGCATGGGTGTGGCCTGGGGGGTTTATAGGCCAACCCCCAGGGGTACGATGGTAATCTGGCTGGGAGGTAGGTCCTGGCTGTCAGCGTCTATGAAGGCCGGGTTTTCCGCCGGCTGCTGGGGCCCGGCTCTGGTTGGCCCTGCCGGCTGCCAATGAACCGACCGACAGGTGGGGCCCGCCGCCTGCGGGTCCCATTGACGACTCTTCACTATTGCGCCATCCATGCTGACGGAGGCCGTGTCAGGCGTGCCATGGCTACAGTGCCGCGCCGGGCGGGTCGGCAGCCGCCTGGCGGCGCTTATTGTAGCCATGCAGCCAGGATTTGGGGGAGGCATGGCGCACTGTGGCCATGCCCCAGTTTGTCTCTTGGTCGGGCTCAGACTCCTAGGGAGGGGACGGGCCGCCTGCTAGGAGCCGGCCCGTACCATCGTCGGCTTCTGGAGCGCACCGCCTTCTCGTCTCCGCCGTCTTCTTGGAGGTCCGCCGTCTTCTAGGAGGCGGCCTTCTGGTTCCAGCCGTCTTCTTGGGGCCCGTCGTCTTCTAGGAGGTGGCCCTTTGGTTCCAGCCGGCCTTGCGACCAGTTGGACTGAGGGGCTTGGCCAGCCCGATGTCTTGAAATATTGTTAAGTGTTGATGAGGCTACCCGGGGTCTACCCCCCGACACAGGGCCAGTGATTGACTATATATCCGGTGTGGTACACCTCTATGGTGTCACGCACAGCATCATCGCTGATAATGGCTCCAATTTTACAGCTGATGAGTGATAACCCACAAGTATAGAGGATCGTAACAGTTTTCGAGGGTAGAGTCTTTCAACCCAAATTTATAAATTCGACACTAGGGGAGCCAAAGAACATCTGAAGGTATTAGCGGCTGAGTTGGCAATTCAACCACACCTGGAGATTAATTATCTGCAGCAAAGTGATTAGTAGCACAGTAATATGATAGTTTTGATGATAGTGGCAGCAGCAATAGTAACGGTAACAGTGATAGCAGTGATTTTGTAGTAGTAACAATAGCAGTAACAACAGTAGTAACTTAGCAAGAACAATATAAGATAAATTCGTAGGCATTGGATCGGTGAATCATTGGATGATATTCATCATGAGACAGTTATAACCTAGGGCGATACGACACTAGCTCTAGTTCATAAATATAATGTAGGCATGTACTCCGTAAATAGTCATACGTGCTTATGGAAAGAACTTGCATGACATCTTTTGTCCTACCCTCCCATGGCAGGGGGGTCCTATTGGAAACTAAGGGATATTAAGGCCTCCTTTTAATAGAGAACTGGAACAAAGCATTAGCACACGGTGAATACATGAACTCCTCAAACTACGGTCATAACCGGGAGTGGTCCCGACTATTGTCACTACGGGGTTGCTGGATCATAACACGTAGTAGGTGACTATAACTTGCAAGATCGGATCTAGAACATGGATACAATGGTGATAACATAAACGGTTCAGATCTGAAATCATGGCACCCGGGCCCAAAGTGACAAGCATTAAGCATGGCAAAGTCATAGCAACATCTATCTCAGAACATAGTGGATACTAGGGATCAGACCCTAACAAAACTAACTTCATTACATGATGAATCTCATCCAACTCCTCACCGACCAGCGAGCCTACAAAGGAATTACTCACTCCCGGTGGGGAGCATCATGGAATTGGCGATGGAGATGTGTTGGTGATGATGAAGATCGAAGATCCCCCTCTCTGGAGCCCCAAACGGACTCCAGATCTGGCCTCCCGATGAAGAACTGGAGACGATGGCGGCTCCGTATCGTGAAACGCGATAATTCTTTATCCCTGATTTTTTCTGGAATAATGTGATTTTATAGTGTTGGTTTCAGGGTCATTGGTGCCACCAGGTGGGGACAACCCACCGGGGTGCGCCTAGGGGGGCAGGCGCGCCCCGGTGGGTTGTGCCCACACAGGTGCCCCCCTCAGGTAGCTCTTGGCTCTAGAAATTCTCTTTATTGATATAAAAAATCCTCGCAAAGTTTCGTTCCATTCCGAGAACTTTTATTGCTGCACACCATGGTAGTTCTGTTCAAAACAGTGTCACTCCGGGGTTAGTTTCATTCAAATCATGCAAATTAGAGTCCAAAACAAGAGGAAAAGCGTTAGAAAAAGTAGATACGACGGAGATGTATCAACTCCACCAAGCTTAAACCTTTGCTGGTCCTCAAGCAATTCAGTTGATAAATTGAAAGTGAAAAAGAAAAACTTTTATGAACTCTTTTGCTCTTGTTTCATAAATGAGCTTAAACAGCACCCCGGTTTTCAGCAAAGATTATAACTAACTGATACGTCTCCAACGTATCTATAATTTTTGATTGCTCCATGCTACTTTATCTACTGTTTTAGGCAATATTGGGCTTTATTACCCACTTTTATATTATTTTTGGGACTAACCTATAAACCGGAGGCCCAGCCCAGATTTGCTGTTTTATGCCTATTTCAGTGTTTCGAGGAAAAGGAATATCAGACGGAGTCAAAACGGAATGAAATCAACTGGAGAAGTTATTTTTGGAAGGAAAGCAACCCAAGGAACTTGGAGTGCACGTCGGGGGAGATACGGGCTGCCCACGAGGGTGGGGGGTGCACCCCCCCGGGCGCGCCCCCTGCCTCGTGGGGCCCCCGTAGCTCCTCCGACGTACCCCCTGCACCCATATATACTCTTGTACCCTAAAACTTCCAGAACAGAAGATAGATCGGGAGTTCCGCTGCCGCAAGCCTCTGTAGCCACCAAAAACCTCTCGGGAGCCCGTTCGGGCGCCCTGCCAGAGGGAGATCCCATCACCAGTGGCCATCTTCATCATCCTGGCGCTATCCATGACGAGGAGGGAGTAGTTCACCCTCGGGGCTGAGGGTATGTACCAGTAGCTATGTGTTTGATCTCTCTCTCTCTCGTGTTCCTCCATGGCACGATCTTGATGTATCCCGAGCTTTGCTATTGTAGTTGGATCTTATGATGTTTCTCCCCCTCTACTCTCTTTTGATGAATTGAGTTTCCCCTTTGAAGTTATCTTATCGGATTGAGTCTTTAATGAGAACACTTGATGTATGTCTTGCCATGATTATCTGTGGTGACAATGGGATATCATGTGCCACTTGATGTATGTTTTGGTGATCAACTTGTGGGTTTTGTGACATTGGGAACCTATGCATAGGGGTTGGCACACGTTCTTGACTCTCCGGTAGAAACTTTGGGGCATTCTTTGAAGTACTTTTATGTTGGTTGGATGAATCTGAGATTGTGTGATGCATATCATATAATCATGCCCACAGATACTTGAGGTGACAATGGAGTATCTAGGTGACATTAGGGTTTTGGTTGATTTGTGTTTTAAGGTGTTATTCTAGTACGAACTCTTTATAGATCGATTCGAAAGAATAACTTTGAGGTGATTTCGTACCCTACCATAATCTCTACGTTTGTTCTCCACTATTAGTGGCTTCGGAGTGACTCTTTGTTGCATGTTGAGGGCTTGTTATATGATCTATCTATGTTATTATTGTTGAGAGAACTTGCACTAGTGAAAGTATGAACCCTAGGCCTTGTTTCCTATCATTGCAATACCGTTTGTGCTCACTTTAACCACTTGTTACCTTGCTGTTTTTATTATTTCAGATTACAAAAACCTATATCTACTATCTATTTTGCACTTGTATCACTATCTCTTCGCCGAACTAGTGCACCTATACAATTTGCCATTGTATTGGGTGTGTTGGGGACACAAGAGACTTTTTGTTATTTGGTTGCAGGGTTGTTTGAGAGAGACCATATTCATCCTACGCCTCCTACGGATTGATAAACCTTAGGTCATCCATTTGAGGGAAATTTGCTATTGTCCTACAAACCTGTGCACTTGCAGGCCCAACAACGTCTACAAGAAGAAGGTTATGTAGTAGACATCAAGCTCTTTTCTGGCGCCGTTGCCGGGGAGGTTAGCGCTTGAAGGTATATCTTTAGATCTTGCAATCGAATCTTTTTGTTTCTTGTTTTATCACTAGTTTAGTTTATAAAAGAAAACTACAAAAAAATGGAATTAAGGATGCCTCATATGCTTCATCTTTTTAATGTCTTTCGTGAAAATGATGGGAAGGAAAATTGTGCTCAATTACTAGAAGAAGAATTACATAGAATGATTGGCATGAAATATGTGAATGATGAGCATGATTACAATGTTGTTAGTATGAATTCCTTGAATATCCATGATGCTAATGATATGCAAAGCCACAAGCTTGGGGAAGCTATGTTTGATGAAGGTGAGATTTTTTGTCCCCCAAGCTTTGATGAGCAAATTTACTATGATGAAAGCATGCCTCCTATCTATGATGATTATTGTGATGACACGTATGCTTTAAAGAATAATGATAACCATGAAACTTGTCATCTTGATCTTAATTTTCAATCTTATGATAGTTATTTTGTTGAGTTTGCTCCCACTACTATTCATGAGAAGAATTTTGCTTATGAGGGGAGTAGTAAATTTTCTATGCTAGTAGATCATGAAAATAATGCTTTAGGTGCTGGTTATATTGTTGAACTTATTCATGATGTTACTGAAAATTATTATGAGGGAGGAACATATGCTTGTAGCAATTGCAATAATATCAAGTTTCCTTCCTATGTGTTGAAAATTTTGAAGCTATGCTTGTTTTACCTTCTATGCAAGTTCATTCTTGTTCCCATAAGTTGTTTGCTCACAAAATCCCTATGCATAGGAAGTGGGTTAGACTTAAATGTGCTAGTCATATGCTTCATGATGCTCCCGTTATGTTTCAATTCTTATCTTTTTTGTGAGCATCATTGTCATCATCATGCCTAGCTAGAAAGGCATTAAAGAAAAGCGCTTGTTGGGAGACAACCCAATACTTATCCTTACTGTTTTTGTGCGTCCACATGATTATGCTACTGTAGTAATCATGTTTTATAGCTTTTGTTTCAATAAAGTGCCAAGTAAGACCTTTAGGATGGCTTACGGTGATAGTTGTGTTGATCCTGCTGAAAATCAGAAACTTTTGCACCCAGTAAATTAGTTTGTTTAATTCACAAACACATGATTCTGATCTGATTCTTTTTGATCTTGATTGGAACACGAATTTATTAGGACGTCCTAATTTGGTAGAATTTTTGTAGTTCCAGAAGTATACGTTTGATACAGATTACTACAGACTATTCTGTTTTTGACAGATTCTGTTTTCTATGTGTTGTTTGCTTATTTTGATGAATCTATGGCTAGTAAAATAGTTTATAACCATAGAGAAGTTGGAATACAGTAGGTTTAACACCAATATGAATTTAGAATGAGTTCATTACAGTACCTAAGTGTTTGTTTTATTTTCTTACTAACGGAGCTTACGAGTTTTCTGTTGAGTTTTGTGTTGTGAAGTTTTCAAGTTTTGCGTAAAGATTCGATGGACTATGGAATAAGGAGTGGCAAGAGCCTAAGCTTGGGGATGCCCAAGGCATCCCAAGGTAATATTCAAGGACAACCAAAATCCCAAGCTTGGGGATGCCCCGGAAGGCATCCCATCTTTCGTCTTCGTTCATTGGTAACTTTACTTGGAGCTATATTTTTATTCATCACATGATATGTGTTTTGCTTGGAGAGTCATTTTATTTTGTTAATATTAGCTTGCTGTTATTTAGAATAATGTTTTGTATCTTTAGTTTCAATAAAAAAGTCAAGGATAGCCTTTGCCATGCTTATTTTGCTAGTATGCATGTTGCTGTTTGAAAACAGAAAGTTTACCGCTGTTGCAAAAATTCCCTAGAAAAGTCAGCGAGTGGTATAATGTTGAATCTTTTTGCATATTGAGCTCTGATAAATTTATTATAGTGGGAATTCTAGTTCATAATTTTTGGAGTTAGGGAAGTATTGATACTCTTGCACTCTTTACAGACTGTACTGTTTTGGCAGATTGCTGTTATGTTTGCATTGTTTGCATATGTTTGTTTGTTTAATGATTCTATTTGAGGATAGGAGTATTAAATATGCAGAGGAATTTAGTATGCAATGTTGAATAATAATTTTAGTGATTTGTTACAGTAGAAAATGATAAGGTTTTGCATTGGTTTATACTAACCTATCTCACGAGTTCTTGTTGAGTTTGTTGTGAATGAAGCTTTTGATAAAAAGAGAAACCATGATATAAGATGAATTAAGGAGACACAAAAGTTCAAGCTTGGGGATGCCCTAGTAGGCATCCCACCTTTCTTCTTCAACAACTATCGGTTAGTATCGGTTGAGCCTAAGTTTTTGCTTCTTCACATGAGTTGTGCTATCCTTGCAATGTTTTCTTTAGCTTTGCTTGCTGTTTGAATAAAGTATCAAGATCTGAAATTCTTTAATGAGAGAGAGTCTTCGCATAGTTGCATAATTATTCGACTACTCATTGATCTTCACTTATATCTTTCGGAGTAGTTTGTCATTTGCTCTAGTGCTTCACTTATATCTTTTAGAGCATGGTGGTAGTTTTGTTTTGAAGAAATAGATGAACTATGATGCTTCACTTATATTATTTTGAGAGTCTTTAATAGCATGGTAATTTGCTTAATATTAATATACTTGGTATTCAAGATATGTGAACTTTCTTATGAGTGTGTTGAATACTAAGAAAAGTTTGATACTTGATGATTGTTTTGAGATATGAAGATGGTGATATTAGAGTCATGCTAGTTGAGTAGTTGTGAATTTAAAGAATACTTGTGTTGAAGTTTGTGATTCCCGTAGCATGCACATATGGAGAACCGTTATGTGATGAACTCGGAGCATGATTTATTTATTGATTGTCTTCCTTATGATTGGCGGTCGGGGACGAGCGATGGTCTTTTCCTACCAATCTATCCCCCTAGGAGCATGCGCGTAGTACTTTGTTTTCAATGACTTGTAGATTTTTGCAATAAGTATATGAGTTCTTTATGACTAATGTTGAGTCCATGGATTATACACACTTTTTCCCATCCTTCCACCATTGCTAGCCTCTCTAATACCGTGCACTTTTCGCCGGTATCATACACCCACCATATACCTTCCTCAAAACAGCCACCATACCTACCTATCATGGCATTTCCATAGCCATTCCGAGATATATTGCCATGCAACTTTCCACCGTTCCGTTTATTATGACACGCCCCATCATTGTCATACTGCTAGCATGATCATGTAGTTGACATCGTATTTGTGGCAAAGCCACCGTTCATAATTCTTTCATACATGTCACTCATGATTCATTGCATATCCCGGTACACCGCCGGAGGCATTCATATAGAGTCATACTTTGTTCTAAGTATCGAGTTGTAATTGTTGAGTTGTAAGAAAAATAAAAGTGTGATTGTCGTGGTATTGTCACGTCAGATGTCCTCGAGAAAGGACTTAGTTGTGGAGCCATCGCAACTAGGAAGCTTGAAGAGGTTAAATCGGGACAAAGGACACGAGAGGGTTTATACTAGTTCGGCCCCTTACGGTGAAGGTAAGGCCTACGT
This sequence comes from Triticum dicoccoides, assembly GCF_002162155.2. Classification (NCBI taxonomy): domain Eukaryota; kingdom Viridiplantae; phylum Streptophyta; class Magnoliopsida; order Poales; family Poaceae; genus Triticum; species Triticum dicoccoides. Next base: position 289,130,607 of record NC_041389.1, read on the forward strand.
CTAGTTGGGTTTGGTATTGATGTTTCGATGACCAGGGAGCGAGATACGCTATGCTCGGCTCTCGATGAGTTGTTTCTTGCCCTAAGCCGCCAGCAGGTCGTCCCCTTATATACACGGGTTGACGCCCTGTGGCCTACAGAGTCCCGGTCAGCTTATAAACAGTGTCCGGCTCGATGACTAGTTAAATCTACCTTATGATACAAGTCGTGCCATCATGGCAGTTTTACTACAACGGGCCTTAAGTCGCCCGTGGGCCTTAAGCCCTTTATTGAATCGGCATCTTCATGCTTGGTCTTGGGCTTCTCCCTGATGAGTCTTCTTTGCGTAACCCGGCCCCTCCTGGGCGGCTTACACAAATAGTTATATCCCCAACATTAGGCCCCATATTGATTTGAACCTGTTCATGTCAATCTTAAAATACCTTAATATATACTCAATCTTCTGACCGTGAAAAAGGTTTCCTTTAACCCACCATGACGTCATCTCTTGGATCCGGGTTATGCCGTCGTGACGTCATTCTTTTCTTAAATCCTTTTTCTATTCCACCGTATCTTTCAACAAATCTCTGTTTTTATTAACTGTTCCGAAAATCGAGGCGTCGGGGCCGCCGGATAATAATTCTTATCTCCTCGTTTCCCGCGCCGTCTCAGTTATCCTCTCCTTATAAATAGGTGCGACCTAGGTCTCCCATTCTCCTCCTTCCAGTCGTCTTCTTCCTCTTGCCTCCTCTTCGAGCTCCGCCGCCACCGCTGTCGAGCTTCCTGTCTTCACCATCCCCGGCCACTGCATCGACCTGGTTGGACCAGAGAAACGCGACGCACTTCCACAGTTCATCCAGATCTGTAAGTTTCCTTCCCTTCCTTGCTCAGATCCGCATTAGAGCTTCCTCAAGTGCGTCGGAGTTCATCACCATTAGAGCCGAACTCTTGTTAGTTTTCCTCTTAGACGCCTCTTCTGATCTGAGAATGATATAAAATGGCCGCGATAGCTGTTTTCGCGCTTGTTTTGGATAGAAAACAGATCCCTTTCTCTACATAAAGGCCTCATTCGAGCTTGTTTTTATCACCCGGAAAACTTCTTTCGTTAAATGCCCTTAAACACAGCTGTCCAGGTGTCCATCTTAAATAAATAACACTGGTCTGTGAGCCTTGCTTGCTTCTCATGACCTTACGAATTTTGAACTGCTCTTGATACTTGTGGCGGCTTTAAATATTGTTGCACAGTCACCCTTATATAATTAGGCCCCTTCGTAAGCCGCTACCTTAAATAATTTGGATATTTCTCCCGGGTTAAAATTGAACCGGAACCTCTTATTTTGCCGTAGGCCAACTGTTGTCATGGCACCTAAGGCAGCCAAAGCCCCTGTGACTTGCAATTGGGTCCCGTCCATAGTCACTAAGAGTAAGTTGGCTAAGTTTGTGAAGTCTGGCCATCTTCCAAAAAAGGAGGTCATGTCTTATCGTGCCCCTGACCCGTCTGAAGAGAGGCCTCAACCCAAAGAAGGGGAGGTGATAGTTTTCACGGATCACATGAACCGGTGATTTGCCCATCCCGGCTCAAAATTCTTCAGGGAAGTTTTGAATTTCTTTGATCTTAGACCTGAAGACATTGGACCCAATTCCATGTCAAATCTTTGCAATTTCCAAGTCTTCTGCTAGGTGTACCTGGGAGAGGAGCCAAGTCTTCTTTTGTCCAGAGAACTTTTTTACTTGAACCGGCAGAATGAACGTGCCAATGGGCCTAGTCTTGAGCTTGGCGGCATCTCAATCCAGCGGCGGAGAGATTGTCTTTTTCCTTATGCCGAGCTGCCGAGTCACCCAAAAAATTGGAACCAAACGTGGTTCTATTGTCAAGACACTTCACCGGCTGATGAGAGGCCGCTGCCCGGCTTCCGCGCCCTGCGCCTTGAATCCAACCATCAGCTGGCGGATAAGTTGACCACTGTTGAGCGCCTACCTCTCAATCCCACCATCAAGAAGATCAAAGCTCTTTTAGGAAACGGGTTAAGCGGCATCGATCTGGTCCGGGTCTGGGTCACCTGGCGAATACTACCATTAAGCCGCCGCTCTGGCTTAATGTGTACTTACATAGGAAAGAAAGATGACCCAATGCGTCATAGCCCTGACGACTTACTAGATGACGTGGTAGATGCTACAACCCAGTCGCTGCTGAAGGAGGGCACTATAACTAGCAATGCCTTCGGCTTACTTCCCTTCTGCAAGAAGAACCCGGCCCCTGCAGTGAGTTACCAATCTTAATAAATACTCTTTAACATGTTATACCTTCTTTGAACTTATGATTCCTTATCTTTTTCCACAGGCCGGTGATAATTTCTGGAAGGTCAAATATGACCACGAGGCTGCCAAACAAGCCAGGGCAGCCAAGAAAACCGAAAGGAAGGCCGCCAAGACGGGCACCTCAAAGAAGAAGAAACCCAGCGCCTCTGATATGTTTAAATTGGATGACTCTTCTTTGGATGATGAAGAGGTAATCCTTTCATTTTCTTAACTCCTTTGTCATTACTTTACTGACATTCTATCCTTTCAGGAGGATACAGGGAATAGTCAAGCAATTGACGAAGAGGTAACTATAATCTCCTCCGAGTCAGAGCCTTTGCCAAAGCAAAAAATCCGAAGGGTGACCCGGAAAGTAAGATTTTCACATCCTCTAGCTTACCAAGATCCTCAATTTCTTTTGAAGCAACAACAGCTTGAGAACCGGAGGCAGACTCGGGCCAATCAAGATGCAAAACTCTCCTCCGGCTTACCCGATGTAACTAGGAAGCGTCAGACTGAGGTTATCTCTGATTTACGTTCTGTTTTACCTTTGGCGGGTTTCATTCGCCAACCTCTCAATTCATCTGACTCCAATTATCAGGATACCTCTCCTTCTTCCAATGAGTCTATGCAATCGAACATGCCGTCTTTCAAAACGGCTCCCGGGTAATGTAACCTCTCTTGCTTTAAGTTTTACCGTACTTATGCTTTAGTACTCATCCTTGTACCTTTATTGACAGCCTGCAAGTGAAGCCCAACAAGAGGGCAAGGAAAAATAAGCCGTCCCAAGACCCGGTTGTCACCGAACTGGAGCTTGACTTGTCCGCTCCTGACAGCTCCACCCATCACCCGCCGCCTGAACCAGCTTCTGATATTCTGGTGCCAACTTCTGACCCGCCTGCTGAAGATGTTATCTACAACTCTGATAACCCGGAAGCTCCTAGCCCGGCCAAGACGATTGACCCGGAAGTTGAATATCTGAAAAGAGTCAACTTGTTGAACCGGGCCGGCCTACTGTTCTTGCCCAATGCACTGCCAAAGAAGAATTTGCCCAACGTCGAAAAGCCAAACAAGACATCACTGACTATACTCACTTAAGCATTGGTGATATAGTCTCGGGCTATCTGAACCAAGTGCATAATAGTCGTGACCTAGAAATTGACATGGTGAAACAAATACAGCACAAATCTGAGGTATAACTTATGCTTTTTTCCTGAATCTTACTTACTGTACCAGCCCCCAAGTCTATTGCTTATGAATGAATATGCTGTAGCCTTAGAAATCTACTTACTGTTAGTTTGTCCGGTTTAAAGTGAATATATTTAACCCGGTGATAGCATGAGACTTTGAATTTGTGTTACACATTAGCCCCCAAGTGTCAAGTATCTTTACTTGTAAAGTGCTTGAGACTTAATATATATGACTCGGTAGGGTAGGTTAAAAAATTCTTTAAGCATACATTAGCCCCAACTGCCAAATATCTTAACTTGTAAAATGTTTGGGACTTGAATGTTACCTTACCATGATTTTTACCGTAACCTGGTATCAATACAGGCCACCATAAGTCAATTTGAGTCGGAGCTTGCTGACCTGAAGAGCCAGCTGAAAACTCAAGAGCTTGAAACTCAGAAAGCCAAATCCAAGTTTGAATTCAGCGTCTCTGAACAAGAGAAATTGAGGCAAAATTTTGAGTCAGAGAAGAAAATCTGGGCTGATGAGAAGGCTTCACTGGTGACTCGGGCTGAGACGGCAGAAGCATCTCTTGCAGAAGCAACGACTGAGCTGTCCGACTTAAAAAGGCAGATATCCCAAATGGTCTCAGCCATCTTCGGTAAGTCACTCTAAAAAACCTTAAACATTGTAATTTTCCAATGATTATTGTAATGGTTATCTCTGGCTCATTGTTATGCTTGTGAACATACAGGCCCCAGGAGTACCAACCTCAAGCAAAACATGCTGATCAAGCTTAAGGCGGTTTACACCTTAGTGGAGCAGCTGTACTCCGGGTCACAGCGTGCCTTGGCCGTTGTGGCCTTATCAAATACCACTCCCCACCTCCTACAAGATGTGCTGAAGCATCTCGCAGTGCTGCCTCAACGAATTTAGGATTTAAGGCGGGTATCTGCAAGAGCCGGAGCCGTGGCTGCTTTAATCCGGGCAAAGGCATGGGTGCCAGAGCTTGACTTGGCTGACCTCTCTCTTGGATATCCAAGCCTGAAGGAGGACGGTACTGCATTTGATGATCAAGATTTCACCGCCTGTGTCAAAGTCATACGTCCCTTGGCTACTCTTATTGGGAATGATACTGATCTTACTAAGTATTCGCCGGGCTATGATAGCGAGAATCGGAGAATTCCAAACATTCCATACGACCAAGTCAGCCTGATCCCTCCAATGCGTAAGCATGCCTTTACCCCTGAAGTGGACTCGGCCGGTTTAATAGATGATGAAGCTGTGTTTGAAGCCTTGAGTGGCATTGACTGGGCCTCGTCCACCTTCCAGGACAAAGCAACTGACGGAGAGGCGGAGAAGGATAACCCGGAGTCTTCAAGCCCGCCGAAGGAATGAACCGCCAGGCGTTTTATAACTTTGCAAAAACAATGCTTCTCTTATTCAGACTCGGGAGTCCTGTAATAGGATAGAAAAAACCTCTCAATGTTTTCCATGCCTTGATGCATGTTTATGGCGCTTAATACTTTTGTAAGCCACCAGTGTTATATATTGTCAGCTTATGTTGATCGTTTGTCTCCTTGATGTTTAACTTGCTTTGCCTTATCCTGCACATAAAACAAGCAAAACTTTCTTGGCGGTCGGTGATCCCTTTGATAGTCTTCCCGGCTCATTTGATGCTTTACCTGGCACTTACGAACCTGGGGTGATCAATATTAAACCGGAAGAATCAAGAACTATCTCCTCAAGAAGGTGTCAAGATAGTTAAAGTAATTATATTTATAACTGATAATAAGCAATGTTTACAGGCTCCTGATTCGAATACGATCAGAAAACCGTCCCAAAGAGGTTAAGCTAAGATTTGGATACGATCATATAGCCCCCAATGGCTTTGGCGATGCCGATCAAATGGGTATCGACAGCTATGTTCTCTTTGGTTCGAATACGACCTATGTTTGAACAGGAAGCCCCCAAGTGAACATAAGAGTTGTTTAATGACGCTGATTCGAATACGATCCACGTCAGACCCAAAGGGGTTAAGCTATGATTCAAATATGATCAAGAAGCCCCCAAGTGGGTTTGGCAGTATGCCGATCAAGTGGGTATCGACAACTATGTTCTCTTTGGTTCGAATACGACCTATGTTTGAATAGGAAGCCCCCAAGTGACCATGGCTAGATTCAGATATGATCATAAGACAGTCCAAAGGGAAAGCCGGATTCAGATGTGATCCGCCCCCTGTTGGTTGTCTCCATTACCTAATAAAGAAGGCACATAGATTTTTGAGGGTAAAAAAGGACGGAGGTCCTGCTTTATTTATTTATATAATATATACATTGTCAAAAAATATATACATCTTGAAAGCCGGTGGCTTAAGTATAATAAGGCCGGAGATGAGCAATATTCCACGGCTGGAGGGTCTCCTCGTCGGACTTACGCGAGTCTTTGTGCTCTCGAACATCGATGAGGTAATATGACCCCTTGTGCAGGTTCTTGCTGACCACAATGGGCCCTTCCCAAGGCAGGGATAGCTTGTGCATGTCAGACTGATCCTGGATGAGGCAGAGCACCAAGTCGCCTTCCTGAAAGGTTCTGCTCCTAACCCGGCGGCTGTGATAGCGGCGCAGGTCTTGTTGGTAAATCGCCGAGCGGGCTATTGCCAAGTCTCGCTCCTCATCTAATAAGTCAAGTGCATTTTGACGAGCTTCTTCATTGTCAGCCTCAACGTAAGCCGCCACGCGGGGTGAATCGTGCCGGATGTCACTTGGCAGGACCACCTCTGCACCATACACCATAAAGAAAGGCGTGTAGCCTGTAGATCTGTTAGGCGTAGTGTTGATGCTCCATAACACAGAAGGTAACTCCTCCACCCAACAATCCGGAGTCCGCTGTAAGGGGACTAAGAGCCGGGGCTTGATACCTTTCAGGATCTCTTGATTAGCTCTTTCTGCTTGACCATTGGATTGAGGATGAGCAACAGCCGAAACATCAAGCCGGATATGTTCTCTTTGACAGAACTCTTCCATGGCACCCTTGGAGAGATTAGTGTCATTATCAGTTATGATGCTATGTGGGAAACCAAAACAAAAGATCACCTTTTTCATGAATTGAACCGCCGTGGCTGCATCACATTTACTGACCGGCTCTGCCTCAACCCACTTTGTAAACTTATCCACTGCCACCAGGAGATGTGTCTTTTTATCCTTAGACCTCTTGAAAGGCCCAACCATGTCAAGCCCCCAGACTGCAAACGGCCAAGTGATTGGGATCATCCTCAATTCCTGAGCCGGCACATGAGCTCGTCATGAGAACTTTTGACAACCGTCACATTTGCTAACCAGATCTTCCGCATCAGCATGAGCCGTCAACCAGTAGAAACCATGACGGAAAGCTTTTGCTACCAGAGATTTTGATCCGGCATGATGGCCACAATCCCCTTCATGGATCTCACGAAGTATTTCTTGGCCTTCTGCAGGGGACACACATCATTAAAACGCCCCAGTGACACTTAGGTGATGTAACTCGCCGTTAATAATCGTCATAGATTTGGAGCACCTGACGATTTGTCTTGCCAAGGTCTCATCCTCAGGTAACTCACCCCGGGTCATATAAGCCAAATAGGGCATTGTCCAATCCGGGATAACGTGAAGAGCCGCCACCAGCTGTGCCTCCGGGTCTAGCACTGCTAGCTCTTCCTCGGTAGGCACCTTAATAGAAGGGTTATGTAAAATATCAAGAAAGGTGTTAGGTGGCACCGGCTTACGTTGGGAAACCAACCGGCTTAAAGCATCAGCCGCCTCATTCTTCCTTCGATCAATGTGCTCCACTTGATAACCCTTGAAGTGACCAGCCATAGCATCTACTTCTCGACGATAAGCCGCCATAAGGGGATCCTTGGAATCCCACTTGCCTGACACCTGCTGAGCCACGAGATCTGAGTCGCCCAAGCATCTTACCCGGCTTAAGTTCATCTCCTTAGCCATCCGAAGACCATGGAGTAAGGCCTCGTACTCAGCTGCATTGTTAGTACATGGAAACATAAGCCAGAGTACATAACAAAATTTGTCACCTCGAGGGAAAGTTAACACCACTCCAGCCCCCGAGCCTTCTAGCTGCCTGGACCCGTCAAAGTGAATCGTCCAATATGTGTTATCTGGCTTCTCCTCAAGTGCCTGTAATTCTGTCCAATCATTGATAAAGTCCACCAAGGCCTGAGACTTAATGGCACTACGTGGCATATACTTCAAATCATGAGGCCCAAGCTCGATGGCCCACTTGGCGACTCGTCCTGTGGCCTCCCTATTCTGGATGATATCTCCCAAAGGGGTAGAACTTACAACAGTTATAGGATGACTTTGAAAGTATTGCTTCAATTTCCGGTTGGCCATGAACACTCCGTAAACGAGTTTCTGCCAATGCAGATACCTTTGTTTAGACTCAATGAGCACCTCATTGATGTAATAAACCGGCCATTGAACCGGTGCTCCTTGCCAGTTTCCTTACGCTCCACCACGATGGCAACGCTGACGGCTCGTGAATTGGCAGCCACGTATAGCAGCAACGGCTCTTTATCAATGGGAGCCGCAAGAACCGGCGGTTCAGACAACTGTCTCTTCAAGTCTTCAAAGGCAGCATCAGCAGCATCACTCCAGACAAAAGTGTCTGTTTTCTTCATCATCTGATATAGTGGTAGCGCCTTCTCACCTAACCGGCTTATGAACCGGCTTAATGCGGCAACACGACCCGCTAGTCGCTGAACATCATTGATGCACGCCGGCTTAGCCAGAGAGGTAATCACCTTAATCTTCTCTGTGTTAGCTTCGATGCCTCTGTTTGACACAAGAAAACCTAAGAGCTTGCCCGCGGGTACACCAAACACACACTTGGCCAGGTTAAGCATCATCTTGTAAACCCGGAGATTATCAAAGGTCTCTTTCAAGTAAGATATCAAGGTTTCCTTTTCTCTAGACTTCACCACAATGTCATCCACGTAAGCATGAACATTACGCCCAATTTGATCATGTAAACAGTTCTGCACACACCGCTGATAAGTCGCCTGGGCACTTTTGAGTCCAAATGGCATAGATACATAATAGAAGGCTCCAAACGGAGTGATGAAAGCCATCTTCTCCTGGTCCTTAACTGCCATTTTGATCTGATGATAACCAGAGTAAGCATCCAAAAAACTCAAACGTTCACAACCCGCCGTAGCATCAATGATTTGATCAATACGGGGGAGAGCAAAGGGATCAGCCGGACAAGCCTTATTTAAATGCGTGTAGTCCACACACGTCCGCCAAGTGCCGTTCTTCTTGAGGACAAGCACCGGGTTAGCCAACCACTCGGGTGAAAAACTTCAATAATAAACCCAGCCGCTAAGAGCTGGGCGACTTCCTCTCCAATAGCTTTCTGACTTTCTTCATTAAAACACCAAAGAAACTGCCAGACCAGCTTATATTTTGGATCAATATTGAGAGTGTGCTCAGCGAGTTCCCTTGGTACACCCAGCATGTCAGAAGGTTTCCATGCAAAGATGACCCGGATCTCACGGATGAACTCGATGAGCGCGCTTTCCTATTTGGGATCCAAATTGCTGCTGATGCTGAACTGCTTAAAGGGTCACCCGGGGTAAAGTCAACAAGCTTTGTCTCGGCAGCCGATTTAAACTTCAACGCCGGGTCGTGCTCTGTAGTTGGTTTCTTCAGGGAGGTCATATCCGTTGGGTCAACATTATCTTGATAAACTTTGAGCTCTTCCGCTGCACAGGCCGACTCAGCATAAGCCGCGTCGCCTTCTTCACACTCCAACGCCACCTTCCGACTTCCATGCATAGTGATGGTGCCCTTGTGACCCAGCATCTTGAGCTGCAAATAAACATAACACGGCCGGGCCATGAATTTAGCATAAGCTGGCCGCCCGAACATAGCATGATATGGGCTCCTGATTTTGACCACCTCAAACGTCAACTTCTCATCTCTGGAATCGTATTCGTCTCCGAAGGCCACCTCCAGCTCAATCTTGCCAACTGGGTAAGCCGACTTACCAGGGACCACTCCATGGAAAACAGTGTTGGATGTCCTCAGATTCTTATCAGTTAACCCCATGCGTCGAAAGGTCTCATAATAGAGGATATTGATGCTACTACCCCCGTCCATGAGCACCTTAGTGAATCTATATCCACCAACCTGAGGTGCTACCACTAAGGCCAACTGACCGGGATTATCGACCCGTGGAGGGTGATCTTCTCTGCTCCATACAATGGGCTGTTCTGACCACCTCAAGTAACGGGGAACTGCTAGCTCGACAGAATTCACGGTCCTCTTATGAACCTTCTGGTCATGTTTGCATAAACTAGTGGTAAACACGTGGTACTGCCCACCATTCAACTACTTCGGGTTGCTTTGATAACCCGACTGCTGCTGCTGCTGCTCTCCTTGACCAGACTGTTGTTGATTATAGCCTCCTTGGCGTCCCTGAAAGCCGGAGCCTGAGCCTCCACCCGGGCCATGAAAACCACCAGCCCCTGAACCGCCACCAGACCCATTATGACCATCATAGGTGTTGGAGTTCTTAAACGCCTTCATGATCGTGCAATCTTTCCATAGGTGTGTGGCGGGCCGCTCCCTGGTGCCGTGTCTCGGGCAGGGCTCATTGAGTAGCTGCTCAAGAGATGGGCCTGACCTGCCGGATCGAGGCGGCTTACCCTTACGTCTCTGATTGTTACCTTGCGTATTGGCATTGGCCACAAACTCCGGGTTACCGTCCGCCTTACGCTTATTGCCGCTTTGATTCCCCAGGTTATGCTGTTGACCCTTTCCATTGCCGTTCTTTTTTCCCTTCCCTGTCTTCTCATCGTCAGACGTGGGATCCTTAGTACTATCAGAATCGGCATACTTAACTAAATCCGCCATCAGCGTACCCATATCCTTGTAGTCACGTTTAAGGCGCCCCAGTTTCTGCCTCAGCGGCTCAAAGCTACAATTCTTCTCCAACATAAGGACTACAGAGCCGGCATCCATCTTGTCAGATGAATGAATTATCTCCTTGACCCGGCGTACCCAATGGGTGGTGGATTCGCCCTCCCCCTGCTTACAATTCGTCAAGTCCACGATCGACATAGATTGCTTACAGGTGTCCTTGAAGTTCTGTATGAACCGGGCCTTTAACTCTTCCCATGAACCAATGGAATTGGGTGGCAAACCTTTTAACCAAGATCGGGCTGTTCCATCCAACATCATGGTGAAATATTCAGCCATCGCCGCGTCACTGACTTCCAACAGCTCCATGGCCATCTCATAACTCTCGATCCATGCTCCGGGCTGTAAGTCGGCCGTGTAATTTGGCACCTTTCGAGGTCCCTTGAAGTCCTTGGGCAGACGTACGTTGCGCAAATCCAGTACCAAACAAGGAACACCATCGGTTCTAGTGGCTACTCCCGCCTCAACAGAAGTCATTGGATACTCTGGGATATCCTGATGAGCCGTTGGTTGAGCCGCTAGCTGAGCCGCCCGCTCGTTCTCCTGACGTATTCGATCTTGCACCGGATTATAGCCACCGGGATGGTTACGGCATTGAGCGTTGCTTGACAAAGCTTCCGACTCCATGTGCCTGCTCTAACTCGGGCTCCGGTTCTGGCGAGGCAGCGCTAACCAAGGCGGCGGAGTTGAATGAATTCTGTCCCGGCTGTAAGAATAGGTCTCTTGCTGAGCTAAAGTCGTCTGGAGAAGTTCTCTGACCCTCTGGGTTTCCACTGCCGCCGGGTCATCACCTTCCATGGGAAGAGCCGCCAAGCGTGTTAAAGTTGCGATTAAGTTCTCCATTGGGTTGGAAAAGTGACCCGGTGGAATCGGCACATAACGCGGCGGTGGCATGCTCACGTGAGGTGGTGCCATCTCCCGAGGCTGAGCCGGTCCTCCTGTTCCAGCTGTCATTAGCTAATTGGCTTCTGGCGGGTTACTTGGGCCGGCTTCGGGTGTAGCAAAAAGAACCCGAGGGTCGTAATTCGGAGGTAAACGGGACTGGGTTTTCTGATGTCTCCTCCTTATCACCTCATTGGATGCGTTCAAACTCATTGTGAGCTGGTAAGCCTCCGACTGCAACCGCTGTGCCCGGGCATCTAGAGCCGCTCGCTCCGTGGCTAATCTAGTGTCCTCAGCTGCCAAGGCCTCCTTGGCCTGAGCTATTTCTTCACGCACCCATGCCACCTCCGCGTCATGCTCATCTTTATCTGCGGGAATAACCGTTGCGGTTAACAGGGTCGTAAGCTTGTCCATGAGGTCTATCAACACCTGAGCTGGTGGGCGCACGGGGCCGCCTACCCCGGCTACTCGTAACCCGGACGTTACTGCTGCAGCGGCTGTAGAGTTTGAGCCGGGCTGAGTCCCAGCCATAAAGACTCCTGCCCATCTTGGTGGCTCACAGGGGTCCGGAATACTGATGCCATCGGAACATCCCCCGAGCACGCCGTCTTGCACTTGGTACAACGAATCTGTTGAACCGGCGGACGAATCACCGTCTGAGAGGACGGCTGTCTCACCCCTATCTTCCGATCCTTCAGAAAGTTCCTCTACGTGGATGCAGCCCACGAAAGCACGCTTCATAACAGGTTGAGTTCGGGTCTTCCTCGCACGCTGAGCCGTCTTGACGAGGTCGGTGCAGTTGTCCGGCTCAAGGCCCGGCTCACCGATCCGGCCAATGAAGACGTGGATTCTGCCGAAGGGGACCCGGTATCCGTACTCAATTGAGCCGGCGTTGGGACCCCAGCCTTCGTCGTCGATGTAGATCTTGCCGCGACGACTCTTGGTCATCCGGCCCACTACGTATCCCTTGAGCCCTTTGAAGTTGCCCTTCAAGAACTCAAATCCACCATGCGCTGGCCCCACGGTGGGTGCCAACTGTCTTGGTATTGTCACGTCAGATGTCCTCGAGAAAGGACTTAGTTGTGGAGCCATCGCAACTAGGAAGCTTGAAGAGGTTAAATCGAAACAAAGGACACGAGAGGGTTTATACTAGTTCGGCCCCTTACGGTGAAGGTAAGGCCAATGTCTAGTTGGGTTTGGTATTGATGTTTCGATGACCAGGGAGCGAGATACGCTATGCCCGGCTCTTGATGAGTTGTTTCTTGCCCTAAGCCGCCAGCAGGTCGTCCCCTTATATACACGGGTTGACGCCCTATGGCCTACAGAGTTCCGCCGGCTTATAAACAGTGTCCGGCTCGGTGACTAGTTAAATCTACCTTATGATACAAGTCATGCCATCATGGCGGTTCTACTACAACGGGCCTTAAGTCGCCCGTGGGCCTTAAGCCCTTTATTGAATCGCCATCTTCATGCTTGTTCTTGGGCTTCTCTCTGATGAGTCTTCTTTGCGTAACCCGACCCCTCCTGGGCGGCTTACACAAATAGTTATATCCCCAACAGTGATGATCATCATTATTAGAGCATTGTCCCAAGTGAGGAAAGGATGATGGATACTATGATTCCCCCATAAGTCGGGATGAGACTCCGGACGAAAAAAAGAGGCCAAAAAAAAGAAAAAAAGAGAAAGGACCAAATAAAAAAATGAGAGAAAAAGAGAGAAGGGACAATGCTACTATCCTTTTACCACACTTGTGCGTCAAAGTAGCACCATGATCTTCATGATAGAGAGTCTCCTATGTTGTCACTTTCATATACTAGTGAGAATTTTCATTATAGAACTTGGCTTGTATATTCCAATGATGGGCTTCCTCAAAATGCCCTAGGTCTTCGTGAGCAAGCGAGTTGGATGCACACCCACTTAGTTTCTTTTGTTGAGCTTTCATATACTTATAGCTCTAGTGCATCCGTTGCATGGCAATCCCTACTCACTCACATTGATATCTATTGATGGGAATCTCCATAGCCCATTGATACGCCTAGTTGATGTGAGACTATCTTCCCTCTTTTTGTCTTCTCCACAACCACCATTCTATTCCACATATAATGCTATATCCATGGCTCACGCTCATGTAATGCGTGAAGATTGAAAAAGTTTTGAGAATGTTATAAGTATGAAACAATTGCTTGGCTTGTCATCGGGGTTGTGCATGATTTAAATATTTGTTGTGGGGAAGATGGAGCATAGCCAGACTATATGATTTTGTAGGGATAACTTTCTTTGGCCATGTTATTTTGAGAAGACATGATTGCTTTGTTAGTATGCTTCAAGTATTATTATTTTTATGTCAATATGAACTTTTGTCTTGAATCTTTTGGATCTGAATATTCATATCACAAGTAAGAAGAATTACATTGAAATTATGCCAAAGTATCACTCCGCATCAAAAAATTATTTTTTATCATTTACCTACTCGAGGACAAGCAGGAAATAAGCTTGGGGATGCTTGATACGTCTCCAACGTATCTATAATTTTTGATTGCTCCATGCTACTTTATCTACTTTTTTAGGCAATATTGGGCTTTATTACCCACTTTTATATTATTTTTGGGACTAACCTATTAACCGGAGGCCCAGCCCAGATTTGCTGTTTTATGCCTATTTCAGTGTTTCGAGGAAAAGGAATATCAGACGGAGTCAAAACGGAACGAAATCAACTGGAGAAGTTATTTTTGGAAGGAAAGCAACCCAGGGAACTTGGAGTGCACGTCAGGGGAGATACGGGCTGCCCACGAGGGTGGGGGGTGCCCCCCGGGCGCGCCGCCCTGCCTCGTGGGGCCCCCGTAGCTCCTCCAACATAACCCCTGCACCCATATATACTCTTGTACCCTAAACCTTCCAGAACAGAAGATAGATCGGGAGTTCCGCCGCCGCAAGCCTTTGTAGCCACAAAAACCTCTCGGGAGCCCATTCCGGCGCCCTACCGGAGGGGGATCCCATCACCGGTGGCCATCTTCATCATCCCGGCGCTATCCATGACGAGGAGGGAGTAGTTCACCCTCGGGGCTGAGGGTATGTACCAGTAGCTATGTGTTTGATCTCTCTCTCTCTCTCGTGTTCCTCTATGGCACGATCTTGATGTATCCCAAGCTTTGCTATTGTAGTTGGATCTTATGATGTTTCTCCCCCTCTACTCTCTTGTGATGAATTGAGTTTCCCCTTTGAAGTTATCTTATCGGATTGAGTCTTTTATGAGAACACTTGATGTATGTCTTGTCGTGATTATCTGTGGTGAGAATGGGATATCATGTGCCACTTGATGTATGTTTTGGTGATCAACTTGCGGGTTTTGTGACATTGGGAACCTATGCATAGGGGTTGGCACACGTTCTTGACTCTCTGGTAGAAACTTTGGGGCATTCTTTGAGGTACTTTTATGTTGGTTGGATGAATCTGAGATTGTGTGATGCATATCGTATAATCATGCCCACGGATACTTGAGGTGACAATGGAGTATCTAGGTGACTTTAGGGTTTTGGTTGATTTGTGTGTTAAGGTGTTATTCTAGTACGAACTCTTTTATAGATCGATCTGAAATAATAACTTTGAGGTGGTTTCGTACCCTACCATAATCTCTACGTTTGTTCTCCGCTATTAGTGGCTTCGGAGTGACTCTTTGTTGCATGTTGAGGGCTTGTTATATGATCTATCTATGTTATTATTGTTGAGAGAACTTGCACTAGTGAAAGTATGAACCCTAGGCCTTGTTTCCTATCATTGCAATACCGTTTGTGCTCACTTTTACCACTTGTTACCTTGCTGTTTTTTATTATTTCAGATTACAAAAACATATATCTACTATCTATTTTTCACTTGTATCACTATCTTTTCGCCGAACTAGTGCACCTATACAATTTGCCATTGTATTGGGTGTGTTGGGGACACAAGAGACTTTTTGTTATTTGGTTGCAGGGTTGTTTGAGAGAGACCATCTTCATCCGACGCCTCCTACGGATTGATAAACCTTAGGTCATCCACTTGAGGGAAATTTGCTACTGTCCTACAAACCTGTGCACTTGCAGGCCCAAGAACATCTACAAGAAGAAGGTTGTGTAGTAGACGTCACTAACCATGTTGACAATAACTCTTAAAAATTATATTAACACATATCAATGACATAATCAACTAGAGAGCAATAATAAAACATCTCAAACAGCAACACGTGTTCAAAACAACCAAGATATAATATGACAATAGTGGTATCTCGCTAGCCCTTTTTGAGACCGCAAAACATAAATGCAGAGCACCCCCAAAGTTCAAGCAGCGACTAAACATTGTAATTCATGGTAGAAAAGATCTAGTCATGATGCACACAATGCATCAGCATGACAGCAGTGCTCTCAGGTTCTAGCGCTTATTTGAGAAGGTGATGACACAACATAAAAGTAAATAGATAGTCCCTTCGCGGAGGGAAGCAATGATTTGCAGAGGTGCCAGAGCTCAAGTTTTTTAAAACAAAGGGAAATGAAAATTTTGAGACATGCACCCTTCTTATTTACTTCACGACTATCAGTTATCAATATCTTCCATGCTAAACACGCTAGTGGCGGTTCCCAAACGGAAAGGTAAAGGTTATGACTCTATTGGGAGTTTTTGTTTGATTATTTGTAAGCTCTTTTCTTTTTGCAGTTTGGGACTGGGCATCCCTATTACCGCCCTTTTCCCGTGCGATGGCGAGTGAATAAACACTCGACCTGAGAATAACCGGCTTAGCATGGAAGATACCGACTACCTCCTGTCGTTCCATGAACGATCCAGGCACACAAAAAGGATATTTATTTGAAGTTTTCTAGAGATGGCACATGCATATTTACTTAGGGCGGTAGGGTAATACGGCATATAGGTAGGTATGGTGGACTCATCTGGAATAACTTGGGTTCAAGGTTTTTGATGTACAAGCAGAGTTCCCACTTAGTATAGGCGAAGGCTAGCAAATAGGTTGAGAAGCGGACAACTAGAGAGCAACAACGGTCATGAACATGCATTATGCATAAGTAACATTGGATACTAGGATGAGTCGGATATGAACACCATGAACATAAATATTATAGAGGCTCTGTTGGTTTTGATTCAACTACATGCATGAACATGTGCCAAGTCAAGCCACTCGAACATTCAGAGGAGGACACCATTTCATCATACTACATCACAATCATTTTAACACAATGTTGATATCCAAGATAAGCCATTATTCACTCCTAGCTACTTATGCATGGCATGAAAAACTATAATCTCTAATTGTCATTGCAAACATGTTTGATCATAATAGGCAAAATCATGGATACTAGGTTAAACATATTTATAAAAACAGAACAATTCAAGTTCATACCCATTTCTCTCTGCCACGGCCAGTTCATCTAGTATCGTTATTATTGCCTTTCACTTGCACGACCGAACGATTTGAAAATAATAATAGTGCAAGAGTGCCGTGGACTAAGCTGGAATTTGCAAACATTTTATTCAAAAGGAGAAGACAAGGTAATATGGGCTCTTTATTAGATCAATAATGCAAATGAGAGACACTCAACATTTTCATAGTGGTCTCCTCCTCGGTATGACTCAATAAAAGGAAAAGAAATTTAGTGAAACACACTGAAGTACTTTTGGAGTTTTTCGTTGTTCGTAGACAAGCAAATAAAAAGAGAAAAACAAAAACGAGAAAAACTATTCACACGGGAAAGCTCCCAACAAGTAAAAGAAGAACAATGAAATCTTTTTGGGTTTTCTTTTTAGTACTACAACAATTTAAACTAGGAAGAGAAATATAAAAAAAGCAAGAAACATATTTTTGGATTTTCTCAAAGTTTTTCAAAAACACAAGAAGAAATCGAGAAAATAAATTAAACATGGATGATACAATGAAAGAGTGTGGACACCGGCAACTTGGAATGAAATGTGTGAACATGAATGTAATGTCGGTGGGAATACGTACTCCCCCAAGCTTAGGCTTTTGGCCTAACTTGGTAATCACTAGTTATAGAAGTCATGAGGTACAATGTTGAAGTGCTGGGGAGTAGGTACCATAGGGTCCCACTACTGAGGCTCCTCCTGTGCTGTAGCCTGGTTGTTCCGGTAAGCGACAATGTCCTCAGGCATAATCCTGTATTCGCCCCTGGCAACATGATCAAACAAAACAGGTGCGGGCAAGGGAATAATATCACGAGTTTTCTCACCGAAAACTAAGTTGTAAGGCATATCAATATTAGCGTAATCAGCAGCAATAAAATGGTGATCCTCCCTAGCTGCTCTATCTAAGTAATGTAAGTGCATCTAGTGCCCCTTAGTGATTTTGGTGTATTGAAGACTTATAGCTTAAGGGACTGATGCGTTTGCGAGTGTACACAGGTCTATAAGTCTATAACGAGTTTGAAATTTACAGAGAAAGTCGACCCCTAAAAATGAAGTTCTTCGACTGAAGACTTTGATATTCTGAAGACTTTCTGAAGACTTTGAAAGTGAAGAAATTGGTGTGACCTTGAAGACTTGATATTCATTTGAGGAACATGAAGCGTGAAAACTTTTGTTTTCGTAGTTTCATTTTCTCTTTCTTGAGTCACAGGAAACACCGTACTGTTAAAGGGGGTCGAGGAAAAACTAAGGAAAAATTTCCATGTGATGCTCAACTCAAAATCCTACATCTACCAATCCCTTCGAGTGAAGCCATTGGAAATCTCATACAGTCCAGTCAATTTCTTCAGTGACAGAGACGCAGTTCTTCTGGTCAATGAGGACTTTGCTCTGACTGAGGAGTTAGGAATTCGCCAGTGTGAATTGCCTACACAGTGAGGAACATGATAGCCCTGATGACTTTGACAGTCAAATTTCCGACCGTTGCTGTGCCGCGCGCCGGCTGTCCCAAATATCTTATCCACCTAATGGTCATATCATTGAAGGGCATTTATGTCTTATCATGTCGGGCTGCTCCCTAAGCTATAAATAGCCGCCCCCTACAACCACTAGTTGGTTGGCTGCTCCGAGAGAACTTGACACTTGTCATTTGAGAGCAACCCATCCTCCGAGGACTTTGAGCGAAAATCATCAAGTGAGGAAAACCAAAACCAAACCCCCCACAAACCCAAAGTGATTGAGCATCAATGAAGAAATTGATCCTGCGTGGATCCGACGCTTGTTACCTTTGAAGAATGTGCTTCTTCCAGACGGTTAGGCGTCAAGGTCTAGAGCATCCAAGAGAAATTGTGGATCGCCGAGTGACCTAGTCTGTGAAGGTTTAGAAGTCACCTGAAGACTTACCACGAGTAATTGGACGAGACCTGCGTGGTCTTAGTTCAAGGAGAATACGGTGAGGACTGGGTGTCCTGAGTTGCGGCTCAGTGACTGGGTGTCCGGGACTGCGTGTCCTCGAGTTTAAATACTCAGCCGCTCCAACCAGACGTACAACTGAGACAGCAGTTGGAACTGGTTTACCAAATCATTGTCTTCACCAACTAACTGGTTCTATTTCTCAACCTTTCCATTTCCTCATTACTGTGTTGAATGTTGTTCATATCTGTGCTTGAAGACTTTGACTGATGACTTTCTCAATTTCCTCAGTTCAATTTCTTCAGTCTGTTTGTCTTCATCTTGTTATCCTGTGATTACGCTTTCTGTACTCTGTGCTAGTCTTCATTTCATCATGATGACCATGCTTGTGTTCTGTTATGCATACTTCTGAGTACTTATTCCGCTGCAAGTAGTTCTTCGCTAAGGAATTTCCTCACCAGCAAATTCCTCAGTGAAGAATTCATAAAAATCGCCTATTCAGCCCCCCTCTAGTCGATATAACACACTTTCAATTGGTATCAGAGCAAGGTACTCCCTTGTTCTGTGTGATTTTGGTTTAACCGCCTGGAGTTTTAGTTATGTCGACTGCAGGTATGATCAAGGTCTCGACTGGGTGTCCTACCTTTGATGGGACGGACTACCCCTACTGGAAGAACAAGATGCGAATGCATCTTGAGGCAATTGACAACGATCTCTGGTATGTTGTGGAAAATGGTGTCCCCTCTGTCTCACCCTCACTGAACGCTACCGATGTGAAGAGATTCAAGCAACTCGATTCTCAAGCGAAGAATATCATATGTGGCCATCTGAGTAAAGGACAGTATGGAAGAGTGAGTGCTTTGGAAACTGCTAAGCTTATCTGGGATAGGCTGTCCAAAGTGAATGAAGGAGTCTCAACTCAGTGTGACTCTCGAGTTGATGTTCTTCAGAATATCTTCAACCGCTTCAAAAGACTCGACAATGAAAATGTCCAACAAACCTTTGATCGCCTCACAGACATCTCAAATGAGCTTCAAGCCCTCGGTGCCACTGACATCACTGATCATGAAGTGGTGAAGAAACTGTTGAGATCGCTTGATTCCTCATTTGATACTCTGGGACTGATGATACAAGAACGTGCTGACTACAAGTCTCTTGATCCTGCCGATATCCTCGAAAGGCTAAATACTCACGAGTTCCAGCTTGCTGAAAAGAGAGATCTCTATGGTTCAAGCTATGGCAAACCACGTGCCTTGAAGGCCAAGGCTGTGTCTGACTCTGAATGTGAGGATTCTGGTAGTAGCCTTGGTGATCCTGAAGAATTGAGCCAGGAGCTAGCACTGCTCGTGAAGAAATTCCAGAAGTTCTCAAGACGTGGTCGCTTTGGAAAATCCTCAAGAAGCAGTGATTCTTCATCCAGTGACTATAAGAGAAGGTTGTGCCACAAATGCAAGAAACCTGGTCACTATATTCAAGATTGTCCTTAGTGGGAAAAGGAAATGAAGAAGAAGAAATACAAGGATTACAGTTCTGATGATGCAAAGAAGAAGAAGAAATCGTCAAAATCTTCATCATCAAAATCCTTGAAGTCTTCATCTCAAAAGAAGAGCAGCTCCAAAAAGGCTCGGGCATTCATTGGCAAGGAAATGGACTCTGAAGCTGAATCTGAGGAAAATGGTGAAGAGGAGGCGTCTGAAGAATCTAAATCTGGTGTGGCGAGTCTGGCCGTTGCTACTGCTTTTGTCAGCAAGTCCATCTTCAACACTGAAGAAACTGACCCCACCGACAAGCCTGATGAAGATAATGATGGCTACGCTCCCACCTATTGCTTCATGGCGAAAAGTGCTAAGGATGATCAACCCAAAACTACTGAATGGGTCCTCGATAGTGGATGTACAAATCACATGACTGGTGACAAGAATCTATTGATGGATGCTCCCTTATCACCGTCACCTCTGAAGCATATCATCTTCGCTGACAAAGGCAAAAGTCAGGTATCGGGTCTTGGTAAGGTTGCAATCTCTAAGGATAAACACATGGACAAAGTCATGCTTGTTGAGTCCTTAGGATACAATCTCATGTCAGTCTCAATGCTTTGTGATCTTGATATGGTTGTTGTCTTCGGCAAGTATCGCTGTGTTGTGATTATGGAAGCTGACAATTCCAAAGGCTTCGAAGGCTTTAGGAGAGGAGATTTGTATATTGTTGATTTCTCTACAGGACCACAACCAGCCGTGTGCCTACTTGCAAAAGCTTCAGAAGGCTGGCTATGGCATCGACGACTTGGTCACGCAGGCATGAGGAATTTGAACACGCTTGCGAAGAAGAAGCATGTCATTGGCATTGAGAATGTCAAATTCATCAGGGATCACTTATGTGGAGCCTGTGAAGCGGGAAAAATGACCAAGGCCAAGCATCCAGTGAAGACTATCATGACCACTACTCATCCATTTGAATTGCTTCACATGGACCTCTTTGGACCTAATCATTACTCAGCAGTCACTAATGATGCATCTCTATATAGTTTTGTCATTGTTGATGATTATTCTCGATATACATGGGTACACATTGTTACTTACAAACATGAAGTGCAGGAAGTCTTCAAACGATTTTCCTTGAGGGCTTCAACCAACTTTGGTGTGAAGATCAAGCATATCAGAAGTGACAATGGAACTGCGTTCAAGAATTCTCGTCTTGATGCCTATCTTGATGAACTTGGTATTACTCATGAGTTATCTGCTCCCTATACTCCTCAGCAAAATGGCGTCGTGGAGCGCAAGAACAGAACTCTTGTTGAGATGGCTCGCACTATGCTTGATGAATACAAAACGCCTCAGCGTTTTTGGATTGATGCAATTGACACTGCGTGCCACATCATCAACAGAGTATATCTTCACAAATTCTTCAAAAAGACGGCCTATGAACTCCTCACTGACAAGAAACCCAATGTGAGTTAGTTTAAAGTCTTCGGTGCTAAATGTTGGATTAGAGATCCTCACCACAACTCTAAATTTGCACCGAAAGCACATGAAGGTTTTATGCTTGGTTACGGAAAGGACTCGCACACCTACAGAGTCTTCAACATTGTTCTTCACAAGATTGTTGACACTTTAGATGTGCGGTTCGATGAAACTAATGGCTCGCAAAGAGAGCACCTACCTTCTGTGTTAGATGAACCAGCACCTGAGGATTCCATCAAGTTCAAGGCAACTGAGGATGTCATTCCTACTGAAGAATCTGCTGAAGAATTCATTCCTGTTCATGAAGAACGTCGAGCTGATGCACCTGAAGAACATGATGAGGAAAATGGTGCTGAAGAAAATGCTGATCAGATTCCTCAGCGACAACCAGCTCATCCTCGCGTTGCAAAAGAAGTGCAAGTGGAGAAGATCATCAATGACATTAGCGCACTAGGTCCTCTCACACGCTCAAAAGCTTCACATTTATCTAACTTTTGTGGGCACTATGCTTTTGTCTCTATCACAGAGCCCACTAAGGTAGATGAAGCATTTCTGGAGCCGGAGTGGATTCAGGCTATGCAAGAAGAATTACATCAGTTCGAGCTCAACAATGTCTGGGAATTGGTCAATCGCCCAGATCCTCGCAAGCATAATATCATTGGCACAAAGTGGATCTACCGCAACAAGCAAGATGAAAATGGCCTTGTGGTGAGGAATAAGGCACGACTAGTAGCTCAAGGCTACACACAGGTTGAAGGAATTGATTTCGATGAAACTTTTGCACCTGTTGCTAGACTTGAGGCTATTCGCATATTACTTGCCTATGCTAACCATCATGATATCATCTTATATCAAATGGATGTGAAAAGTGCATTCCTCAATGGTAAGCTTGAGGAAGAAGTATATGTTGCTCAACCCCCAGGTTTTGAAGATCCAGAGAATCCTGACAAAGTCTTCAGACTCAATAAGGCTCTCTATGGCCTCAAGCAAGCCCCTCGGGCGTGGTATGATACATTGAAGGAATTCTTCGTGAAGAATGGCTTCACACCCGGTTCACTCGACCCTACTCTCTTTACTAAATCTTATGATGGTGAACTGTTTGTGTGCCAAATATATGTTGATGATATTATCTTTGGCTGTACTGACCAACGTGATAGTGATGAATTTGCCTATATGATGAGTGAATAATATCAAATGTCTATGATGGGAGAGTTAAAATTCTTCTTAGGTCTTCAAATTCGTCAGCAGCGCAATGGCATATTCATATCTCAGGAGAAATACCTCAAAGATGTACTGAGGAAATTCGGCATGCAAGATTGCAAAGGCGTCAAAATTCCTATGCCCACAAATGGCCATCTATGCACTGATGAAAATGGTATTGACTTCGATCACAAGGTATACCGCTCCATGATTGGTTCTTTATTGTACTTATGTGCATCTAGGCCAGATATAATGCTTAGTGTTTGCATGTGTGCCCGATTTCAAGATGCATCGAAGGAATCACACCATAAGGCTGTGAAGCATATTCTTCGATATCTAGCTCACACGCCAACACTAGGATTATGGTACCCCAAGGGCTCTGCTTTTGATCCCATTGGATATTCTGACTCTGACTATGCTGGTGATCGTGTGGACCGCAAGTCAACATATGGCACTTGTCATTTCCTCGAACGATCTTTGGTCTGTTGGTCCTCGAAGAAACAGAACTACGTATCACTGTCTACTGCTGAAGCTGAATACATTGCTGTTGGCTCATGCTGTGCTCAACTGCTTTGGATGAAGCAAACCCTCAAGGACTATGGCGTCAACGTGAAGAATGTGCCTCTCCTCTGTGACAATGAGAGTGCCATCAAGATTGCTCACAACCCAGTTCAGCACTCGAAGACAAAGCACATCTAGATTCGTCATCATTTTCTTCATGATCATGTGTTAAAGGGCGATATCTCCATCGAGCACGTGAAGACTGAAGAGCAGCTAGCTGATATCTTCACTAAGCCCTTGGATGAGAAGAGATTTAGCAAGTTGTGGTGTGAGCTAAATATCTTAGAATCTTCGAATGTTCTTTGAAAAGGACACACATCCTAACACTTATGCAAAATTGATGACTTAGATGTGCAACACATGAAGAAACGTTTTTCTTCGATCAATGAAGAATAACACTCTAAGTATGAAGAAATTAATGAAGAATTTGATTCTCAGAACCCTACGACAATTGTACGCGGTGTCTGAAATCATCATCTTATACGGTGGGTCAAGCCACCACAAAAGTTGAAAATCTTCAATTTGAGTTTTTCCTCAGTTTTGAAATTCTTCAGTTTTTCAAATTCTTCAACTTTGCAAAATCTTCACTATTTCCGTCGTTTTTCTTCATTTTCTATACATATATATGAGTTTATGTCCTCTACAGCATTCACTTATGGCTATTTCTTCATGTTGCGTTTTCTTCTAAGTGAATGTGATCGGACCCTTCCCCCTCTATGCTATACTCAACCCAATCTATTCACAAATTCTTCATGTGCGTTCTATTTGAAACTCGTTCAAAGTCTTCACTGTGTCCTTGTCAGCTGAAGAAATTGCGAACGAAACTTTAAAACAAATCTTATCCAGATTTTCGGTTTTACCGCTCAAACCGTTCCGCATCCCATGATGCATTATTTTATTCACCCACGATCTTACACGATCTCATCTGCATAGTACGTGTGTGACACATGTCGCGTGAAGGAGAAAGGGCAGGGGCATGTTCGTCCCAAAATCTTCGGGCGAATTTTACCGTGGCTATAAATACCCCTCTCCCCTTCCTCACTTCATTTACTCCGCTCGACCGCGCTCTCTCTCGCTCGAGCCCCTCAAACCCTAGCGCCGCCGCTACTCCATCATCGCCGGTGAGGAAGAGCTTCACTGCCTCGACCTCGTCGCCGTCGTACTCGCGCCGGCTGCGGAAATCTTCACTCCGCCGCCGCCGTAGCTGTTTCCCTCTGCCAAGTTAGGGCGTGGGAGATCGAACCTGACGAACCTCACCTCTGTTCATCTCAGTTCGTCGTGTTCTTCGGTTCGGGTAATTAAAAGTTACTTTATTAATCACTTTGATTCTCAAACTTTCCTGAAAATCTTCAAAGGTGTTTTATTCTTCAAATCTTCACACATATGAACACCTCACACACTATATGCTCTTGATCCATTTCTCGAAGCACTCATTTTCTTCAAGATTCCTCAATTGTGTGGATTTTCGATCTGTACAACTCTGGAACCTAAGACAAAGAGCGCTTAGTGAAATTCCTCAAGGCTCAATGGGTCAAATTCCTCAAAACTTGTCTTTTCGAAAAAACCCTTCTAAGAACGCATATGACCTCTTCAAATTCCTCGCACCTACACTTTGTTCACAGGTACTCATGACCGCTGCTGAATCACTAGGTTCTCATCAACTTTACTCATTTGCAGCGTTCCTCGAAGAAAAACTGCATACTTCTTCAGAGTGTTTAGTTGTTCAAATTCCTCATCTGAAGAATATGGCCGAAGGAAAGAGACCGCAGAAAGGAGGAAAGAATCCTGAGGTCATGACTGCTTTCGAAATCCCTGATGACATATACAAGGATTATTGCACACCTGATGAAGCCAAATTTGGCAAAGAGAACAAAAATCAGCGCAAGGTGCGCATACAGAGGATTGAACGGAGATGGGAAAGAGAATGGAGGGAGTGCAGATATGTGACTCCAAAATACATGAAGAAATTCGCTTTAAATCCTCCATGCCCAAGAGCTCCATTGGCACCTGGCCAAGTAGCTGATCCCACCAGCATCAAGCGTGGTGAGGACTTTCCTGAAGAATGGGCTAGGCGCCAAGCTAAATTGGCAAGACAAGCCAAGGAGGCAGTGAGGAAATTCAATGAGGATTCTGCTGCTGCTGCTGCTGCTGAGACCTCGGTCAGACCGAGGAAATCAATGCCAAAGAAGTCGGCTCGCAAGCCAAGTGCTTCACCAACAGCGCCCTCACGGCCAAGTTCCTCAGCTATGCCCTCACGGCAAATTCCTCAGACCGCTACTGCTCCACCAAAGTCCTCAACTCCTGTGCATCTGGCTACATGCCAAAGGACTACTGGTTTTTTAATTGCTTCTGGTGTCTCAGCAAGTTCCTCAGCTGCACCAATGTCCTCATCAGGCCCCACTTTGTTGAAGACTAAAGAAACAGCTGGACGCGGCCTCGGCCAAGTCCAAGGAAGAAACAGGTTGCATTCCAAGTGCCCTCTGATGATGAAGCTTCTGATGATGAACTTGCATAAATCATCAGAGACAGACAAGTGAAGGCCGCTAGAGCCAAAGGCACATCTGTGCCACTGCTTTTGGATCCGAAGAAGATCCTCGATTACATTGATCTCCGGCACAAGGATCCAAACACTCCAATGCCTGATCTGCCTCTGACTCCCGGTCAAAGTCACATGCTGACCCATTTCATCACTCAAGAGAAATGGAAATTTGAGAAGGCAAGAGAGATCAAGAAGGCTCAATACAGGAAGGAGAAGCTCCTGAAGACTCTGCTCAGCCTGCTAAAGAACATGCCAGCACCGCTGATGACTTTCAGCCTGCTGAAGAAAATGTAAGTTCCAGGGCTGATGACTCCATCCTAGCCGCTGAAGAAATTGCCAGGGCATCCACTAGTGGTGCGCCTGAAGAAACTGAAGAGATCAGGGCAACTGCATCAGTTGCGCCTGAAGAAAATCAACCAGATTCCTTAGCTCCTCCCGCGCCTACACCAACTCCAATTCTTCCTTCTGCCTATGAAGTGAAGAAGACCAAGGCTGCAGAGCGAGCTGCAGTGAAGAAAAGGAAGGCATCAGCTGCGTCAAATTCTTCGGCTGCGAAGAAAATGAAGACAAGGACCAGCTCTATTGAAAATCCTATTGATGTTGTACCAATTTCCTCCATGTCGTCCAAGGAAATTGTTCCTTATGGAGAAGACTACAAGATCCCAAGTGGATCTGATGAAGAAAATCATTCTGCTGCTACGTCAGAGCAGCTTGATGAAGAAATTGAAGTGGAAGCAATCCCTTCAACACCAATCATTTCCTCACCTATGCCTCAGTTCACAGCTGAAGAGGCTGGTGTTGAGGAAATTGAAAATGAAGATAAAGATGTGGATATTGGATGCACTACACCAGTGATGAATGATGACTTTTGGGATAGTCAGCATCCCAATACTCCTCCATTCACACCTATCCAACAAATTCCTCAGTCCCCGGCAACAACAGTTCAGATGGGCTCTGAAGAAACTCATCCCACTCCGTCTGTTCATGAAGAAATTCCAGCCGCTAGTGCTGAAGAACCTGCTGCTGCTGATCCTCAAGTTGCACAAGAGGAGGAACCAGAAATTCCTCAGCCTGAAGAACCTGAGCTCGCGATTCCTGAGGTGGTGCTGCAAATCACTGACACTCCTCTGCCCAAGCCCAAGAATCCTTTCTCAAGCAAGCAAAAGTTCAAGGCTGAAGACTTCTTTTCTGAGCATGTGTTCTTCACTGATTACAATCCATATGACTCTGCTCGCATAAGGAAGAGGCGTTTCTGGACTGCTAGTCAAGCCAACTTCTACTCCTCAGTGCTATTTGACAAGGACAAAATCTTCGATCATGAACATATTCCTCATGTGGATATGGAATCTCTGCCGTGCTTCGAGCCAGTCCTCAGTGTTATTCATGATGCAGGACTACTGAACTTCTGCACTGATATCTGCGATTGGAATGAAGAACTCATTCTTCAGTTCTACGCCACACTGCATATCACCAGAGATGCTGAAGATGTCAATTCATGGGTGTTGGATTGGATGACTGAAAACACTCACTACAAGGCACCAGCAATTGAATTGCTTCGTGTCCTTCCACTTGATCCTTCCCATGACAGTGCACGTTGCATCTACAATGACCCTGAACTGACAAATCATTATATGCAAGTGCTCATGAAGCCTTTGAAGCCAGGGCAGGCCCCATGAACCAAATTACTCGTCAAGGAATTGCTCTATGTGCCTCGGACTGTCTATCGCATTCTGACGAAGATAATGAGTCCCATCAAAGGCCACGACTCAAATGATGAAGAAGTCGTTGGCATCATGAAGAACATGCTTTTCAACATCATTCATGGCGTTCCCGTCAACTTCCATGATTTCTTCATGAGGACTCTTGCAAATGTTGCAATGTCACCATTCGAGCTGAAGCCCTATGCACCTTGGATTATGAGATTCATAAGGGCAAGATCTTCACTGAATTACAAGGCTGACACTCTGAACCATGGTAGCTACTTGCCTCCCATTGAAGTCCTCAAGCGACCAGTTTCATCATGTGATGATAAAGGCAAGGCAACTGCTGTGATCGATGAAGGCACTCGTCCATTGGATGGTCAATTTCGTCTGGCTACATCTTATTCTACCAATGATGACTCTGCCACACATGACACTGCCGCAAAAACCTCAGCTAAGCAAAATCCTCAAGCCACAGCTCCCAGGGTGATGACTGATCGTGAGTTACTCAGTCTTCATCAGAAGGTTGATCGTAATCACAAATGGGTGAAGCGTCAGTTTGGTGCAATTCTTCACAACATGACCTCAACACACAATGCAGTGAAGAAGAACCACTACTACCTTCATGAAACCCTCAACCGGACCTGGGCTGTTCTCACTCATGTTTATAGCGCTGAAGAACTGAAGACTATGGGTCTTAAGGAAGAATTTGACTGGTCTGCACCTCCTCCGAAGAAATTCAAGAGGGTCAAAGTTCCTCCACTGGTGGCCAGCTCTTATTCTTCATCGTGCGACACTGATGAATATGAAGATTTGGACGACACTGCGGCAGGCCCTGCTACAACAAACAACCCCGACAACGCTGGCGCTCCTCCATCGACTTGAAATTCTTCAGGGGCATTAGTCCTCAGTTTCGATCCTTTTGGTCATTTGATGACAAAGGGGGAGAAATCCGAGTTAGTC
Organism: Triticum dicoccoides; assembly: GCF_002162155.2. NCBI lineage: Eukaryota > Viridiplantae > Streptophyta > Magnoliopsida > Poales > Poaceae > Triticum > Triticum dicoccoides. The sequence continues at coordinate 289,159,153 of NC_041389.1, forward strand.
TTCAAGCGGGTCTATACTAAGGGCATTTTTTTTAAGTTACAACTCTCGTTCTTCCGAAACTTTTATTGGATCGAGTTGTAATCTTAAACCCGATGGTGCCTTGATACTTTTGGATGGTGCTCTGATGCTTTTGATGCACTGAGCTCTGATACTTTTGATGTGCTATTCTGCATGCTCATTCCTCGTTAATATTATTGCACGCATGCTGAATCTCATCAGGCACCATATTTCATCATGCATTTCAAATTCTTCATATATTATATCAAATGCGTGTATGAATTACAAGATATAGGGGGAGATCTCCATGATTCAATTCTTCAAATGTGCATTGCCTCAAAAGCAAATTCCTCACTATGCACATCTTCAGGGGGAGTTCTTCTATATCTTGCAATCAAATTCCTTAATATCAGTATTTACACTTCATATGTTTATCCCCGTTGAAAACTTAACCTATGTTGTCATCAATCACCAAAAAGGGGGAGATTGTAAGTGCATCTAGTGCCCCTTAGTGATTTTGGTGTATTGAAGACTTATAGGTTAAGGGACTGATGCGTTGCGAGTGTACACAGGTCTATAAGTCTATGAGGAGTTTGAAATTTACAGAGAAAGTCGACCCCTAAAAATGAAGTTCTTCGATTGAAGACTTTGATATTCTGAAGACTTTCTGAAGACTTTGAAAGTGAAGAAATTGGTGTGACCTTGAACACTTGATATTCATTTGAGGAACATGAAGCGTGAAGACTTTTATTTTCGTAGTTTCATTTTCTCTTTCTTGAGTCATAGGAAACACCGTACTGTTAAAGGGGGTCGAGGAAAAACTAAGGAAAAATTTCCATGTGATGCTCAACTCAAAATCCTACATCTACCAATCCCTTCGAGTGAAGCCATTGGAAATCTCATACAGTTCAGTCAATTTCTTCAGTGACAGAGACGCAGTTCTTCTGGTCACTGAGGACTTTGCTCTGACTGAGGAGTTAGGAATTCGCAAGTGCGAATTGCCTACACAGTGAGGAACATTATAGCCCTGAGGACTTTGACAGTCAAATTTCCGACCGTTGCTGTGCTGCGCGCCGGCTGTCCCAAATATCTTATCCACCTAACGGTCATATCATTGAAGGGCATTTATGTCTTATCATGTCGGGCTGCTCCCTAGGCTATAAATAGCCGCCCCCTGCAACCACTAGTTGGTTGGCTGCTCCGAGAGAACTTGACACTTGTCATTTGAGAGCAACCCATCCTCAGAGGACTTTGAGCGAAAATCATCAAGTGAGGAAAACCAAAACCAAACCCCCCACAAACCCAAAGTGATTGAGCATCACTGAAGAAATTGATCCTGTGTGGATCCGACGCTTGTTACCTTTGAAGACTGTGCTTCTTCCAGACGGTTAGGCGTCAAGGTCTAGAGCATCCAAGAGAAATTGTGGATCGCCGAGTGACCTAGTCTGTGAAGGTTTGGAAGTCACCTGAAGACTTACCACGAGTAATTGGACGAGACCTGCGTGGTCTTAGTTCAAGGAGAATACGGTGAGGACTGGGTGTCCTGAGTTGCGGCTCAGTGACCGGGTGTCCGGGACTGCGTGTCCTCGAGTTTAAATACTCAGCCGCTCCAACCAGACGTACAACTGAGACAGCAGTTGGAACTGGTTTACCAAATCATTGTCTTCACCAACTAACTGGTTCTATTTCCTCAACCTTTCCATTTCCTCATTACTGTGTTGAATGTTGTTCATATCTGTGCTTGAAGACTTTGACTGATGACTTTCTCAATTTCCTCAGTTCAATTTCTTCAGTCTGTTTGTCTTCATCTTGTTATCCTGTGATTACACTTTCTGTACTCTGTGCTAGTCTTCATTTCATCATGATGACCATGCTTGTGTTCTGTTATGCATACTTCTGAGTACTTATTCCGCTGCAAGTAGTTCTTCGCTAAGGAATTTCCTCACCGGCAAATTCCTCAGTGAAGAATTCATAAAAATCGCCTATTCACCCCCCCTCAGGCATAATCCTGTATTTGCCCCTGGCAACATGATCAAACAAAGTAGGTGCGGGCAAGGGAATAATATCATGAGTTTTCTCACTGAAAACTAAGTTGTAAGGCATATCAATATTAGGGTAATCAGCAGCAATAAAATGGTGATCCTCCATAGCTGCTCTATCTAAGTAAGCTCTGGGCAAAGGATGATCATGCTGGCGTATCTGCACATTGATGTGAGTCGCCAAGCGAGTAACGTCAATGCCCCCATGTATTTTACCATTGGATCTGTTAAGGTGAAGGCGACGTGCCACAATAGCTCCCAAGCTATAAGTGTTGTCGCCATAAAGTGCGCGACGCAAAACAGCAAAGTCTGGGGTGCTAAGTGCACCCACCTTCTCTCTCGCTAGCAAGCACTTTGCAATAAATATGGCAAGGTAATGCACAGCAGGAAACTGCAAGCTAACAGCGTTGGTGCTCGATACTCCTCTCTCATCCCCCACTGTCAAAGTACGATAAAACCCTTCAAACTTTGATGGCTTAGGCTCCACCAAATCACCATCAAAAGGAAGCATGCATACGTCACAAAATTCAGTAAGTGGTATCTGGCGGGTTTCAGCACATAAATTAAACTGCACCTCAGGGGGATTATTCCTAGAATGGAAATTAAAGTTTTGCACAAAGGAATTTGTGAGGAGATGATATTGTTCACATTTAGCTGCAATGAAGTCGGTGAGGCCGGCACTAGTAGCATTTTGTGTGAACTCTTGAAGGATTCCAGCCCCTTCCATGAACGCATTATGCGGCCACTTGCACGGCCGTAGCTCCGCCAACCTCGGGGTATGGAGATCATTGTCAGATGACTCCCCAATAACCCCCTTGGAGTTCTTCCTGGAGGCAAACTTCCTAAAGAAACTCATCTTTTTCCTATAAACAAAATTCTGAAAGTTTTAGTCCGCAAATTTTTTCTCAGCAAAACTTCAAAAAATAATGATAGCAACTACTCATAGGGATGTATAGAGGCCATAGCAAGCATTCAAACTACTTAGAACTCTAAGAATTCAACATTCAAGCTCATCTACAACAGCACCAAGAGTAGCTAATTATTCCAAATATAAACCACTAAAACAAAAACTAATTGGACACATCGAGGAGTCACATACCAAGCAACAAATCCCTGAAACAGTTTTGGAAATGGAGCTTCAAGCAAAGAGATCAAAATCCGCGGTTTCGGGAGCAAGAACAAGAGAGAGAGTGTGTGATAGTGATTTTTTTCTGGATGAATGGAGTGATGTGTGAAGAACTAAGTGAGGGGGGCCACGTGGGGAACACAACCCACCAGGGCGTGGCTGGGGGGCCTGGCGCGCCCAGGTAGGTTGTGCCCACCTGGTGCACCTCCCTTTGATATTATTTGCACCAGAAATTCAGAAATATTCAGAAAAAAATCATGTTAAAATTTCAGGGCATTCTAAGAACTTTTATTTTTGGGTCATTTTTTATTGCATGGAAAACTCAGAAAACAGGCAAAGCATGGCATTTTATTTTATTTAACTAGTAAAAACACAAAACAAAAGGTAGGGACAAAAGGTAGTGCTTACTAAATTCATCAACTTCATACCTCTCAAAAATGATCCATTAATAAGGTTGATCAAGTCTTATTAACAACCACTTTTGATTAGCATGAAACCAAAGAATTTTCGTAAATCATAAAGCTACCTCAATGGGGATATGAATGTCCCCAACAATAAGCATTTCATATTTGCTTTTAACAGTAGGTAGAGGTAACTGAAAATTTCCAATAGTGATTGTCGGAGATTTTTCAATAACATTAATACCATTCACTTGGAATTGTTTCTTCGTAAAGTGCACCATATGCTCATTACCATTGATATGAAAAGTGATCTTGCTTTTGTTACAATCAATAACAGCCCCTGCAGTATTTAAGAATGGTCTACCAAGGATAGTCGACATGTTATCGTCCTCGGGCATCTCAAATATAACAAAGTCAGTCAAAATAGTAACATTAGCAACAACAACATGCACATCCTCACAAATACCGATAGGTATGGCAGTTGATTTGCCAGCCATTTGCAAAGATATTTCAGTAGATGTGAGTTTATTCAAATAAAGTCTTTTATATAAAGAGAAAGTCATAACACTAACACCAGCTCCTAAATCACATAAAGCAATTTTCACATAATTTGTTTTAATGGAGCAAGGTATAGTTGGTATTCCTGGATCTCAAAGTTCTTTAAAAGTGTAATTAGCAAGCATAGTGGAGATTTTAGCTTCCGGTATTTTTCTCTTATTGGTGATGATGTCTTTCATATACTTTGCATAAGGAGGCATTTTTAAGATATCAGCCAAGCGAGTTCGCAAAAAGACTGGCCTCAGCATTTCAGCAAAGCGTTCAAATTCTTCATCATCTTTCTTTTTAGTTGACTTAGGTGGAAAGGGCATAGGATTTTGAACCCATGGTTATCTTTCCTTTCCATGTTTTCTAGCAACAAAGTCTCTTTTATCATATATTTTATTCTTGGGTTGTGGGTTATCAAGATCGACAGCTGGTTCTATCTCAACATCATTGTCTGGTTCTTTATCATTTGGTTGAGTGTCTTCATGAACCTCCTCGTTATCTTTTTCATTATCAGAAGGTGAGTGTTCATTACCAGATTGAGTTTCAACATCAAAGATAGATACTTCATTATCATTATCAGGAGGTTTCTCTACTTCAGGTTCACTAGAGGCAGGCAAAGTCCTGTTATTTTTCTTCTTCTTTTTCTTTTTAGAAGGACTAGGTGCATCAGTGTTAATTCTTTGAGAGTCTTGTTTAATTCTCTTTGGGTGTCCCTCAGGATAAATTGGTTCCCGAGTCATTTTACCTCCTCTAGTTGCTACTCTAATAGCAAAGTCACTTATATTACTGTTCATTTCATCAAATAACTCCCTTTGAGATTTAACAACTTGTTCTAATTGAGTTTGAACCATAGAGGCATGCTTTCCTACACCTCTAACATCATTTGAGATTCTCAATAACAAGTTACTTAAGCGAGCTATCATATCACAGTTGTATTTCAATTGTGTCATAACATTTGCATTGAAGTGATCTTGCTTTCTTATGTAATTATCAAACGCATAAAGGCATTGACTAGGATGTTTATTACGAGGATCATCACTATCATTGAATTTCATTAAAGATTTTACCTCTGCCACCTTAGGTGGTGGTGGTGCTTCAAGCCCATGTATTTCTTTGATAGGTGGCAAGTTTTTAACATCCTCGGCTTTAATACCTTTTCCTTCATAGATTTCTTTGGCTCTTGCATATCTTCAGGACTGAGATATAAGATACCCATCTTCTTCGGAGTGGGTTTACTAGGTGTTTCAGGAGAGCCCAATCATCATAATTTTTCAATATGCTATTCAATAATTCTTCACCTTGCCCAATAATTCATTCCCTGAAAACACAACCAGCACAACTATCTAGGAAATCCCTAGAAGCATCGGTTAGTCCATTATAGAATATATCAAGTATTTCATTTTTCTTAAGAGGACGATCAGGCAAAGCATTAAGCAATTGGATAAGCCTCCCCCAAGCTTGTGGGAGACTCTCTTCTTCAATTTGCACAAAGTTAAATATTTCCTGCAAGGCGGCTTGTTTCTTATGAGCAGAGAAATATTTTTCAGAGAAGTAATAAATCATATCCCGGGGACTACGCACACAACCAGGAGCAAGAGTATTGTGCCAAGATTTAGCATCACCCTTTAATGAGAATGGAAATAACTTGAGAATATAGTAATAGTGAATCTTCTCATCACGAGCAAAAAGGGTGGCTACACCATTCAACTTAGTAAGATTTGCCACAACAGTTTCAGTTTCATAATCCTTATCATTAATAAAAATAGGTGAATTAGCAAACTCAGGATCACATTTCATTTTAGCATTCAGAGATCTTTCCTTATACTGGCATAATAATTTCTCTAGATCATCTCTATCCTTACAAGCAAGAATATCTCTAGTTGCCTCCTCACTCATAGTATATCCTTTCGGTACCTTTGGCAATTCTTATCTAGGAGGACTAGTTCTAGTATGTGTTTCAAGATTTTTAGTTTCAAGTTCATCATCAGATTCAACAATATCATGTTGTGTTACTCTAGCAATTTGTTCATCAAGAAATTCACCTAGTGGCACATCATTATCAAGCAAGGTACTAGCATCATCATGAGTGGCATTCATAGCAGAAGTAGCATCATCAACAATTTGCAACATATTAGAATTAGTAGCATGTGGTGGTGTTGCAAGTTTACTTATAACAGAAGGTGAATCTAAAGCGGAGCTGGATGGCAGTTCCTTACCTCCCCTCGTCTTAGAGGGAAAAATCTTAGTCTTACCAACCTTCAGATTCTTCATAATGATAATATGATAATAATCCCAAGTGACTCAACAAATATTGCTATGCTCCCTAGCAACGGTGCCAGAAAAAGGTCTTGATAACCCACAAGTATAGGGGATCGCAACAGTTTTTGGGGGTAGAGTATTAAACCCAAATTTATAGATTTGACACAAGGGGAGCCAAAGAATATCTGAAGGTATTAGCAGCTAAGTTGTCAATTCAACCACACCCAGATATTAATTATCTACAGCAAAGTGATTAGTAGCACAGTAATATGATAGTTTTGATGATAGTGGCAGCAACAATAGTAACAGTAATAGTGATAGCAGTGATTTTGTAGTAGTAACAATAGCAGTAACAACAGTAGTAACTTAGCAAGAACAATATAAGATAAATTCGTAGGCATTGGATCGGTAACTCGTTGGATGATATTCATCATGAGACAGTTATAACCTAGGGCGATACGACACTAGCTCTAGTTCATAAATATAATGTAGGCATGTACTCCGTAAATAGTCATACATGCTTATGGAAAGAACTTGCATGACATATTTTGTCCTACCCTCCCATGGCAGGGGGGTCCTATTGGAAACTAAGGGATATTAAGGCCTCCTTTTAATAGAGAACTTGAACAAAGCATTAGCACACGGTGAATACATGAACTCCTCAAACTACGGTCATAACCGGGAGTGGTCCCGACTATTGTCACTACGGGGTTGCCGGATCATAACACGTAGTAGGTGACTATAACTTGCAAGATCGGATCTAGAACATTGATATAATGGTGATAACATAAACGGTTCAGATCTGAAATCATGGCACCCGGGCCCAAAGTGACAAGCATTAAGCATGGCAAAGTCATAGCAACATCAATCTCAGAACATAGTGGATACTAGGGATCAGGCCCTACCAAAACTAACTCGATTATATGATGAATCTCATCCAACTCCTCACCGACCAACGAGACTACAAAGGAATTACTCACTCCCGGTGGGGAGCATCATGGAATTGGCGATGGAGATGTGTTGGTGATGACGAAGATCGAAGATCCCCCTCTCTAGAGCCCCAAACGGACTCCAGATCTGGCCTCCCGATGGCGAACAGGAGACGGCAGCGGCTCTGTATCGTGAAATGCGATAATTCTTTATCTCTGATTTTTTTTCTAGAATAATGTGATTTTATAGCGTTGGTTTCAGGGTCATTGGGGCCACCAGGTGGGGACAACCCACC
>NC_041389.1:289166986-289212031 GCF_002162155.2 Triticum dicoccoides
AGGTGGCTCTTGGCTCCAGAAATTCTCTTTATTGATATAAAAAATCCTCCCAAAGCTTCATTCCATTCCGAGAACTTTTATTTCTGCACAAAAACAACACCATGGTAGTTCTACTGAAAACATCATCAGTCCGGGGTTAGTTTCATTCAAATCATGCAAATTAGAGTCCAAAACAAGAGGGAATGCGTTAGGAAAAGTAGATACGACGGAGACGTATCAATGCGGTGAAAAACTGGTGTGCTAAGTTGGGCATTAAACTACTATGCATCCATCTACCACCCTCAAACAAACAGTTAGGTTGAACGGGCCAATGGCCTGATAATGAGCGGCATTAAGCCCAGGCTGGTGCGCTCCTTACAGGAATCAGATAAGCACTGGGTTGAGGAACTCGATTTCGTACTCTGGGGGCTGCGGACTACGCCTAATCAAAGGACCGGATACACACCTTTCTTCATGGTGTATGGCGCAGAAGTTGTCCTGCCCTGCGACATTATTCATGACTCACCTCGAGTGAGCATGTACGAAGAGCGAGAAGCCAAACTCGATTGGCAAGATGACCTAGACACCTTGAAGAGGAGCACGATATTGCAAAAGCCCGCTCCGCATTTTATCAACAACAGCCCAGGCGATACGAAAGCAGAGAAGTGCGGGCCAAGACATATAATGTCGGTGACCTCGTCTTATGTCTCCTAGAGAAGAATAAGGATAAGCTCAAACCAAAATGGGAGGGGCCCTTCATCATAGATGAAGCTCTCATAGGAGGAGCCTATCGCCTTCATAATGCATCGGATAATCGCCTTGAGCTGAATCCATGGAACGCTGCTCGGCTCTGACGATTCTACAGCTAGTTCGGATGCACTCTTTTTTTTTACTTTGACTAGGTTCCTCTTTCTCCTCTACTTCTTATTTTTTCCTTTTTATACCCCAGGGTATGTTCAGATCTACGGAACTGTTAGGGGTACACATCTTTAAATATATACACCCCACTATAATTGGGGGCTTCTTTGACGAAGCTTATTATTAAAAGCTCGTGGCTTACATTGTCTACGTCGTCTGTTCTATACATCTTTTGCCATTATATGCACCTCTATGACTTACGTTTTTGCCAAGCTGGGTTGCCTCGCTCATGTGCTTATACCCTACATTCCCGATTGTTCGGCTAGGGTGTAAAGGGAGTACCTCTACGATTGCTACAACAGGGTAGTCCGGATCTATACCTCAGATGGGTGAAGCCAAAAGCTAGCGTTCTTAAGGGCATAAGTGGTCGGCAAGCAACGATAGATTGTTTACGTTTACGTAATTCTTCTAAACAAATACGGGATAGGCTGCCCGTAATTCCTCAAGCCTAGGCATGCATAATTAAGCATGCTGGCCCAAGGAAAGGAACCCTTAATGGAACTATTTTACCTGGAAAATGTTTCTTACGTTAAATAGTAATATAACATACCTCCCCGAACAAATTTTGTCTGTTCAAGCAATATGACCGGATTGCTTGGTTTCCGCACATACTGAATGTTTATTACATTCTAACATGGTATCCGGAAACACACCAACTTCTTGGTTCGGAGGTTGAAGCCAAAGGCCTGCGATGACAAATTTCGACAAGTTCGGTTGGAGACAAGTTCGATGATAAAGTACATTGGTACATGTAATTGAACGCCTACTGAGGGAGTCCTGGACTAGGGGGTGTCCGGATAGCCGAACTATCATCATAGGCCAGACTCCAAGACTATGAAGATACAAGATTGAAGACTTCGTCCCGTGTCCGGATGGGACTTTCCTTCGTGTGGAAGGCAAGCTTGGCAATACGGATATGTAGATCTCCTACCAATGTAACCGACTCTGTGTAACCCTAGCCCTCTCCGATGTCTATATAAACCGGAGGGTTTTAGTCCATAGGACGAACAACAATCATACCATAGGCTAGCTGCTAGGGTTTAGCCTCCTTGATCTCGTGGTAGATCCACTCTTGTACTACCCATATCATCAATATCAATCAAGCAGGAGTAGGGTTTTACCTCCATCGAGAGGGCCCGAACCTGGGTAAAAACATCATGTCCCTCGTCTCCTGTTACCATCCACCTAGACGCACAGTTCGGGACCCCCTACCCGAGATCCGCCGGTTTTGACACCGACATTGGTGCTTTCATTCAGAGTTCCTCTGTTTCGTCACCGATAGGCTTGATGGCTCCTTCGATCATCAACAACAACGCGGTCCAGGGTGAGACTTTTCTCCCCGGACAGATCTTCGTGTTCGGCGGCTTTGCACTGCGGGCCAATTCGCTTGGCCATCTGGAGCAGATTGAAAGCTATGCCCCTGGCCATCAGGTCAGATTTGGAAGTCTGAACTTCACGGCTGACATACGCGAAGACTTGATATTCGACGGATTCGAGCCACAGCCGAGCGCGCCGCACCGTCACGATGGGCACGATTTAGCTCTGCTGCCGGACAGTGTCCTGGAGGCCGCACACGAGTCCGCTCCGATCCTCAATTCGGAGCCGGCTGTGCAGATCGAGGACGGGTGGCTAGACACCGCCTCGGGGGCTGCAACATCTACGGCGATGGAGCCGAATACTGACCTTGTCCCTTGTGAAGCTCGTGACTCCGAGGTGCCGGACTCCTCGCCGGACTCCGAACCTCCCGCGTCCCCTCCAATCGAATCCGATTGGGCGCCAATTATGGAGTTCACTGCCACGGACATCTTTCAACACTCACCTTTCGGCGACATTCTGAATTCGCTAAAATATCTCTTGTTATCAGGAGAGCCCTGGCCGGACTGCGGTCAGGACGGTTGGGATGCGGACGACGAAGATATTCAAACCCCACCCACCACCCACTTTGTAGCCACTGTCGACGATCTAACCGACATGCTAGACTACGACTCCGAAGACATCGACGGTATGGACGACGATGCCGGAGGCGACCAAGAACCAGCGCCTACGCGGCACTGGAAGACCACCTCGTCATATGACATATACATGGTGGACATCCCAAAGGAGGGGAATGGCGAGGAAGCAGCAGAGGAAGACTCCTCCAAGAAGCAGCCTAAGCGCCGGCGTCAGTGGCGCCGCTCTAAATCCCGCCACAGCAAGAATGGAGATTCCGGCACCGGAGATAATAACACCCCAGATAGTGCCGAAGTCAACCCCCTCCAGCAAGATTCAGCACAGGAGGACGGAGAAGCCATCCCTCGTAAGAGAGCGGCAGACGAAGAGGTAGAGGATGATAATTACATGCCTCCCTCTAGAGACGAGGCAAGCCTCGACAACGGCGAATTCGTCGTGCCTGAGGATCCCGTCGAACAAGAGCGTTTCAAACGCAGGCTTATGGCCACGGCAAACAGCCTAAAGAAAAAGCAGCAACAGCTTAGAGCTGATCAAGATCTACTAGCCGACAGATGGACTGAAGTCCTTGCAGCCGAAGAGCATGAACTCGAACGCCCCTCCAAAAGCTACCCCAAACGCAAGCTGCTCCCCCGATTAGAGGAGGAGGCATATAAACCTGCATCACCAGCGCACAATATGGCTGACCGGCCACCTCGTGGCCACGACAGAGAGGCCTCTAGGCCCTCCACTAGAACCGTACCCCGGCACCGCTCGAAAAGTACGAAGCCACAGGGGAATGCGCCGGACTTGCGAGACATATTGGAGGATAAGGCAAGACAATCAAGATTGATCTATGGATCACATGGGCGCCCCACGATGCGCGACGACGACCGTCGCGCCGGATACAGCAACTCCGGCCGAGCCGAACACAGTAGACAAAGCTCGCTCGAGCTACGTCGTGATATAGCCCAATATAGAGGCGCCACACACCCACTATGCTTCACAGATGAAGTAATGGATCATCAAATCCCCGAAGGGTTCAAACCCGTGAATATTGAATCCTATGATGGCACAACAGACCCCGCGGTTTGGATCAAAGACTATCTCCTTCATATCCACATGGCCCGCGGCGATGATCTTCACGCCATCAAATATCTCCCACTCAAGCTTAAAGGACCAGCTCGGCATTGGCTTAACAGCTTGCCAGCAGAATCAATTGGGTGTTGGGAGGACCTGGAAGCCGCATTCCTTGACAACTTCCAGGGCACATATGTGCGACCACCAGACGCCGATGACCTAAGCCACATAATTCAGCAGCCAGACGAATCGGCCAGACAATTCTGGACACGGTTCTTAACAAAGAAAAATCAAATCGTCGACTGTTCGGATGCAGAGGCCCTCGCAGCTTTCAAACATAACATCCGCGACGAGTGGCTTGCCCGGCACCTAGGACAGGAAAAGCCGAAATCCATGGCAGCCCTCACATCACTCATGACCCGCTTCTGCGCGGGAGAGGACAGCTGGCTAGCCCGCAGTAACAACCTCAGCAAAAATTCTGGCAGTCCGGACACCAAGGACCACAATGGCAGGTCGCGTCGCAACAAAAACAAACGCCGCGTTAACGGTGATAACACTGAGGATACGGCAGTGAACGCCGGATTCAGAGGCTCCAAACCCAGTCAGCGGAAAAAGCCAATCAAAAGAACTACTCTGGGTCCGTCCAATTTGGACCGAATACTCGACCGCTCTTGCCAGATACATGGCACCCCCGAAAAGCCAGCTAATCACACCAACAGGGATTGTTCGGTATTCAAGCAGGCAGGCAAGTTAATTGCCGAAAACAATGACAAGGGGCTGCACAGCGATGATGAGGAAGAGACCTGGCCGCCGAACAATAGAGGACAGAAAGGTTTCCCCCCACAAGTGCGGACGGTGAACATGATATACGCAACCCACATACCCAAGAGGGAGCGGAAGCGTGCACTCAGGGACGTATACGCGATGGAGCCAGTCGCCCCGAAGTTCAACCCATGGTCCTCCTGCCGGATCACTTTTGATCGAAGGGACCACCCCACCAGTATCCGCCATGGCGGATTCGCCGCATTGGGTTTAGACCCAATCGTCGATGGATTTCACCTCACCAGAGTCCTGATGGACGGCGGCAGTAGCTTGAACCTGCTTTATCAGGATACAGTGCGCAAGATGGGCATAGACCCCTCAAGGATTAAACCCACAAAGACGACCTTCAAAGGCGTCATACCAGGTGTAGAGGCCAACTGTACAGGCTCAGTCACACTCGAAGTGGTCTTCGGATCCCCGGATAACTTCCGAAGCGAGGAGTTAATCTTCGACATAGTTCCGTTCCGCAGCGGCTATCATGCTCTGTTCGGACGGACCGCGTTTGCAAAGTTCAACGCGGTGCCACACTACACATACCTCAAGCTCAAGATGCCAGGCCCTCGAGGAGTCATCACGGTCAACGGAAACAATGAACGCCCCCTCCGAACAGAGGAACACACAGCGGCTCTCGCGGCAGAAGTACAAAGCAGCCTCTTAAGGCAATTCTCGAGTCCGGCCGTTAAACGACTGGACACGGCTAAACGCGCCCGGAGTAACATACAACAAGACCACATGGCACGTACCGAGCACGCGTAGCAGTGCGGCCCCAACCCCAGCTCTTGCAAAATTGCAAGAATGGTCCTTCACGTACACCATTACGCTCTGGAGATACCATGGGCCCGCTTCGTACGTAGTGTCGAAGAGCCCGCTCAAGGTCCGGTGCTGTGCCGGATCAAACTCCCACAAATTGAAGTCCCGTTGCTGGCAGGGGAGAATCCGGCGGACGAGCATGACCTGGATCATGTTGACAAGCTTGAGCTTCTTGTTCACCAGGGTCTGGAGACAGGACTGGAGTCCGGTCAGCTCCTCCGAACTACCCCAAAGCAAGCCCTTCTCTTTCCAGGAGGTGAGCTGCATGGGGATGCCTGATCTGAATTCGGGGGCTGCTTCCCATTTAGGGTCACGCGGCTCGGTGATGTAGAACCACCCCGATTGCCACCCTTTGATGGATTCCACGAAGGCACCCTCGAGCCAAGTGACGTTGGGCATTTTGCCCACCATGGCGCCTCCGCACTCCGCTTGGCTGCCCATCACAACCTTTGGCTTGACATTGAAGGTCTTTAGCCACAAGCCGAAGTGGGGCTGGATGTAGAGGAAGGCCTCGCACACGACGATAAACGCCAAGATATTGAGGATGAAGTTTGGGGCCAGATCATGGAAATCCAGGCCATAGTAGTACATGACCCCCGGACAAAGGGGTGGAGTGGGAAGACAGTCCGCGGAGGAAATGGGGAAGGAATACTACCCTCTCATGGGGCCTGGGGGTGGGGATGAGCTGCCCCTCGTCGGGCAGCCGATGCATGATGTTGCTGGACAGATATCCGGCATTGTGCAGCTTCTCGATGTGCCCCTCCGTAACGGAGGAGGCCATCCACTTGCCTCCCGCTCCGGACATGGCTGGAGAAGGTCAAGGTGAGATGTGCGGACTTGGGCGCTGGAGCTCGAGTGCGCGGAGATGGATAAGCAAAGGAGGAAGAAGGCGTAGGTAAAAAAGGTGGATCCTTATCCCCTTATATATGGGCGGATGAAACTATGCGTCCCTACCGGCCTGGTAAAACTCGCTTATCTCCCAAGCGCCACAATCAATGGCGCGGTTGGGTTACCCACGTCCGTATTGATGGGAATCCCGGAATAAGGGGAACACGATCTCTGCTTCGACAAGACGTGCCAAGGAAACCGCTTCGCTAAACGCGCTGAGGTGGTATAATAAAAATGATTCAAGTAAAGGCTTGGTAGTGGTGTGACGTCATGCCACAAAATACGTCAGCAGATTGAACTTGTGTAAATATTATTCTCTCTATGGTGGTATGTGGAATTTATTTTACAGAGCCGGACACTATCCTGGTGTTCACAATCTTCTATGAATTATTCGGAGGAGGAACCCGCCTTGCAATGCCGAAGACAATATGCGCGCCGGACTCATCGTCATTGAAGCCTGGTTCAGGGGCTACTGAGGGAGTCCTGGACTAGGGGGTGTCCGGATAGCTGAACTATCATCATCGGCCGGACTCCAAGACTATGAAGATACAAGATTGAAGACTTCGTCCCGTGTCCGGATGGGACTTTCCTTGGCGTGGAAGGCAAGCTTGTCAATACGGATATGTAGATCTCCTACCAATGTAACCGACTCTGTGTAACCCTAGCCCTCTCCGGTGTCTATATAAACCGGAGGGTTTTAGTCCATAGGACGAACAACAATCATACCATAGGTTAGATTCTAGGGTTTAGCCTCCTTGATCTCGTGGTAGATCCACTCTTGTACTACCCATATCATCAATATCAATCAAGCAGGAGTAGGGTTTTACCTCCATCAAGAGGGCCCGAACCTGGGTAAAAACATCATGTCCCTTATCTCCTGTTACCATCCGCCTAGACGCACAGTTTGGGACCCCCTACCCGAGATCCACCGGTTTTGACACCGACACCTACTCTTTATCTATGTCATCTATAAGACTGGTTAAGCTACAGTCTTCTTGCAAATATTTCACAGCTATCATCACTTGGTCATATACCAAGTTCACGGAAATCTTTTCCTGTCCGGTCCCTGAGGTCCAACTCGGGCCATATGATTCGGATCGAGCCCGGTGTTGTGCGTTTTCACCATCGCCCATGCCTCTCATGCACCTTCTTGGCATGCTGATGCCTTCCATAGCTCCAAACGGCACCGCGCACCTTTGAATAGGTTCTCCAACCCCTCCATACTTTCTGGAGGGGCATCGGATGGCCATAAGGCTCTAATCATACTCTTCATGGCTTTCTCGGCCCGCTCATGCACTATAGACAACTCTTTTAGAACGTCGTCTTGGAATCCAGACACTTCTTCTTCAGGACGTCCGGTTAACAGACCTATAAGAAAAGCATTATAACATTCAGTATTATGGGATTATATGAGTTCCTTGATGGGTCAAAGGTCATACCGAATATGCCGCTGTTCAACTTTTTATTCTCTTTCTGTGCGTCCGATAATTGAGCCTTTAAGCTCTTTATCTCTTCGGCTTGCTTATCCCTTTCCTCCAATTTGTTCTTTTGGTCACTGGTCATCGTGACTTTCTTCATATCCTATAGCTCTGAGGTGGCTACATTTAGCTTTGTGTGGGTTGTTTCAAGCTCCTGGGACATCGCGTTGTTCTTTGATTTGAGAACCTATGCTCATAACGATCCTTAAATCGATTGGTCTAAACCGCTTCATGTCTCGGGGGCTACTGGCATATACCTATTAAATTTACACAAACTGTTACCTGTATATCTTTTGAAAACAAGTGAGCAACTCCAGTAAGTCCATCCCGGGCGGCTCGGATATATGCATCCATGGTGCCGAGGGCGGTAAATTCCTGCTCAGTAAAAGCTAGAGTGTGTAGGGTCTCTTTCAGTCGTCGATGATTCATCACACTCTCCACTTCGGAATTTGTGAAGGATACGTCATCCGAATCCTCATGAGGTGGATGAGTCGGCGCCGCATCCGAATTGGCTCTCGTCCTGGTCGATGAGCCCGGTGCCGGATTGACTGATGCTTGGCTAGTTGGGATTTTGGACACGGTTCGCCGTGCGCTCCCCCTGGAATAAGATGGGGGGAGAAATATGACAATCTAGTCTTATGCCTAGGCACATATTGAAGGTTATACCTCTTTGATGATGGAGGGGGTTCGATGGTGCTCCCGGTCTCTTTTTGTTTATAAGGCTCACCCTGTGTAGATGCTACCTTCCTAGGGGCCGCCCTCGATTGGGTATGGCTCGCCGAGTGCCGATCCTATAAAGCACTGTTCAGTGTGATGGGTGAGACGTGAGTGGGGACTCCTCTTTTTGAGGATAATTTCTGAGCACTTACCTTGGAGGAAGGAAGAAGGTCGGGGTAGTCGGCCATAATAGCCACCTCCGAGCCGTCAAGGCTCGCTTGATAAAAAAAACTCCATCATCAAACTCTATAAATATATCCGGATCCTCGCGGAAGCTGGGGTCTTCATTATGAGCATGGTCCTCTAGCTGAGGGGAGGGGCAATGGGCATTTTCAACTACCTTCCTCCATGTCTGCTTTAAGACAACCAGAACACTTTTATTAGCACATCTCGATAACGAGGTAGAACAATGCTGATAAAAAAATGACTTACCCATTCAATGGGGTTGTACATGGAAAAACCTTCCCGACAATTTAAGCGAATGAATTCTTCTTTCTCCCACTTATAAAGATCTGCCAGAATGGCGGCCAGAGCCGCTGGGGTATCCGGGCCCTCGCGCTTATAGCGAGATGCGTCGTCCTCCCCGTTGTAACAACATAAAGGGGTCACTCTAGACTGAAGGGGCTGGATGCATCGCTTTATCTTGATGGACATAACTTCGATAATCGAGAGTCCGGAGTGGGAAAGTAATTTGACCTTGCTAACTAACCTCATTACTTATGCATTTTCTTCTTGCTTTGGGCTCCGGGGGCACCAATTGAGTAGTTTCTTCAAAGGAGCACTAGAGAATTCGGGAAGTCCGCGCCAGACTGGGTCCGGAAGGGGAACGTCCTCAATATAAAACCATTCCGAAGACCATTCTTCGAACCCCTTCTTGGGAGTTCCGACAGGGTAGCCTATTCCGGCTATGCGCCAAACTTCAGTGCCGCCCACTTCAAATATAGAACCACCTTGGTGGTGGGGACGAGGCAAAAGAACTTTCTCCATAGTTCAAAATGAGCCTCGCAGCCTAAGAACAGTTCACAGAGAGCGACAAAACCCGAAATGTGTAGGATAAAACCTGGTGTGAGGTTGTGCAGCTGGATCCCGTAGAATTCCAATTGACCCCTGAGGAAGGGATGGATTGGGAATCCTAAGCCCCTCAGAAGAAATGAGATGAAGCACACCCTCTCCTCCATGTTCGGGTTGGGGAAATTCTCCGCTAGCGCGTCATTGCCAATCAAGACCAATCCCGCCCGCACGGAGACTAGATCTGCAGGAGAAAGATATCCCTGCGTCTGAAGTCGACTTAGCTGGAGGTGGGACATTGAGGAGCTTCACAAGTAACCCTCTTGAGGGCCATGAGGGCGCGAGGAGGAGCTAGGGGTGCTCACCATGTTTTGAAGTTTTTCGTGGTTTGCTCTGATGCTCTTTGTGCGATGTGGGATGGCATTTGGGGATCTAACCTCTTTATATAGATGCCGCCTATCCATGGTAAGGAGCTTATTTGTAAGAAATAATGTACCGTTCACATTCACCCAGCGCGTGGAAATCAAGGCGACGACAGGAAGGAATCATAAAGGCAGAACATGGAGGCCAAAACAGGACTATCATCAATCCGGAGTATGTTGAAGAACCTGCCTTGCAAAGCTGAAGACATAAGCTGGATAGTGCATCGTCATTGAAGGCAAGTTCAGGGGCTACTGAGGGAGTCCTGGACTCGGGGGTCCTCTGATGTCTGGCCTATTCGATATGGTCCAGACTGATGGGTCATGAAGATAAAGTGGAAGACTATCACCCGTGTCCGAGTAGGACTCCTATGTGCATGGACGACAAGTTTGGTGTCCGGATGTGCTATTTCCATCTTCTATAAACCAACTCTGTACAACCCTAGGTCCCTCCGGCGTGTATATAAACCGGAGGGTTTAGTCCGTAGAGGCTATCAGAATAATCATAGGCTAGACAACTAGGGTTTAGCCATTATGATCTCGAGGTAGATGAACTCTTCTAACCCCTATACTCATTGAATACAATCAAGCAGGACGTAGGGTTTTACCTCCTTTAAGAGGGCCCGAACCTAGGTACATCGCGTCCCCATTGTCCCTTGTTACCATTGATCCTTAGACTCACATCTTGGGCTCCCTACCCGAGATCTACCGGTTTTGACACCGATAGGGGCCTCCGTGCAGTCAGGGCGGGTGGGGTAGATGGTCTCCTGATCGATCAGCACGTCCAAGTGGTTGTAGCAGCATGCAAAGAACATGGTCTTGCTTGATCTTCCTTAATCCTCCTTAATTGATCAGATCGGAAACATATCGATTGATACAACAACGGTTGGCGAAGGATTGATCGCATACAGCTGGCCAGACTGGATGAGGATTATCAGAGAACCCTCCGAAAAGCCTGCTCGTGGCTGCATTCATCGGTGGCAACGGCACTCCCATCATCCTTCCTCCACGTCTCCGCCGATTGCTGACGCATGGGGCGTGCAGCAGCGTCAGGCATCTGGTGGAGCGAGTGGCGGCGGCTGTGGGGAGGGAGTGTGGGGACCCGCGGGGAATGAGCGTCCGGTGGAGCGGAAGAGGGAGCAACATGGAGGGACCCTCGCATAGGAGCAACCAGCGTGGAGCGGGATGAGGATCCTCTGACGTACGATAGCCTACCGTTCCGTCATAGACATGTGGGCCCATTAGGAACCAGGTCCAACGGCACATAGCGCACGACAGAGGAGCGTCTTCCGGAGCGAGGGGCGCCGGTGGATTTTTGGTGGAGGACAAAGCCATGCTGATGGATTATGGATCGATCATGGGTTTAGTTGGTTGTGTAACCGTGGTGGATGGCTTGATGTTAAACATTAAGATGATTTTGATCGTTAGATCCTTGGATTAGACAGATGAGATGTAAAGTGTGTGCCCCTCTCGTGCTTTTATAAGGGTAGATAGATAGATAGATATATAGATAGATGATGAGCTGGTAGGCTTCCATGTTGAGAGAAATAGCTTAATGCGGTATAGCTACTTGGGTATAGACGATATATCTCCTTCTGCAAGATTTTCTATAGAATATCTTGAAATCGTCTAAATAATTATGGGTATTTGTAGAAAAAATACTTTATCAAGTTAATGGACCCTTAGTGAAATAATAAGAATTGAAAATTCAGTTCATGTAAGAGAAAAGAGCTCGCCCATTTAGGAAAATGTTAATTTAGCGAGTTCATGAAAAAATTATAGAAGTGTATGAGCATTTAAAAAACATTCAATTAATTACAAAGTGTTTACACACTTTATAAAATGTTCATATAATTTTAAAAAGTGTTCACATATTTTAATGTTTTTTATGATTTTCATAAGTATATTCATGGGTGATGAGGACATGGCTACCTTGGATACAACCAAAAATATTTCATACATGCATATTTGTGAGGTGATTTCTAATGCAAACT
Source organism: Triticum dicoccoides (assembly GCF_002162155.2). NCBI lineage: Eukaryota > Viridiplantae > Streptophyta > Magnoliopsida > Poales > Poaceae > Triticum > Triticum dicoccoides. The sequence continues at coordinate 289,179,026 of NC_041389.1, forward strand.
ATGCAATAATTTATGTATGTTATCCAGGACAAAAATAGTTCACAGACTTTTGTGCCATGTCTAATTGCGGGTGTATGGGACATTTGTACAATCCATATATGAAGATAAGGGAAAAGGAGAAGTTTAGGTGTTGTCCAAAAAGTCCTCTCACGTCACTTCTGGGCCAAGAGAAAATACAGTCCTAGTCCCACACGTTTTGAACTCAGGTTCAGACTGCATAGACATACTTGACTCAAAACGCTAAGATCTCTTTCATCTGGACTCCGAATTGGGTGATTCTTTTTTTCTTGGAAAATTTATTTCGTGCACTTTCCAACCCCATTGGATTCACCTTCAAATTCGCCGGAGCGTTGATATATTGACAAAACAATCTAACGCTGCAGCAGAATCTGAGTCTGTAAGTCCAAAGGTGTTGCTAAAGGAAATATGCCCTAGAGGCAATAATAAAGTTGTTATTTTATATATCCTTATTTCATGATAAATGTTTATTATTCATGCTAGAATTGTATTAACTGGAAACTTGATACATGTATGGATACATAGACATAACACCATGTTCCTAGTAAGCCTCTACTAGACTAGCTCGTTAATCAAAGATGGTTAAGTTTCCTAACCATAGACATGTGTTGTCATTTGATGAATAGGATCACATCATTAGGAGAATGATGTGATGGACAAGACCCATCCATTAGCATAGCGTATTGACCATTCAGTGTTATTTCTATTGCTTTCTTCATGTCAAATACATATTCATTCGACTATGAGATTATACAACTCCCGGATACCGGAGGAATGCCTTGTGTGCTATCAAACATCACAATGTAACTGGGTGATTATAAAGATGCTCTACAGGCATCTCCGGAGGTGTTTGTTGGGTTGGCAAGTTGAAAGATGATAGTAGCAATGATGCGGACTAGGTCCGTGATCTAAGGATTATCCTCATAGCTGCATAGAAGAATTATGTCCTTAATGCACCGCTAGGTGACAGACCGATTGCAGGAGTAGATGCAGACGTTATGAACTTTTGGCAAGCTTGATATGATGACTACTTGATAGTTTAGTGCACCGTGCTTTACGGCTTAGAACCGGGACTTCAAAAATGTTTTGAATGCCACAAAGCATATGAGATATTCTAAGAGCTGAAATTGGTATTTCAGACTCATGCCCGTGTTGAGAGGTATGAGATCTTTGAAAAGTACTTTGCCTACAAGATGGACGAGAATAACTCAGCTAGTGAGCATGTGCTTAGGATGTCTGGGTACTACAATCGCTTGAATCAAGTGGGAGTTAATCTTACAGATAAGAGAGCGATTGATAGATTTCTCTGGTCACTATCACCAAGCTACTAGAACTTTGTGATGAACTATAATATGCAAGGGATGACGACAATGATTCCCGAGCTTTTCATGATCCTGAAATCGGCAAAGGTAGAAATCAAGAAAGAGCATCAAGTGTTGATGGTTAACAAGACTAGTTTCAAGAAAAAGAAAAGGGAAAGAAAGGGAACTTCAAGAAGGACGGCAAGCAAGTTTTCACTCCCGTAAAGAAGCCCAAAGCTGGACCTAAGCCTGAAACTGAGTGCTTCTACTATGAAGGAAATTGTCACTCTAAGCGGAACTACCCCAAATATTTGGCGGATAAGAAGGATGGCAAAGTGAAGAAAGGTATATTTGATATACATGTTATTGATGTGTACCTTACTAGTGCTCGTAGTAGCCCCTGAGTGTTTGGTACTTGTTTGGTTGCTAAGATTAGTAACTCGAAACAGGAGGTGCATAATAAATGGAGACTAGTTGAGGGTCAAGTGACGATGTGTGTTGGAAGTGGTTCCAAGGTTGATATGATCATCATCGCAAACTCCCTATACTTTCGGGATTAGTGTTGAACCTGAATAAATGTTATTTGGTGTTTGCGTTGAGCATGAACAAGATAGGATCGTGTTTATTGCAATGCGGTTATTCATTTAAGACAAAGAATAATTGTTATTCGGTTTACATGAATAAAACCTTCTATGGTCATACACCTAATGTTAATGGTTTATTGAATCTCGATCATAGTGATACACATATTCATAATATTGATGCCAAAAGATGCAAAGTTGATAATGACAATGCAACATATTTGTGGCACTGCAGTTTCGGTCATATTGGTGTAAAGCACATGAAGAAACTCCGTGCAGATGGGCTTTTGGAATCACTTGATTATGAATCATTTGATACTTGCGAACCATGCCTCATGGGCAAGATGACTAAAAATACATTCTTCGGAACAATGGAGCGAGCCAATGAATTACTGGAAATAATACATTGTGATGTATGCGGTCCGATGAGTTTTGAGACATGCGGCGGGTATCGTTATTTTCTGACCTTCACAGATGATTTGAGCAGATATGGGTATATCTACTTAATGAAACACAAGTCTGAAACATTTGAAAAGTTCAAAGAATTTCAGAGTGAAGTGGAGAATCATCGTAACAAGAAAATAAAGTTTCTACGATCTGATCCGGAGGCGAATTTGAGTTACGAGTTTGGCCTTCATTTAAAACAATGTGGAATAGTTTCACAACTCACGCCACCTGGAACACCACAACGTAATGGTGTGTCCGAAAATCGTAATCGTACTTTATTAGATATGGTGCGATCTATGATGTCTCTTACCGATTTACCACTATCATTTTGGGGTTATGCATTAGAGACAACTGCATTCACGTTAAATAGTGCACCATCTAAATCAGTTGAGAAGACACCGTATGAACTGTGGTTTGCCAATAAACCTAAGCTGCCGTTTCTTAAAGCTTGGGGTTGCGACACTTATGTCAAAAGGCTTCAGCCTGATAAGCTCGAACCCAAATCGGAGAAGTGCGTCTTCATAGGATACCCTAAGGCAAGAATGGAACCTTTCTAGAGAAGGAATTTCTCTCGAAAGAAGTGAGTGGGAGGAAAGTAGAACTTGATGAGGTAATTGTACCTTCTCTCAATTTATAAAGTAGCTCATCTGCGAAATCCGTTCCCGTAATGCCTACACCAACTAGAGAGGAAGCTAATGATGACGATCATGAAACTTCAGATCAAGTTACTACCAAACCTCATAGGTCAACCAGGACACAATCAACACTGGAGTGGTACGGTAATCCTGTTCTGGAAGTCATGTTACTAGACCATGATGAACCTATGAACTATGAAGAAGTTATGGCGATCCCAGATTTCGATAAATGGCTTGAGGCCATGAAATCTGAGATAGGATCCATGTATGAGAACAAAGTGTGGTCTTTGGTGGATTTACCCGATGATCGGCGACCCGTAGAGAATAAATGGATCTTCAAGAAGAATACTGATGCTGATGGTAATGTTACTGTCTATAAAGCTCGACTTGTCGCAAAAGGTTTTCGATAAGTTCAAGGAGTTGACTATGATGAGACTTTCTCACCCATAGTGATGCTTAAGTCTGTCTGAATCATGTTAGCAATTGCCACATTTTGTGATTATAAAATCTGGCAAATGGATGTCAAAACTTCCTTCCTTAATGGATTTCTTAAAGAAGAGTTTTATATGATGCAACCAGAAGGTTTTGTCGACCTAAAGGTGCTAACAGAGTGTGCAAGCTCCAGCGATCCATCTATGGACTGGTGCAAGCATCTCGGAGTTGGAATATACTCTTTGATGAGGTGATTAAAGCATATGGTTTTATACAGACTTACGGTGAAGCCTGTATTCACAAGAAAGTGAGTGGAAGATTTGTAGCATTTCTAATATTATATGTGGATGACATATTGTTGATTGGAAATGATATAGAATTTCTTGATAGCATAAAAGGATACTTGAATAAGAATGTTTCATTGAAAGACATCGGTGAAGCTGCTTACATATTGGGAATCAATATTTATAGAAATAGATCAAGATGCTTGATAAGATTTTCAATGAGTACATACCTTGACAAGATTTTGAAGGAGTTCAAAAATGGATCAGTCAAAGAAGGAGTTCTTACTTTTATTGTAAGGTGTGAAGTTGAGTAAAGACTCAAAAACCAACCACAGCAAAAGATAAAGAGAGAACAAAAGTCATTCCCTATGCCTCAGCCATAGGTTCTATAAAGTATGCCATGTTGTGTACCAAACCTGTTATGTACCTTGCCATGAGTTTGGCTAGGGGGTACAATTGTGATCCAGGAGTAGATCATTGGACAGCGGTCAAAATTATCCTTAGTTACCTTAAAGAGGACTAAGGAAATGTTTCTCGGTTATGGAGGTGATAAAGAGTTCATCATAAAGAGTTACGTCGATGCAAGCTTTGACACTGATCTAGATGAACCTAAGTCTCAATCTAGATACGTATTGAACATGGGAGCAATTAGCTAGAATAGCTCCATACAGAGCTTTGTAGACATAGAAATTTGCAAAATATATACGAATCTGAATGTGACAGACCCGTTGACTAAAGCTATCTCACAAGCAAAACATGAACACAGCTTAGTACTCTTTGGGTGTTAATCTCATGGCGATGTGAACTAGACTATTGAATCTAGTAAACCCTTTGGGTGTTGGTCACATGACGATGTGAAGTATGGGTGTTAATCACATGACGATGTGAACTATTGGTGTCAATCACATGGCAATGTGAACTAGATTATTGACTGTAGAAAACCCTTTGGGTGTTTGATAACCCACAAGTGCAACGGTAGAAATCAAAATCATCATGTGCAACGGTAGAAGGCAACCAATTAACATAATCCTTAATAAGGGCAAACTTCTCTGATATAGTGTAGTCAAGAGAATTCAAAAAGATAATAGGACTATCATGTGTGGGTGCAATAGCAACAATTTCATGTTTAACACAAGGAACTATAGCAAGTTCATCTCCATAGGCATAATTCATATTGGAATCTTGGCCACAAGCATAGCAAGCATCATCAAAAAGGGATATTTCAAAATAATCAATGGGATCATAACAATCGTCATAGCAATCATCCTTCAGTAATCACGAAGGGGAATTAAACAATGTATGAGTTGAAGAGTTACTCTCATTAGAAGGTGGGCACGGGTAGCTAATCCGCTCTTCCTCCTTTTGTTCTTCACTCTCCTCGTCATCTTTTTCATCAAATGAGCTCATAGTTTCATTGATTTCTTCTTCCATAGACTCCTGCAAAATATTAGTCTCTTCTTGGACAGTGGAGACTTTCTCAATAAATGCATCAATATCGGAATTTAATTCATAATTCTCATAACAATATTTAAGGATAGCTAAATTTTCAGGTCTATAAACTGAATCATCAAAATCTTCAAACTCTTTAAGCAAAGGTTCAATTTCATAAGCACCCATAAAATCAACAAATCCTTCTATTTGTTCCACATCATAGTAATCATATATACCATTAGCATAAGAAGCTAAGGTTTCATTATCATTAAATTTGCATGAAAAGGGAAGGTGTGGAGCCTTCATCCTAGAGCAACAAGTATAATCATGTCTCAAGCATAGATCCCGAGCATACCAACGCAACATATAAATTTGATCCCATAATAGTTTCCCTTTTTGTGTCAGGCGATAATCCCTAAAGTATTCACATTGATCCAACTTGTCTCCCATAACATAATTAAATGGGGTTTTCTCAGGATTATCAAAGTAGTACATAATATCTTTCACATAATGAGCATCGAGGGTTTTAGGAGGTTCCCCATCTTCATGAGTAGCAAGTACACCTATTTTTTTGGTATTTCGTGTTCCATATCCATAACTAAAGATAGAGAACAACTTAGAACAGCAAATAAAAATTACTTAGTGATAAAGCAAACAAGCACACACGAGAATATTCACCCCAAGCTATGACTCCCCGGCAACGGCGCCAGAAAAAGGTCTTGATAACCCACAAGTATAGGGGATCAATTGTAGCCTCTTTCGATAAGTAAGAGTGTCGAACCCAATGAGGAGCTAAAGGTAGAACAAATATTCCCTCAAGTTCTATCGACCACCGATACAACTCTACGCACGCTTGACGTTCACTTTACCTAGAACAAGTATGAAACTAGAAGTACTTTGTAGGTGTGATAGGATAGGTTTGCAAGATAATAAAGAACACGTAAATAAAAGTAGGGGCTGTTTAGATAAGAAGCAATAAAGTAAATATAGTGAGTGTGGAAAAGTGGTGGTATGAGTTGTGAAATTGTCCCTAAGAAATTGACTACTTTACTAGACCGATAGCAAGTTTTATGTGGGAGAGGCATAAGCTAACATACTTTTCTTCTTGGATCATATGCTCTTATGATTGGAACTCTAGCAAGCATCCGCAACTACTAAATAATATTAAGGTAAAACCCAACCATAGCATTAAAACATCAAGTCCCCTTTATCCCATACGCCACAACCCCCTTACTCGGGTTTATGCTTCTGTCACTCAAGCAACCCACTATAAGCGAATCATGAACATATTGCAACACCCTACAGCGGGAATCCCTCATGCTTTCACAACACGGAGGGTGCAATAGGACAGCAACATAACCACAAGCAAATTAAACCAATCATAGCAATTCATCAATCATCGGTAGGACAACAAAAATCTACTCAGACATCATAGGATGGCAACACATCATAGGATAATAATATGAAGCATAAATCACCATGTTATAGTAGAGGGTATAGCGGGTTGCGGGAGAGTGGACCGCTAAATATAGATGGGGAAAGGTGATGGAGATGTTGGTGAAGATGGCGGAGGTGTTGGTGTAGATCGCGGTGATGATGATGGCCCCCGGCGGCATTTCGGCGCCACCGGAAGCAAGGGGGAGAGAGCCCCCCTTCTTCTTCTTCTTCCTTGACCTCCTCCCTAGATGGGAGAAGGGTTTCCCCTCTGGTCCTTGACTCCCAAGGCGTGGGAGGGGCGAGAGCCCCTCCGAGATTGGACCTGTCCCTCTGTCTCTCTCTATTTCTGCGTTCCTAGATTCTGCCCTTTCACCGATTCTTTTATATCCGGAGATCCGTAACTCCGATTGGGTTGAAACCTTCGCCCAGATTTTTCTGCGAAAATTAGCTTTCTTGCGGCAAAAGAAGAGCATCGACCTGCCTCGTGGCCCTCTCGGGCACCGTCTCGCGTTGATTCTTCTTCCCAAAAATCATAAATATTCCAAAAATATTCTCCATCCGTTTTTATCCCGTTTGGACTCCGTTTGATATGGGGTTTCTGCGAAACGTAAAATATGCAACAAACAGGAACTAGCACTGGGCATTGGATCAATATGTTAGTCCCAAAAATAGTATAAAAAGTTGCCAAAAGTATATGGAAGTTGAATAATATTGGCATGGAACAATCAAAAATTATAGATACGACAGAGACGTATCAGCATCCCCAAGCTTAAATCCTGCTCGTCCTCGAGTAGGTAAATGATAAAAAAGATAATTTTTGATGTGGAATGCTACCTAGCATAATCTTGATCATATATCTAATCATGGCATGAATATTAAGACACGAGTGATTCAAAGCAATAGTCTATCATTTGACATAAAAATAATAATACTTCGAGCGTACTAATAAAGCAATCATGTCTTTTCAAAACAACATGGCCAAAGAAAGTTATCCCTACAAAATCATATAGTCTGGATATGCTCCATCTTCATCACACAAAATATTCAAATCATGCACAACCCCGATGACAAGCCAAGCAATTGTTTCATACTTTTGACGTTCTCAAACCTTTTCAACTTTCACGCAATACATGAGTGTGAGACATGGATATAGCACTATGGGTGGAATAGAGTATGATGGTGGAGGTTGTGTAGAGAAGACAAAAAAGGAGAAAGTCTCACATTGATGCGGCTAATCAACGGGCTATGGAGATGCCCATCAAGTGATGTCAATGCGAGGAGTAGGGATTGCCATGCAACGGATGCACTAAGAGCTATAAGTGTATGAAAGCTCAAACTGGAAACTAAGTGGGTGTGCATCCAACTTGCTTGCTCATGAAGACCTAGGACATTTGAGGAAGCCCATCGTTGGAATATACAAGCCAAGTTCTATAATGAAAATTCCCACTAGTATATGAAAGTGATAACTCAAGAGACTCTCTATATGAAGAACATGGTGCCACTTTGAAGCACAAGTGTGGTAAAAGGATAGTAACATTGCCCCCCATTTTGCGGGCTTCTTTGGCCCCCCTTTTTTATTTAGGCTTCTTTGGCCTCTCTTTTTTATATATTTTTTATATTTTTTATGGGGCAATGCTCTATAATGATGATCATCACACTTTTATTTACTTACAACTCGATACTAGAACAAATATATGACTCTATATGAATGCCTCCGGCGGCATACCGGGATGTGCAATGATCTAGCATAGCAAAGATATCAAAAAATGGACAAGCCATGACAACATCATGCTAGCTATCTTACGATCATGCAAGGCAATATGACAATGAATGCTCAAGTCATGTATATGATGATGATGATGGAAGTTGCATGGCAATATATCTCGGAATGGCTATGGAAATGCCATAATAGGTAGGTATGGTGGCTGTTTTGAGGAAGATATAAGGAGGCTTATGTGTGATAGAGCGTATCGTATCACGGGGTTTGGATGCACCGGCGAAGTTTGCACCAACTCTCGAGGTGAGAAAGGGCAATGCACGGTACCGAAGAGGCTAGCAATGATGGAAGGGTGAGAGTGCGTATAATCCATGGACTCAACATTAGTCATAAAGAACTCACATACTTATTGCAAAAATCTATTAGTCATCAAAACAAAGTACTATGTGCATGCTCCTAGGGGGGTAGATTGGTAGGAAAAGACCATTGCCCGTCCCCGACCGCCACTCATCAGGAAGACAATCAATAAATAAATCATGCTCCGACTTCATCACATAACGGTTCACCATACGTGCATGCTACGGGAATCACAAACCTCAACACAAGTATTTCTACTAATCCACAGTCGCCCACTAGCATGACTCTAATATCACCACCTTTATATCGCAAAACTATTGCAAGGAATCAAACATATCATATTCAGCGATCTACAAGTTTTATGTAGGATTTTATGACTAACCATGTGAATGACCAATTACTGTCATCTCTCTAAATAGATATAAGTGAAGCAAGAGAGTTTAATTCTTTCTACAAAAGATATGCCCGCGCTCTAATAAATATAAGTGAAGCAAAAGAGAATTCTACAAATGGCGGTTTTCTATGTGAAGAGAAACAGGCAATCCAAACTTCAAATGATATAAGTGAAGCACATGAAGCATTCTATAAAGCCATACTCAAAAGATTTAAGTGAGGTGCAATGAGCATTCTATAAATCAACCAAGGACTATCTCATACCAGAATGGTGCATAAAATAAAAGTGAAAACTAAATGCAAAAGACGCTCCAAGACTTGCACATATCGCATGAACGAAACGAATCCGAAAACATACCGATACTTGTTGAAGAAAGAGGGGATGCCTTCCGGGGCATCCCCAAGCTTAGATGCTTGAGTATCCTTGAATATTTACTTGGGGTGCCATGGGCATCCCCAAGATTGAGCTCTTGCCTCTTCTCCTTTTCCTCATATCGAGACCTCCTCGATCAAACACTTCATCCACACAAAACTTCAACAGAAAACTCGATAAGATCCGTTAGTATAATAAAGCAAATAACTACTCTAAGTACTGTTGAAAACCAATTCATATTTTGTTTTTGTGTTATTTCTACTGTAATATAACTTTTCCATGGCTTAATCCACTGATAGAAATTGATAGTTTCATCAAAAGAAGTAAACTATGCATCAAAAACAGAATCTGTCAAAAACAGAACAGTCTGTAGAAATCTGAACATTCACCATACTTATGGTACCCCAAAAATTCTTCCAAAATTAGGAAAAATAACAAATTTGTAGGGCAAGACAGTGCAAAACGAATCAGAACCATTTGACGTTCCAGTAAAAAATGTAAAATCGTGCACTACAGCCAAAGTTTCTATCATGCACCATACAAACCAACAAGCATTGTAAACATCCTAAAGACAAACCTTGGCACATTATTTTTATAATAAAATGGAATTGTACAAGGGTATAATTATTTTTGATGAAAAGTTTCTGTAATTAAGATTCGCAAAGTTTCCGTGAGCATGAACAAAGTTCAAGGAGCTCTCCCACTTCAACAATGCTTGTCTCTCTCACTTCCACTTTCCTTTTTGAAAAGTTTTGGGTTCCCCTCTTTATTTTTGTTGTTTTTAAACTATATAAAAGCACTCAACAGAAATAAATGACTCTCTAAAACTTCCGGGTTGTCTCCTTGGCAGCGCTTTTTTTAAAGCCATTAAGCTAGGCATGAAGTGCTCAAGTAATGGATCCACCCGGATCCCAAGGTATATCAAAGCCAATTTTAATTAACAATGATTTGTAATTTAGTAGTGAGCACAAAGTAACATATATCATGCAACAACGAATTCTAACTCTCTTCCTATGCATCGGCATGTCATAAAATAACAATTCCTGCACACAAAGTAAAGGCCAATGCAAAGTATAAACAGTTTCTTGCAATTTCATCATATTGGAAACGTAGAGAAGTGGAGATATAGTTCCTCTCTCATAATAATTGCAAGTAGGAGCATCAAGCATATGCATATTACATTCATCAAAATCATCATGTGCAATGGTAGAAGGCAACCCATCAACATAATCCTTAATAAGGGCAAACTTCTCCGATATAGTGTAGTCGGGAGAATTCAAAAAGATAATAGGACTATCATGTGTGGGTGCAATAGCAACAATTTCATGTTTAACATAAGGAACTATAGCAAGTTCATCTCCATAGGCATAATTCATATTGTCATCTTGGCCACAAGCACATCAAGCATCATCAAAAAGGGATATTTCAAAAGAATCAACGGGATCATAACAATCATCATAGCAATCATCCTTCAGTAAGCACGAAGGGGAATTAAAGCATGTATGAGTTGAAGAGTTACTCTCATTAGAAGGTGGGCACGGGTAGCTAATCCGCTCTTCCTCCTTTTGTTCTTCGCTCTCCTCGTCATCTTTTTCATCCAATGAGCTCACAGTTTCATCGATTTCTTCTTCCATAGAATCCTGCAAAATATTAGTCTCTTCTTGGACAGCGGAGACTTTCTCAATAAATGCATCAATATCGGAATTGAATTCATAATTCTCATAACAATCTTGAAGGATAGCTAAATTTTCAGGTCTATAAACTGAATCATCAAAATCTTCAAACTCTTTAAACAAAGATTCAATTTCATAAGCACCCATAAAAGCAACAAATTCTTCTATTTATTCCACATCATAGTAATCATATATACCATTAGCATAAGAAGCTAACGTTTCATTATCATTAAATTTGCATGAAAAGGGAAGGTGTGGAGCCTTCATCCTAGAGCAACAAGTATAATCATGTCTCAAGCATAGATCCTGAGCATACCAACGCAACATATAAATTTGATCCCATAATAGTTTCCCTTTTTGTGTCAGGCAATAATCCCTAAAGTATTCACGTTGATCCAACGTGTCTCCCATAACATAATTAAATGGGGTTTTCTCGGGATTATCAAAGTAGTACATAATATCTTTCAATGAGCATCGAAGGTTTTAGGAGGTTCCCCATCTCCATGAGTAGCAAGTACACCTATTTTTTGGTATTTCGTGGTCCATATAAATAACTAAAGATAGAGAACAACTTAGAACAGCAAATAAAAATTACTTAGTGATAAAGCAAACAAGCACACACGAGAATATTCACCCCACGCTGAGACTCCCCGGCAACGGCGCCAGAAAAAGGTCTTGATAACCCACAAGTATAGGGGATCAATTGTAGCCTCTTTCGATAAGTAAGAGTGTCGAACCCAACAAGGAGCTAAAGGTAGAACAAATATTCCCTCAAGTTCTATCGACCACCAATACAACTCTACCCACGCTTGACGTTCGCTTTACCTAGAACAAGTATGAAACTAGAAGTACTTAGTAGGTGTGATAGGATAGGTTTGCAAGATAATAAAGAACACGTAAATAAAAAGTAGGGGCTGTTTAGATAAGAAGCAATAAAGTAAATATAGCGAGTGTGGAAAAGTGGTGGTAGGAGTTGTGAAATTGTCCCTAAGCAATTGACTACTTTACTAGACCGATAGCAAGTTTTATGTGGGAGAGGCATAAGCTAACATACTTTCTCTTCTTGGATCATATGCACTTATCATTGGAACTCTAGCAAGCATTCGCAACTTCTAAAGATCATTAAGGTAAAACCCAACCATAGCATTAAAACATCAAGTCCCCTTTATCCCATACGCCACAACCCCCTTACTCGGGTTTATGCTTCTGTCACTCAAGCAACCCACTATAAGCGAATCATGAACATATTGCAACACCCTACAGCGGGAATCCCTCATGCTTTCACAACACGGAGGGCGCAATAGGACAGCAACATAACCACAAGCAAATTAAACCAATCATAGCAATTCATCAATCATCGGTAGGACAACAAAAATCTACTCAGACATCATAGGATGGCAACACATCATAGGATAATAATATGAAGCATAAATCACCATGTTATAGTAGAGGGTATAGCGGGTTGCGGGAGAGTGGACCGCTAAATATAGATGGGTAAAGGTGATGGAGATGTTGGTGAAGATGGCGGAGGTGTTCGTGTAGATCGCGGTGATGATGATGGCCCCCGGCGGCATTTCGGCGCCACCGGAAGCAAGGGGGAGAGAGCCCCCCTTCTTCTTCTTCTTCCTTGACCTCCTACCTAGATGGGAGAAGGGTTTCCCCTCTGGTCCTTGACTCCCATGTCGTGGGAGGGGCGAGAGCCCCTCCGAGATTGGATCTGTCTCTCTGTCTCTCTATGTTTCTGCGTTCCTAGATTCTGCCCTTTCACCGTTTCTTTTATATCCGGAGATCCGTAACTCCGATTGGGTTGAAACCTTCGCCCAGATTTTTCTGCGAAAATTAGCTTTCTTGTGGCAAAAGAAGATCGTCAACCGCCTTACGGGGTGCCCACGAGGGTCAGGGGCGCGCCTGCCCCCTAGGGCGCGCCCCCTGCCTCGTGGCCCCCTCGGGCACCGTCTTGCGTTGATTCTTCTTCCCAAAAATGATAAATATTCCAAAAATATTATCCGTCTGTTTTTATCCCGTTGGACTCCGTTTGATATGGGGTTTCTGCGAAACATAAAACATGCAACAAACAGGAACTCGCACTGGGCACTAGATCAATATGTTAATCCCAAAAATAGTATAAAAAGTTGCCAAAAGGATATGGAAGTTGAATAATATTGGCATGCAACAATAAAAAATTATAGATACGACGGAGACGTATCAGTGTTGCTCACATGACGATGTGAACTATGGGTGTTAATCACATGATGATGTGAACTATTGGCGTTAAATCACATGGCAATGTGAACTAGATTATTGACTCTAGTGCAAGTGGGAGACTGAAGGAAATATGCCCTAGAGGCTATAATAAACTTTATATTTTATATTTCCTTATTTCATGATAAATGTTTATTATTCATGCTAGAATTGTATTAACAGGAAACTTGATACATGTGTGGATACATAGACAAAATACCGTGTCTCTAGTAAGCCTCTACTAGACTAGCTCGTTGATCAAAGATGGTTAAGTTTCCTAACCATAGACATGTGTTGTCATTTGATAAACAAGATCACATCATTAGGAGAATGATGTGATGGACAAGACCCATTCATTAGCTTAGCATTGTGATCGTTCAGTTTTATTGCTATTGCTGTCTTCATGTCAAATACATATTCCTTCGACTATGAGATTATGCAACTCCCGGATTCTAGAGGAATGCCTTGTGTGCTGTCAAACGTCACAACATAACTGGATGATTATAAATATGCTCTACAGGTATCTCCGAAGGTGTTTGTTGGGTTGGCATAGATCGAGACTAGGATTTGTCACTCTGAGTATCAGAGAGGTATCTCTAGGCCCTCTCGGTAATGCACATCATAAGAAGCCTTGTAAGAAAAGTGACTAATAAGTTAGTTGCAGGATGATGTATTACGAACGAGTAAAGAGACTTGCTGGTAACGAGATTGAACTAGATATTAAGATACTGACGATCGAATCTCGGGCAAGTAACATACCGATGACAAAGGGAATAACGTATGTTGTCATAACGTTCAACTGATAAAGATCTTCGTAGAATATGTGGGAGCTAGTATGAGTATCCATGTTCCGCTATTGGTTATTGACGGGAGAGGTGTCTCGGTCATGTCTACATAGTTCTCGAACCCGTAGTGTCCGAACGCTTAACGTTCGATGACGATATAATATTATATGAGTTATGTGATTTGGTGACTGAATGTTGTTCAGAGTCCCAGATGAGATCGCGGACATGACGAGGAGTCTCGAAATGGTCGAGGTGTAAAGATTGATATATAGGACGATGGTATTCGGACACCAGAAGTGTTTCGGGAAGCACCGGGTACTTATCGGGTCACCAGAAGGGGTTCCGAGCACCCCCGGCAAAAGATATGGGCCTTATGGGCCAAGAGGGGAAACACACCAGCCACATACAGGCTTGTTCACCCCCCATATGGGCTGGCCGAATTGGAGAAGGATGAGGGAAGGAGGAAAGGAAAAAAGGGAATAGGATTCCCCCTTCCCCCTCTTCCCTTCCTACTCCGAATAGGAATAGGAGAGGGACGTTGGCCGAATTGGGAGAGGACCCCAAGTAGGATTGCTCCTACTTGGGGCGCCCCCTTAGATGCCTCTCCTCCCCTCCAACCTATATATATGTGGAGAGGGGGCGCCTACAACATAGGACAACAACTGTTAGCCGTGTGCGGCTCCCCTTCCACGGTTTACACCCCTGGTCATATTGTCGCGGTGCTTAGGCGAAGCCCTGCGCGGATTACTTCACCATCACCATCACCATGTCGTCATGCTTACGGAACTCATCTACTTCCTCAACACCTTGCTGGATCAGGAGGGCGAGGAACGTCATCGAGCTGAACGTGTGTAGAACTCCGAGGTGTCGTGCGTTCGGTACTTGATCGGTCGGAGCTAGAAGAAGTTCGACTACATTAACCGCGTTGTCAAACACTTCCGCTATCGGTCTACGAGGGTATGTGGACACACTCTCCCCCTCTCATTGCTAGCACCTCCTAGATAGATTGTTGCGTGAGCGTAGGATTTTTTTTGAAATTGCATGCTACGTTCCCAACACTCGGAACACTGGAGATCGAAAGATCAAACATGAATCATATAGTAGATATGATCAATATAGAGATGTTCACCATTGATGACTACCCCATCTCACGTGATGATCGGACATGGGTTAGTTGATTTGGATCACATTACACTAAGATGACTTGAGGGATGTCAGTTTAAGTGGGAGTTCTTAAGTAATTTGATTAATTGAACTTTAATTTATCATGAAACTTAGTCCTGATAGTATTTCCAAATTATGGTGTAGATCAATAGCTCGCGTTGTAGCTCCCCTATGTTTTTTGATATGTTCCTAGAGAAAACTAAGTTTAAAGATGATAGTAGCAATGATGCGGACTGGGTCCGTGATCTAAGGATTATCCTCATTGCTGCACAGAAGAATTATGTCCTTCATGCACCGCTAGGTGACAGACCTATTGTAGGAGAACATGCAGAAGTTATAGACGTTTAGCAAGCTCGATATGATGACTACTTGATAGTTTAGTGTACCATGCTTTACAGCTTAGAACCGGGACTTCAAAAACGTTTTGAATGCCACAGAGCATATGAGATGTTCCAAGAGCTGAAATTGGTATTTCAGGATCATGCCCATGTCGAGAGGTATGAGACCTCTGACAAGTACTTTTCCTAGAAGATGGATGAGAATAGCTCAGGTAGTGAGCATGTGCTCAGGATGTATGGGTACTACAATCGCTTGAATCAAGTGGGAGTTAATCTTCCAGATAAATTAGTGATTGATACATTTCTCTGGTCACTATCACCGAGCTACTAGAACTTTGTGATGAACTATAATATGCAAGGGATGATGAAAACGATTCCCGAGCTTTTCGTGATGCTGAAATCACCAAAGGTAGAAATCAAGAAAGAGCATCAAGTGTTGATGGTTAACAAGACCACTAGTTTTAAGAAAAAGGGCAAGGGAAAGAAAGGGAACTTCAAGAAGAATGGCAAGCAAGTTGTGACTCCCATGAGGAAGCCCGAAGCTGGACCTAAGCCTGAAACTGAGTGCTTCTACTGCAAAGGAAATGGTGAGTGGAAGCGGAACTACCCCTTGGCAGATATGGTAAAGTGAACAAAGTTATATTTGATATATATGTTATTGATGTGTACCTTTACTAGTGCTCGTAGTAGCCCATGGGTATTTGATACCTATTCGGTTGCTAAGATTAGTAACTCGAAACAGGAGTTGCAGAATAAATGAGACTAGTTGAGGGTGAAGTGGTGATGTGTTGGAACTGGTTCCAAGATTGATATGATCATCATAGCACACTCCCTATACTTTCAGGGATTAGTGTTGAACCTAAATAAATGTTATATGGTGTTTCCATTGAGCATGAACAAAATAGGATCGTGTTTATTGCAATACGATTATTCATTTAAGACTGAGAATAATTGTTATTCTATTTACATGAATAAAACGTTCTATGGTCATACACCCAATGTTAATGGTTTATTGAATCTCGACCGTAGTGATACACATATTCATAATATTGATGCCAAAAGGTGCAAAGTTGATAATGATAGAGCAACATACTTGTGGCGCTGCTGTTTAGGTCATATTGGTGTAAAGCGCATGAAGAAACCCATATGGATGGACTTTTGCGATCACTTGATTATGAATCATTTGATACTTGCGAACCATCCCTCATGGGCAAGATGACTAAAACTCCGTTATTCGGAACAATGGAACGAACTAATAACTTATTGTAAATAATACATACCGATGTATGCGGTCCGATGAGTGTTGAAGCACGCGACTGGTATCGTTAGTTTCTCACCTTCACTAATGATTGAAGTAGATATGGTATATGTACTTGATGAAACACAAGTCTGAAACATTTGAAAAGTTCAAAGAATGTCAGAGTGAAGTGGAGAATCATCAAAACAAGAAAATAAAGTTTCTATGATCTGATCATGGAGGCGCATATTTGAGTTATGGGCTTGGCCTTCATTTAAAACAATGTGGAATTCTTTCACAACTCACGCCACCTGGAACACCACAGCGTAATGGTGTGTCCGAACATCGTAACCGCACTTTATTAGATATGGTGCGATATATGATGTCTCTTACTGATTTACCACTATCATTTTGGGGTTATGCATTAGAGACAACCGCATTCACGTTAAATAAGGCACCATCTAAATCCGTTGATACGACACCGTATGAACCGTGGTTTAGCAAGAAACCTAAGCTGTCGTTTTCTTAAAATTTGGGATTGCGATACTTATGTCAAAAGGCTTCAGCCTGATAAGATCGAACCCAAATCAGAGAAGTGTATCTTCATAGGATACCCTAAGGAAACAATTGGGTACACCTTCCATCACAGATCCGAAGGAAAGATCTTTGCTGCTGAGAATGGGTCCTTTCTAGAGAAGGAGTTTCTCTCGAAAGAAGTGAGTGGGAGGAAAGTAGAACTTGATGAGGTAAATGTACCTTCCCTCGAATTGAAAAGTAGTACATCAGAGAAAATTGTTCCCGTGATGCCTACACCAACTAGAGAGGAAGCTAAAGATGATGATCATGAAACTTCAGATCAAGTTACAACTATAATTTCGTAGGTCAACCAGAGCACTGTAGCGACCCAACCTCAAACGGTCAAGCCTCTATGCTTAAGTGTCATCCCTGGATCGGTATGCTAACACACATAGTACTTGAGGATTTATAACAGAGGTAAATCACATGTATAAAGTAACATAAATACTATTACCTCAATCCATATAGCGGAAGTAACAACAAAGTTGTGGATTCCCATCAACACCAACGGCAAAGTTGAGTGTAGAAATCGTAACCCTAACGTATCACTTTCTCGTCGTAAGATTCCTGCAACATGAGACGTTGCAACCATGTAGGTCAGTACATTGAATGTACGGGCAAATTCACACCATAGGATAATGATGAATAATAACTATCACTACATGCATATTTGTCTGGTGGAAGCTCTAAGTTTAATTTTGCATAAAGCCTGTTTTTACCTACAATAAAGGAATATATTTTATTTAACTACAAAGTTTGTTGAAAATATTGAGAAGGTTCCTCCAACTCAATCCCAAATTAATAATCATCAACCCAACAAATTATTTAAGTAATGTGATGAGATCAACATGATAATCCAAGAACCAGATACTCAAGATGTCCATAACCGAGAACACGGCTAATCATGATCAGTTTGTACACTCTACAGAGGTTTGCGCACTTTTCCCACAAGACTCGATCTCCTCCGTTGAATTTCTCGCACTTCATGATGTTTGAGAAACGGATGACCGAGACACAGTCTCTCAGAAGCATTAACTCTTTACTCTGTGTAGACCGTACCACCTACATCCCTCTACATCTGCTAGTCCACCTCTTCAAGAGCTCACACAACTTACTCAACTATGTCAGAGCCCATAATGGCTTGTGGCTGCACACGGAAGTTTCTAGCATGAATAATCTTATAATCTCTTTGAGCCTGGGTGGCATTCCATAGGGTGATCACACGGGTCCTCCGGATCCCCTTGGGCAAGCACTGGGTTCTCTAGGTGCCCAGGCAAACCACTAGGTGCTCCAGGGTGCCCCTACCATTCCACCTAGATGTGTATTAAAGTAACCACCATAAGTTAACCATTAATAATAACTCTCACATCTGTCATGAATCACTCAAACCAAACCACGTCTACGAGCATAGCATAGTAGTATAAGCATAACGTAGTAACTCCCAGGGTATTGATATAAAGGATAATAGGTTCTGCCTCATCAACTACTTCCCAATACCCACATGTAATCAATCCTACTCATGCAATGTTTGAGGGTTGAAACTAATGCATAAAAACTGGGTAATACAGGGATATGATCAAAGTGTGAACTTGCCTCATACTGTTGATGAAGATGATTCACACTCATAACTCCTGATAGTTCTACTCGTCACACTCCACTCAATCTATCGTGAGCAAGCAATAGTAACCACACATAAGCAATCATTCAAAAGATCAAAAAGAACGAAGAAGACAATTCAGAAAACATCAAAACCAAGCAAATAACTCTTGCAACATAAAACAATTCCTAACAGTACCAAAATTATGTGGATTTGGCCTTATCGGAAAGTTTAGGTCAAGAGCTTCTATTTGCAAAAATAATCAACTCAAACGGAGTTGTAAAACTCGAGTTATGATCAAACGAAGTTCAAATACAAATCTGTTTGAATTCAAATTTTAAAACTTTCAAAAACATGTTTAAGTTGTTTTACTGGATATAGGGGATCATAACGAAGAAGTGGGCATTGGTTTCGTTGGATTTGGATAAACGGTGTAAAAGTTGTGAGGGTTTGAAGTACATGGGCTAAACTGTAAATAAAATATTCACGGATGGGTCCCTGGCCGAAATCTAAAAGTAAAACGAAAGAATCCTATCGAACGAGCGTTCGCTACAAAACCCTGCAGAACAAAATCATTCGCTACCGAATACTAACGAACGAACGTCCACTAATTAAACTAACCTAAATAACTAAAACGATTAAAAAGAAAAACCGGGTCGGGCGGTCGGGTTTTACCGATTCGGCCGGCTCGACGGTTCCGTGAGAAAAACCGGCGGCGGCAACGGCTAGATCGAGTGGCGACAGCGGGATCGATGCGGCGGCTCTGGCGGCGGCGGTGGGAAGTGCGGTGGCGACGTGAGGTGCGGCACGGGGCGGCGACTCGATAGCAGGTGGCGGTGCAAGCGGGCGGCGGCGGCGCAGGCGAGCAGCGGTGGCGTCTGCAGCAGCAGCGGCACTACGCGGCGGGGGCAGCGGTGCAAGGAGAGAGAGGGCGGCGACACGAGCTTATATAGAGGGGGGGTCAAGGGGTTGCGTGGAGGAGGGGCAGGGGGCAAGGCGGCGAGGCGTGAAGTCCGCGGAGGTCACGGCGGCGGCGATGGCTGATACGTCTCCAACGTATCTACTTTTCCAAACACTTTTGCACTTGTTTTGGACTCTAACTTGCATGATTTGAATGAAACTAACCCGGACTGACACTGTTTTCAGCAGAACTGTCATGGTGTTATTTTTGTGCAGAAACAAAATTTCTCAAAATGACCTGAAAATCCATGGAGATTATTTTTGGAAAATATAAGAAATACTGGCGAAAGAATCAAGGCCAGGGGGCCCACACCCTGTCCACGAGGGTGGGGGCGCGCCCCCCTGCCTCGTGGGCCCCCTGGATGTCCACCGACCTCAACTCCAACTCCATATATTCTCTTTCGCGGAGAAAAAAATCAGAGAGAAAGTTTCATCGTGTTTTACGATACGGAGCTTCCGCCAAGCCCTAATCTCTCTCGGGAGGGCTGATCTGGAGTCCGTTCGGGGTTCCAGAGAGGGGGATTCGTCACCGTCGTCATCATCAACTATCCTCCATCACCAATTTCACGATTCTCACCGCCGTGCGTGAGTAATTCCATCATAGGCTTGCTGGACGGTGATGGGTTGGATGAGATTTACCATGTAATCAAGTTAGTTTTGTTAGGGTCTGATCCCTCGTATCCATTATGTTCTGAGATTGATGTTGTTATGACTTTGCTATGCTTAATGTTTGTCACTAGGGCCCGAGTGCCATGATTTCATATCTGAACCTATTATGTTTTCATGAATATATGTGAGTTCTTGATCCTATCTTGCAAGTCTATAGTGACCTATTATGTGTTATGATCCGACAACCCCGAAGTGACAATAATCGGGATACTTCTCGATGATAACCGTAATTTGAGGAGTTCATGCATTCACTATGTGTTAATGCTTTGGTCCGGTACTCTATTAAAAGGAGGCCTTAATATCCCTTAGTTTCCACTAGGACCCCGCTGCCACGGGAGGGTAGGACAAAAGATGTCATGCAAGTTATTTTCCATAAGCACGTATGACTATATTCGGAATACATGCCTACATTACATTGATGAACTGGAGCTAGTTCCGTGTCACCCTATGTTATAACTATTACATGAGGAATCACATCTGACATAATTATCCATCACTGATCCAGTGCCTACGAGCTTTTCACATATTGTGCTTTGCTTATTTACTTTACCGTTGCTACTGTTATAATTACTACAAAACTGATATCGTTATTTTACCACTGTTATCATTACTATCATACTACTTTGCTACTAAATACTTTGCTGCAGATACTAAGTTATCCAGGTGTGGTTGAATTGACAACTCAACTACTAATACTTGAGAATATTCTTTGGCTCCCCTTGTGTCGAATCAATAAATTTGGGTTGAATACTCTACCCTCGAAAACTGTTGCGATCTCTTATACTTGTGGGTTATCAAGACTACTTTCTGGCGCCGTTGCCGGGGAGCATAGCTCTATTCTTTGAGTCACTTGGGATTTATATCTGCTGATCACTATGAGGAACTTGAAAGACGAAAGAACTAAGATTTTTCCCTCAAGTACGAGGGGAGGTAAGGAACTACCATCTAGCTCTGCACTAGATTCTCCTTCTATTTTGAGTAAGCTTGCGACACCTAAACCTGCTACTGCTATTAATTCTGATATGTGGCATGTTATTGATGATGCCACTTCTGCTATGCATGAACTTATGATGAAACTACTTCTATGCTTGATACTACTTTGCCATTAGGTGAATTTCTAGATGAACAACTTGCTAGGGTTAGAGAGAATGAAATTATTGAAGATGATATTATTGAAGATAGTGATGATGAAGGTTCTCCCCCTAAGTATGAATTGCCTGTTGTTCTTGAGGGTTCTGTTATGGATGAACAAGTTGCTAGAGCTATTCTTTCTTGCAATGATAGATCTGATCTTAAGAAGTTATTAGCTAAATGGAAGCAGCAATCTCTGAATGCTACAATGAAATATGACCTTGCTTTTGCTACTTCACCTATCTTTGTTACTGATAAGGATTATGAATTCTCTGTTGATCCTAAGATAATTACTTTGGTTGAATCTGATGCTTTTTATGGCTATGAATCTGAAACTGTTGTGGCACATCTTACTAAGTTGAATGATATAGCCACCCTGTTCACTAATGATGATAAGTCCCGCTATTATTATATCCTTAAGATATTTCCATTCTCGTTAAAGGGTGATGCTAAAACTTGGTTTAATTCTCTTAATCCTGGTTGTGTGCGTAGTCCCCAGGATATGATTTATTACTTCTCTGCTAATATTTCCCTGCTCACAAGAAACAAGCTGCCTTGAGGGAAATATACAATTTTGTGCAAATTGAAGAAGAGAGTCTCCCACAAGCTTGGGGAGGCTTCTCCGATTACTTAATGCTTTGCCTGATCATCCTCTTAAGAAAAATGAAATACTTGATATCTTTTATAATGGACTAACTGATGCTTCCAAGGACCACCTGGATAGTTGTGCTGGTTGTGTTTTCAGGGAAAGAACGGTCGACCAAGCTAAATTGTTATTGAATAATATGTTGACTAATGAAAATAACTGGACTCTTCCTGAGGCAATTCCTGAGCCTATTGAGCCAACTCCTGAGCCTATTCCTAAACCAACTCTGAAGAAGAGGGGAGTTCTATTTCTCAGACCTGAAGATATGCAAGAGGCAAATAAATATCTATGAAAGAAAAGGGTATTAAAGCCTAAGATGTTAAGAATTTACGTCCTATTGAAGAAATACATGGCCTTAATCTACCTCTTATTGAAGAAACACATTGTCTTGATAACCCGACATAGGTAGTAAAGGTAAATTCTCTCTATAGATGTGATAAAGTTGAAATCCCATCTACTAAGTTTCCTAGCCAGTGTTTAGATGAATTTGATGACTTTATGGCTAGACAAGAAAGTTTTAATGCTTATGTTGGTAGAGAATTAAAGAGCAATGCTTACATGATTGGACGCTTGAGTGATTATATGTCTAGAGTTAAAGGTGAACTTAAACTCATTAGCAAATATGCTTCTATGGTTACCACTCAAGCAGAGCAAGTACTTAAAGCTCAAAGCAATCTGCTCGATGAAATAAATAATAAACATGACTTTGTTGTTAGAGTGGCTACTAGAACTGGTAGAATGACTCCGTAACCTTTGTATCCTGAAGGCCACCCTAAGAGAGTTGAGCAAGATTCTCAGAGAAATAATGTAGATGCACCTAGTCCTTCTAATAAGAAGAAAAAGAAAAATGATAGGACTTTGCATGCTTCTAGTGAACCTGTTGTAAACACATATGAGAATCCCAATGATATTTCTATTTTTGATGCTAAAACACAATCTGGTGATGAGTATGAACCTAGTGATAATGTTAATGATAATGTTCATGTTGATGCTCAACCTAGCAATAATAATGGTGCAGAGATTGAACCTGCTATTGATCTTGATAACCCACAATCAAAGAATCAATGTTATGATAAGAGAGACTTTGTTGCTAGGAAGCACGGTAAAGAAAGAGAACCATGGGTTCAGAAACCCATGCCTTTTCCTCCTAAGCCATCCAAGAAAAAGGATGATTAGGATTTTGAGCGCTTTGCTGAAATGATTAGACCTATCTTCTTACGTATGCACTTAACTGATATGCTTAAAGTAAATCCTTATGCTAAATACATGAAGGATATCATTACAAATAAAAGAAAGATACTGGAAGCTGAAATTTCCACCATGCTTGCTAATTATACTTTTAAGGGTGGAATACCTAAGAAACTTGGAGATCCAGGGGTACCAACTATACCATGCTCCATTAAAAGAAACTATGTTAAAATTGCTTTATGTGATCTTGGAGCCGGTGTTAGTGTTATGCCTCTCTCTTTATATCGTAGACTTGAATTGAATAAGTTGACACCTACTGACATCTCTTTGCAAATGGCCGATAAATCAACTGCTATACCTGTCGGTATTTGTGAGGATGTGCCTGTTGTGGTTGCAAATGTCACTATCTTAACGGACTTTGTTATTCTTGATATTCCCGAGGACGATAGTATGTCGATTATCCTTGGTAGACCCTTTTTGAATACTGCAGGGGCTGTTATTGATTGCAACAGGCAATTTCACTTTTCATGTTAATGGTAATGAGCATACGGTACACTTTCTGAGGAAACAACCTCAAATTCATAGCATCAATTCTATTGGAAAAATTCCAACTATCATTATTGGAGGTTTTGAATTTCCTCTTCCTACTGTCAAGAAGAAATATGATATTATTATTATTGGGGATGTTCATATCTCCGTTGAGGTAACCTAGTGTTATTCGAAATTTCTCCGATTCCATGTTATTCGGAATGAGTTTGTTAACAAGACTTAATCAACCTTGTTAGTGGATTCCTTTTGATGATCATGAGATGGATGAAACTAGAAGGCACAACCTTTGTACCCTCCTTTTACTTTCTGTTATTTAGAATAAATAAAGCAAAAATATTATTTTATGTCTGTTTTCTGAATTATCCATGCAATAAAAAATATCCCGAAAATAAAAGTCCTCCAAATGCCCTGCCAATTTAGTATGATTTTTTCTGGAATATTTGAGGATTTTAGGCACTAAGAACACAGCAGGGGGGCAAGCACCTGGCCAGGAGGGTCCAGGGCGCGCCCACCCCTACAGGGCGTGCCCCTGCCTCGTGGGCCCATGGTGGCCCCCTCCACTTATTCCTGCACCCACACACTTCATCGTCCTCCCAAAAAAATCCCCATCCAGCTCAAGCACGAGTTCTAGCTCATTTTGCTGCGATTTTTGATCTCCTTGCTCAAAGCTCCATTCACGAAACTGCGTTGGGACTCCAATGGTCCAATTAGTTTTTGTTCTAGTGCTTTATTCATTGCAAAATTTTGCTGCCTAGGTGACCCTATTCTTGAGCTTGCATGTCAAATTTATGAGGTCCCAAGTAATTCTAATGCATGATATAGGCTCTAGGCACTTGTGGGAGTAGTTGTTATCAATCTTGTTTAGTTTGATTCACTTTTGTTATGAAGTTACTAAAAATTTCAGAAATTTTCAGAAAATGATGAAGAGGTTTTTGAGGGGCTCTTCTAGCCAAGGCTCCAAGGACAAACAAGCTAAGGAGAAAGAAAAGGCCAAGTATAATCTTCCTCGCGTAGCGGAAGTACGGCCGTGTGAGTGGCCTTGTGATAATTTGTTGGGAGCAGCAGGGATTTATGAAGACTTTTATTCTTTGGCTGATAATGCAGACCTCGCCGACTTCCTCCACGACCGGATCGAACAATATCTCTTACTCACCAATACTTTCGTGCAAAACTTTTACTATTATCCTAAGAACTCACCTCCTTCAGTATCTTTTCATTTATATGATGAAGCTAAGGAAATGTCATTACGTAATTTTTGCGATGTTTGTAGAATACCCTTCGAGGGCAACTTAGATGAACCACATCATAAATATGTGGATGGTTTTATTGATACTATTACTGTAGGGGAATCGAGGAAGGTTTCCGATGCAAGAATAACTAGCATACATTTTCCTGTTTTACACTACTTTGCCATATTTGCTAGTCGATGCTTAATTGGTCGCGGAAACTGTGGAAACCTCAGTGTTCCTGATATTATTATTCTGTTCCATGCCTTATTTTGTGATAACTGTTTTAGTATGGGTGCCGTTATTGCTAAACGATTAAGTCTGAACCATACAAAGGGCCCCATCTTTGGAGGTATCTATGCTGCACGCCTTGCTAGACATTTCGAGATACCTATTAGGCAATATGAGAAAGAGGAGACACTGCTGCCCCCTACTTTTCTAGATTATAAGAGCATGGTAGCACATGAGTTTATTGTTAACAACGATGATAATATGCTTCTATATAACCTGAGATTTAATAAGAAACACAATGAGGTTATTATCTTGCCTACGCCTTCTTTGTTTGATTTAA
Organism: Triticum dicoccoides; assembly: GCF_002162155.2. NCBI lineage: Eukaryota > Viridiplantae > Streptophyta > Magnoliopsida > Poales > Poaceae > Triticum > Triticum dicoccoides. The sequence continues at coordinate 289,204,983 of NC_041389.1, forward strand.
CTGTAGGCCATTACCTCGTCTTGCCGTCGGCCGTGTACGCGCACCGAGGCCAGACATCAGCTCCATAGCCTGAGCCGGAACCACCACTGGACCCTTATCGTCCATCATCTTATCAGTGGGATCCGGAGCAGATCGCCAACCAGTGGCAGTACGATGACGCTCCTCAGTACACCGGGGAGAGTAGCCGCGATCCATGGGCATAGACCAACTTAGGCCAAAAGCCTAAGCTTGGGGGAGTACGTATTTCTCACCGACATTACTTTCATGTTCACACACTCATTCTAGTTGTCGGTGCTCATACTCTTTCACTATATTATCCATGCTAGTTTAATTTCTTTTTCTAGCTTTCTTCTTGTGTGTTCGATAAACCTTATGAAAAAAACCAAAAAAATTAGTTAGTTTAATTTCCATGCTTGTAGTAGTAATTAAAAGAAAACCCAAAAAGATTTCTCGTTCTTCTTTTGCTTGTTGGGAGCTTTCCCTTGTAAATAGTTTTATTTTCTTTTCTTTCCTCTGGGGGTCGAGAGGAGAAGACTATAATGAAAATGTTTAGTGGCTCTTATATGCATGATTGTTGATTTAACCAAGAGCCCATTACCTTGTCTTCTTACTTGAAATTGAATGCTTGCATATTCCAGCTTAGTCCAATGCACGTGCACTATTATTATTTTACACACTGTTCGGTCGTGCAAGTGAAAGGCAATAATGATGATATATGATGGACTGATTGAGATGAGAGAAGCTGGTATGAACTCGACCTCTCTTGTTTTTGTAAATATGATAAGTTCATCGTTCCTGATTCAGCCTATTATGAATTAACATGTTTGTAATGACAATTAGAGATTATAGTTGCTTATGCCATGCTTAATTAGCTAGGAGCTTATAATGGTTTACCTTGCGTGCCAACATGCTATTAAAATGGTTGTGATGTGGTATGATAGGGTAGTATCCTCCTTCAAACGATTCGAGTGACTTGACTTGGCACATGTTCACGCATGTAGTTGAAAACAAATCTACATAGCCTTCACGATATTTATGTTCATGGTGGATTATATCCTACTCATGCTTGCACTCGGTGTTGATTAATTTTAATGCATGTTCATGACTGTTGTCGCTCTCTTAGTTGGTCGCTTCCAAGTCTTTTGCTAGCCTTCACCTGTACTAAGCGGGAATACTGCTTGTGCATCCAAACTCCATAAACCCCAAAGTTATTCCATATGAGTCCACCCTACCTTCCTTTATGCGGTATTTACTTGCCGTTCCAAGTAAATTTGTATGTGCCAAACTCCAAACCTTCAAACGAAATTTTGTTTTGTATGCTCGAGCAGCTCATGGTTCAACTAGGGCTGTCTGTATCTTCCATGCTAGGTGGGTTATTCTTAAGAGGAGTGGACTCCGCTCCTCATTCACGAGAAAATGGCTGGTAACCGGGATGCCCAGTCCCATGATCAAAAAGATCAAAGCAAATCAAAATAATTAAACAAAACTCTCCCAGGGCTGTTGCTAGTTGGAGGCACTCGTTGTTTCGAGCAAGACATGGATTGATGCTTGTTAGTGGTGGGGGAGTATAAACTTTACCATTCTGTTTGGGAACCGCCTATAATGTGTGTAGCATGGAAGATATCGAGATCTCATAGTTGTTACGTTGACAGTGAAAGTATACCGCTCAAAATGTTACTCGTCTCTATTTTAAAATCGAGCTCTGGCACCTCTACAAATCCATGCTTCCCTCTGCAAAGGGCCTATCTATTTACTTTTTATGTTGAGTCATTACCCTCTTATTAAAACGCACCCGCTGGAGAGCACACTGTCATTTGCAAGCATTACTATTAGTTTATATTGGGTATGACTTGACTGGATCTCTTTTATCATGAATTACATTGTTTAGTCAGTCCTTGATCTTTAAAGGTGCTCTGCATTTATGTTTTGCGGTCTCAGAAAGGGCTAGCGAGATACCATCTTGTTATATCATATTATGATTGTTTTGAGAAAGTGTTGTCTTCTTAAATTTATTATTATTGCTCGCTAGTTGATTATGACATTGATATGAGTAAACATGAGACCTAAGTGTATTGTGATTATGGTTAGTTCATAATCTTTGCTAAAAACTTGAATGCTGGCTTTACATATTTCCAACAACAAGAGCAAATAGAGTTTGTAAAAGGTTTTCTTTATCACTTTCAGTTTATCAACTGAATTGCTTGAGGACAAGCAAAGGTTTAAGCTTGGGGGAGTTGATACGTCTCCAACGTATCTACTTTTCCAAACACTTTTGCCCTTATTTTGGACTCTAACTTGCATGATTTGAATGAAACTAACCTGGACTGACGTTGTTTTCAGCAGAACTATCATGGTGTTAATTTTTGTGCAGAAAAAGAAGTTCCCGGAATGACATGAAAATCCATGGAGATTACTTTTGGAAAATATAAAAAATACTGGCAAAAGAATCAAGGCGAGGGGGCCCACACCCTGTCCACGAGGGTGGGGGCACGCCCCCTCGCCCTGGGCACGCCCCCTGCCTCGTGGGCCCCCTGGATGTCCACCGACCTCAACTCCAACTCCGTATATTCTCTTTCACGGAGAAAAAAATCAAAGAGAAAGTTTCATCACGTTTTACGATACGGAGCCGCCGCCAAGCCCTAATCTCTCTCGGGCGGGCTGATCTGGAGTCCGTTCGGGGTTCCGGAGAGGGGGATTCGTCTCCGTCATCATCATCAACCATCCTCCATCACCAATTTCATGATGCTCACCGCCATGCGTGAGTAATTCCATCGTAGGCTTGCTGGACGGTAATGGGTTAGATGAGATTTACCATGTAATCAAGTTAGTTTTGTTAGGGTTTGATCCCTAGTATCCACTATGTTCTGAGATTGATGTTGCTATGACTTTGCTATGCTTAATGCTTGTCACTAGGGCCCGAGTGCCATGATTTCAGATATGAACCTATCATTTTTTCATGAATATATGTGAGTTCTTGATCCTATCTTGCAAGTCTATAGTCACCTATTATGTGTTATGATCCGACAACCCCGAAGTGACAATAATCGGGATACTTCTGGGTGATGACCGTAATTTGAGGAGTTCATGCATTCACTATGTGTTAATGCTTTGGTCCGGTACTCTATTAAAAGGAGGCCTTAATATCCCTTAGTTTACACTAGGACCCCGCTGCCATGGGAGGGTAGGACAAAAGATGTCATGCAAGTTCTTTTCCATAAGCACGTATGACTATATTCGGAATACATGCCTACATTACATTGATGAACTGGAGCTAGTTCTGTGTCACCCTATATTATAACTATTACATGAGGAATCGCATCCGACATAATTATCCTTCTTTGATCCAATGCATATGAGCTTTTCACATATTGTGCCTTGCTTATTTACTTTACCGTTGCTACTGTTATAATTACTACAAAACTGCTATCGTTACTTTTACCACTATTACCATTACTATCATACTACTTTGCTACTAAATACTTTGCTGCAGATACTAAGTAATCCAGGTGTGGTTGAATTGACAACTCAACTGCTAATACTTGAGAATATTCTTTGGCTCCCCTTGTGTCGAATCAATAAATTTGGGTTGAATACTCTACCCTCGAAAACTATTGCGATCCCCTATATTTGTGGGTTATCAATGGCGTGCTGGCGGCGGAGTCTCCGAGCGGAGCTCGGGGACGAGCGGGATGGGCCGTTGGGCCGCGGCCTGGCTCAGGCGCTGGGTCGGCCAGTCGGCGGTGGGGAAAACCCTTTTTTGTTTAAAAAACATTTTTCCAAGCAAACAAAATAATAAAAACAAAATAAATAAGAATATTATATAGGCATATAGTATTATTATTTATTTTGTTTTTATTATTTTTGTTTGCTTGGAAAAATGTTAGGATACCTTAAGGAAACAATTGGGTACACCTTCCATCACAGATCTGAAGGAAAGATCTTTGTTGCTGAGAATGGGTCCTTTCTAGAGAAGGAGTTTCTCTCGAAAGAAGTGAGTGTGAGGAAAGTAGAACTTGATGAGGTAAATGTACCTTCCCTCTGATTGAAAAGTAGTACATCACAGAAAATTGTTCCCGTGATGCCTACACCAACTAGACAGGAAGCTAAAGATGATGATCATGAAACTTCAGATCAAGTTACAATTGTAATTTCGTAAGTCAACCAGAGCACGATCACCACCAGAGTGGTATGGTAATCCTGTCCTGGAAGTCATGTTACTAGACCAAGGCAAACCTACAAACTATGAAGAAGCTATGATGATCCCAAATTCCGACAAATGGCTTGAGGGCATGAAATCTGAGATAGGATCCTTATATGAGATTAATTTGTGGACTTTGATGGACTTGCCCGATGATCAGCAATCCATAGAGAATAAATGGATCTTCAAGAAGAAGACTGACACTGATGGTAATGTTACTGTCTACAAAACTTGACTTGTCGCAAAAGGTTTTCGACAAGTTCAAGTTGACTACGATGGGACTTCCTCAACCGTAGCGATGCTTAAGTTCGTCTGAATCATGTTAGCGATTGCCACATTTTATGAAATCTGGCAAATGGATGTCAAAACTGCATTCCTTAAATGGATATCTCTAAGAAGAGTTGTATATGATGCAACCAGAAGGTTTTGTCGATCCTAAAGGTGCTAACGAGGTGTGCAAGCTTCAGCGATCCATCTATGGACTGGTGCAAGCATCTCAGAGTTGGAATATACGCTTTGATGAGGTGATCAAAGCATATGTTTTTATATAGACTTACAGTGAAGCCTGTATTTATAAGAAAGTGAGTGGGAGCTCTGTAGCATTTCTGATATTATATGTGGATGGCAAATTGTTAATTGGAAATGATATAGAATTTTTGGATAGCATAAAAGGATACTTGAATAAGAAAAAATTTCAATTGAAGACCTCGGTGAAGCTGCTTACATATTGGGCATCAAGATCTATAGAGATAGATCAAGACGCTTGATAAGACTTTCAATGAGTACATACCTTGACAAGATTTTGAAGGAGTTCAAAAATGGATGAGTTAAAGAAGGAGTTCTTGCCTGTATCGTAAGGTGTGAAGTTGAGTAAAGACTCAAAACCCGGCCACGGCAGAAGATAAAGAGAGAATGAAAGTCATTCCCTATGCCTCGGCCATAGGTTCTATAAAGTATGCCATGTTGTGTACCAAACCTGTTATGTACCTTCCCATGAGTTTGGCAAGGGGGTACAATAGTGATCCAAGAGTAGATCACTGGACAGTGGTCAAAATTATCCTTAGTTACCTTAAAGAGGACTAAGGAAATGTTTCTCGGTTATGGAGGTGATAAAGAGTTCATCGTAAAGAGTTACGTCGATGTAAGCTTTGGCACTTATCTAGATGACTCTAAGTCCCAATCTAGATACGTATTGAACATGGGAACAATTAGCTAGAGTAGCTCCATACAAAGCTTGTAGACATAGAAATTTGCAAAATACATATGGATCTGAATGTGACAGACCCGTTGACTAAACTTCTCTCACAAGCATGATTACACCTTAGTACTCTTTGGGTATTAATAACATGGCGATGTGAACTAGATTACTGACTCTAGTAAACCTTTTGGGTGTTGGTCACATGGTGATGTGAACTATGGGTGTTAATCACATGACGATGTGAACTATTGGTGTTAAATCACATGGCGATGTGAACTAGATTATTGACTCTAGTGCAAGTGGGAGACTGAAGGAAATATGCCCTAGATGTAATAATAAAGTTGTTATTTTATATTTCCTTATTTCATGATAAATGTTTATTATTCATGCTAGAATTGTATTAACCAGAAAATTTGATATATGTGTGGATACATAGACAAAACACTGTGTCCCTAGTAAGCCTCTATTAGACTAGCTTGTTAATCAAAGATGGTTAAGTTTCCTAACCATAGACATGTGTTGTCATTTCATGAATGGGATCACATCATTAGGAGAATGATGTGATGGACAAGACCCATCCGTTAGCATAGCATATTGATCGTTCAGTTTTATTGCTATTGCTTTCTTCAGGTCAAATACATATTCCTTCGACTATGAGATTATGCAACTCGCGGATATCGGAGGAATGCCTTGTGTGCTATCAAACATCACAACGTAACTGGGTGATTATAAAGATGCTCTACAAGCATCTCCGAAGGTGTTTGTTGGGTTGGCATAGATCGAGATTAGGATTTGTCACTCCGAGTGTTGGAGAGGTATCTCTGCGCCCTCTCGGTAATAAGAAGACTTGCAACCAAATTTACTAATGAGTTAGTTGCAAGATGATGTATTACAGAACAAGTAAAGGGACTTGCCGGTAACGAGATTGAACTAGGTATGAAGATAACGACGATCGAATCTCGGGCAAGTAACATACCGATGGATAAAGGGAATAACATATGTTGTCATAACGGTTCGACCGATAAAGATCTTCGTAGAATATGTGGGAGCCAATATGAGAATCCAGGTTCCGCTCTTGGTTATTGACCGGAGAGGTATCTCGGTCATGTCTACATAGTTCTTGAACCCGTAGGGTCCACAGGCTTAACGTTCGTTGCCGATATTGTATTATATGAGTTATGTGATTTCGTGACCAAATGTTGTTCGGAGTCCCTTATGTGATCACGGACATAACGAGGAATCTCGAAATGGTTGAGATGTAAGGATTGATATATAGGATGATGGTATTAGGACACCGGAAGTGTTCCAAAGTGTATCAGGTATTTATCGGAGTACCGGAGGGGTTACCGGAACCCAGGGGGGAGATATGGACCATATGGACCATGAGAGGGGAGCACACCAACCCACAAGGGGTGGCACCCCCCTATGGCAGGAAGCCGAATTGGGAGAAGGAAAAGGGGGGTTCGGCCCCTATTTCCTTTCTCTCTTCCCCTTCCCTTTCTTCTCCGGTGAGAAAAAAGGCAAGTGGGCGCCACTTGGGGAAACCCCAAGTAGGATTTGGATCCTACTTGGGGCGCCCCTGGCTGCTCCCTCCTCCGCCACCTATATATATGTGGGAGGGGGCGCCTAGCACATCCCAGACATTATCTTAGC
>NC_041389.1:289212303-289214823 GCF_002162155.2 Triticum dicoccoides
TATTTTCGTAATGCTTAGGCGAAGCCCCGCGGAGATCACTTCACCATCACCGTCACCACGCCGTCGTGATGAAGGAACTCATCTACTACCTCGACGTCTTGCTGGATCAAGAAGGCGAGGGACGTCACCGAGCTGAACATGTGCAGAACTCGGAGGTGCCGTACATTCGGTACTCGATCGGTGGATCGTGAAGAAAAGTTCGACTACATCAACCCGCATTGTCAAACGCTTCCCCTCACGGTCTACGAGGGTACGTAGACACACTCTCCCCCTCATTGCTATACATCTCCTAGATAGATCTTGCGTGAGCATAGGATTTTTTTTAAATTACATGCTACGTTACAGTTGCATCACATCTACTTGGGCCATGAGCCTTATACGACCTAGGATTAGTTTTAGGATGCGTTGTGGTGTCCTCCCACCTTCTTGGCCATCACCCCTTGCTTCTATATAAGTAGATCAATCTAGTAGCTTTTTTCTGGGGATTTGTTTAGTTAAAAGTTAGCCATTGCAACTTCATGTACTTCGTTTGTGTCCAACGACCAGACCAAGACATCACAGAACCCCACATTGATCAATAATTTTCCTCTTATATTCGTAATATCCTGATTGCAATATCAGTTTCTTGCTTGTTCTTAGTTTGTTTGCAGGAAATAAACCCTCGTGTTCAGGTTGATCGTGCTCCGGCGTGGTCAATAACCTCTCGGAATTGGTTTAGCGATTGCTAAGGCGCGACGTCTTCGCACATTCGTAGTCTGATCGTCAAAGTCTACTCCTCCGAAAACGATAATCACCATCTCATCAAAAGACGGGATACCTTTGCCTCTATCAATGGGTCCACAATATGTCCATGTAATTTTAGAAGTGTTCACACACCTATATATTAAAAATTCCATGTACTTTGAGTAAAGTGTTCATGCTCTAGAAAAATTGTTCATCTAATAAAAAAGTTTCTGTGCATTTGCAAGAAAACAATCATGTAATTTAAAAAGTGTTCATGTATTTGTATGATTGCGTAATTTTGGAAAGTGTATGACATTTTAGAAATTTGCATGTAATTTTTAGAAAAGTGTTCACACATTTAAAAAAAAGAAACTAAAAATATAGTGGATCAACCTGGAATGTTTCAGTACCTCCGGATCGGTACACATGATTGCTTTGGAGGTCTCATCTTCTTCGACACTAGATCTGTGGATCGTCCTAGAGAAATTCACATGACTGGCAGGTATAACCTAGTTGCGGGAATCGGCAAATCTTCACCAACTCTTCTTCATCTACTTCTACTATGTGGATCGTCAATGAGATGATTGTTACCTACTCCCTCCGTTCCTAAATATTTGTCTTTTTAGAGATTCAAATGGACTACCACATACGAATGTATATAGACATATTTTAGAGTGTACATTCACTCATTTTGCTTCGTATGTAGTCACTTGTTCAAAACTCTAAAAAGACAAATATTTAGGAACGAAGGTAGTAGTATTCATGGGCTTGTATGTGCAGTGATTATATTGTCGTTGCGTATCACGTTGCCCTACAAGCCGATCTACCCGTCATGGCATCCATTCCCGGTCTCGTCGTCGCGCTCGTGGTGCCGGTGCTCGATGGCCTCCTCCATCTTCTGTCGCGTCTTGTTGGCTTAGAGGCGGACCGTGCGCTCGGACTCGACCAGCCCTACACGGTGGAAATTTTGGTTGAGATGACACAACGGTAGGCGCCCGCCTCCTTGGTGGTCTTGGGCCGATCGAGGGCCCAATCCTCCACGAGCGCGGGGGCCATGAGGACCCAGGGCGGTGCCCCCTTGGCCCTGGCGAACATCGCTAAGCATTGTGCCTAATGCTCCTCTACCCTGTCAAGACATTTGGATTCCCCTGACGACGAGAACGACCCACTACCTTGGAGGTAGTAGTAGAGTCAGCTACGGGGATTTGGTTGGGAGGACTATTGCTTCACCGAGGTCAAGCACCATTTGGCACCAAGGCAGCGGGGACGACTGTCCGCGGTGTCTGATTTGGACCCTGTGGTTATGCGGAGGGGCCGGCGTCGCCGAACCTCGGTCGTTCAATGACTTCCGCATTGCGAACAGAGGCGCTGCATAAACTCAGCGTCTGTTGCTGCGGGTAGGGCGGGCTCCACCTCCTTCACGGGCTTCTCCTCCAAGACGTCGTCATTTGAGACCAACTCCTCCTTCGTGGCGGGCGGAGTGGTGGATGAAGATAACCCGGCGATCGAGGGAGGCGTCACGGATTCGCTCGGAGCCCCCCTCGGATTTGTAGTCCTGGTGGAGCGGAGGCTGTTCCGAGCGGTAGCCGCCGAGCAGCCACCATGCTTGAGTCTTCTTCCCCTCGGTCTTCTTGACCATTGCGGCGGCCGATGGAGGTATTGTGTGTGACGCTCTCAGATAGGGGAGTTGGATGATGGGTTTTGGGAAGACGCCGACCGGTTTTAAGATCCGAAGTGGGCTTCTCGGGCGGCGCGCCAACATGAATGCGAGTAGACGACGAGACGGTGATAGCGGCT
>NC_041389.1:289214984-289259603 GCF_002162155.2 Triticum dicoccoides
TGTTGGAAGTTGGCAGACGTATGGGCTCCTAAGAGCTCCCCGGTTTTGAGCCGACATAGAGGATTTCAAACATTAGTCTGGTCTGATTTGGTGAGCTGCGTTGAAGGCCTAAAAATGTTTTGGACAGTTCATTTCAAATATTTAGGACAATTTGATGAGCCGCGTTGAAGATGTCATATTGGGAAGAGGAGTTCACAACTGCTCCCTCTGTCCGGAAATACTTGTCATCAAAATGAATAAAAGAGAATGTATCTAGATATATTTTAGTTCTAGATACATCCCCTTTTGTCCATCCCTTTTGTCCATTTTGATGACAAGTATTTTCGGATGGAGGGAGTATGTGATTAGGAGCACCCTTAGCAGTGAAAGGTTGTCCAACTTGTCTAAGAAATAACCAGTTTGTTTTTTCAGAAAAGAAAAAGAATAACCAGTTTGTTAAAGCTATCACTGGGCACTCGTGATACAGACGGTGGTCCCGACACGCTACTTAAGTCCCACGTGTCAGTGTGATGGCGAGCAACCTGGATAAAAAGGACCTGATAAAACCTCGGGCTACCTCCGAATAGAGAGGCAACCCAACGAAGCAAACCGCGACAGAAACTGGTGGCTGGGCCACTGGTTTCATTTATCTTTTTCCTTCTAGCTGACGATCGATAGAAGCCAGTGGGCGCGGTGCGCAGCTACAAATACGCCACCAACCTGACGCGCTGATCCCATCCAATTCCCCATTCCCAAAGAAAGTCATCCGACAATCACTGCAAGAGATTAGGAACCTCGTCGACCGGAGATGGAGAAGATGAGCTCGTCGGTGCAGTCCTGGGTGGACCAGCACAAGCTCGCCACCGTCGGTCAGTCTCGGTCCTTCGGTCCCCCCTTCCCTCCCGTGATCTACGATCGGTGTTCTTGTACGTAGTTGTGATGTGAGACGAGGTACTGATTTTGATCGTCGTGGATGCAGGGGCGATGTGGACGACGGCGGTTGGCGCCTCGGTGGCGTGCGGCCGGCGGCGGGGCAAGGCGGCGGGGTTCACGGTCGCTGCCGCGCTCGGCGGAGCGGCGCTGGCGCACCACTACTACGCCGCGAAACGGAGGGAGGAGGAAGCGAGGTGCTTCGAGCTGGACTTCTACTCGCAGCTGCCGGCGGCCACCGGCGAAGACGGCCAGGAGAACGAGCGGTGGACCTACTAGCAGATCAGACGTTCAGATCACGGCCGGCCGGCCGGCCGCGGATCGAAACGAGACGATGATGATGACGACCAATTAGGAGTACCAGTTAATTAATAGCCCATGACGTGGCGCGGCTCATTTGCCTAATCCATCCAGCGGGGAAGACGGGATTATCTTATCTGCTTTGTACTATCCATCCAGCAAGTGGCGTTGTTGTCTCCATCATCTAGTAGGTGTGATGGGGGTGGGGGTAGTATTAGTTCCCTCTTCTCTATGTCTATGATTGAAGGAACCAAGAAACCCAGCGATGCATTGCAGATTATAGTAGATAGAATTCTGTCTGTTTGGATGAAGTTGATCGAATAAACAACAGCAAGTCGCCTGAGTTATCCAAGTTTTAAACTTTTAATAGTGTCCGGCACACAGTGAGAAGCGAGGCCGGCCTAGTCATGAGAAAAGAATCCTGGAATCCGTGGTTGTTACATTATCCATTCAAGGGATCCATATGTTAATTGGATCTGGAAGGAAGAATCTTTCTCGAAAGAAAGTGGAGAAAAGAGAGAGAAGCTGGCATTTTAATTTCACTTGCACACAACTGATACTCATGACAAATGCAATTGCAAGGTATGGTAATGTCTTTGAGAGTCTTTGGAGTATTTTGCTGCAACGTGCAACATAATAAAGCATATAAATTAGGTGTAAAGTTATGGCTACAGCAGCAACCAGCAAATTTCCTCTCGTATCCGTTCGCGGACAGGGGACCAGTCCACTGATATAGATGCGGGAGGCAGCCATCCAACCGTATCCTGTATATGTTAGCCAGTAAATTCAAATTCAAATATGCGTTGATCCACACAACGTGTTGGATCACACCCGCGCCGGATCGCGCATTCCTGATCACAACCAAAAAGAGGCAAATATGTTAGTCTTTACATGCCCAAATCCAAAAGAACAACCAAAAAGAGGCAAATATGCTTAGTCTTTACATGCCCAAATCCAAAAGAACACCAGTCTGGCACTCTGTGCATTTCTGCCCTGCCGGACCGGCAATCCCAGCAAGCTGCTCCCCGATCAAGGAGGTGTCGTCGCCGCCGCGTAGGCAACCTCCGTGTCCGCGTCCGCCTCCGTCAACTCATCTTTCTGCCGCTGCAACAATTGGTAGCGGACGGATTGCACGATCATTCTAGCGCCGGCATCCAAAGAGTCGACATTCAAGGTCAACATCTTGACGTCCTTCGCAATGGCGATAATCACCACCCTCTTTTCCTCGAGCGTGGCCTTCCTATCTTCGAGCTTGATCTTCTTCTTAGTCGCCTCCATCAACTGTTTGAACCTCTCCACCTTCCTCTCCACCTTCCTCTCCTCCTTGATGTTCGAGCTCCTCACGCATGCCTCCTTCGCCAAGATCTCCTCGAACCTCTCCATCAGCTTAGCCGGCACACCTTCTCGCTTTGCCCTCTCCTCCTTGTTGCTACAATGATAGGCCCCTTATGTTTTGGAGTTTGTTGACATAAACAGATGGGAATTATGTGTTTGCTAGTGCACACGGAGTAACAGGTTCCTGATGTATCGAGGAGTTTGATGCAAACGACAAAGATAATCTCCATGCGTAGCAGTGAAGATTATCACTGAAGCTAAAGCTATCAAGAGTGACCCCTAAAAATTGTTGAAGTCGAAGCAATTGGTTCGGTGCATGTCCGAAGCAAATGACTGCGTTCGAGGAAGAATGAAGACGAAGTGAAGACGTCGCATTTATTTCGTTGTTCTTCTTCTTTCATTGAGTCATAGGACCATCATACTATTAAGAGGGGTATAGCGTTTTGAAGCTTTGATTCTCGGATGCTAAACCCAAACCTATGAAAGCTGTGAGAGAAGTCTCTTTGTGCTCTGAGCAAATACTTGCCAGCAAGAGACTGTGATCTTATTCGCCGCGGGAGATTTGCCTCGGACCGAGGAGTTAGCACTACTTGTTTCTCAAGTAATGGTACGGTTGCTCCAAAATCCGACCGTTGTGAACATGTCGGTTGGCCATTGGCTGGACCTCATTTCCAAAATGGTCATTTCCCGTCTGGGAAGGATGACGCTATAAATAGCCACCCCACGTCGGCTTTGTCCGGTGGCTGCTTCATTTGATTCTGAGAAGATTGTTGAGCAACCCCCTATGAGCGGTTTGAGTTTAAAATCCACCAAGAGAAAAACCCTAGAGCCGAAGAATTAGGTAGTGGTTCAGCATCACTAGAATCTAAGTTTAGTACGCTCCGCCTATTACTCTTGAGATCTGCAAACTCTCTAGATGGTTAGGTGTCAATTTCTTCAGAGGCTAAGACTGATTGTGGTTCTCGAAGAAGAAGTCTGTAAATGTTTGGAGATCGCCTTCAAGTATCTACCACGAGGGATCGGCATCGGTTGCCGAATCGATTGTCGAGGAGAATAGGGTGAAGAGAGTTTATCTTCCGTGTTAAGTCACAACCCCTCCAACCAGACGTAGTCCTTGTGCAGAAGGACGAACTGGTCGAACAAATACCTTATCGCCATCGAGCATCTTCGGTTACCTCTGTCACTCATGTTTACTTTTGATGAATTCCATTCATGTAATTTACTTTGATGCATGCTTTAGTTTCCCTTTGGTACTTTACTGTAGTTCTTCTTAGCTTGCTTATCCTTTATTCCGCTGCTGGGTTTTGAGAGATTTAAGTTTTCCAAAGAAAAATTAATACTCCCATTCACCCCCTCTAGTAGACATACTTCGTTCCTACAATTGGTATCAGAGCAAACTACTCCTTAACTCTACTCATTTTAGTCTAACGACTTTGGATTTTAATTATGTCTTCGGTGAACTACAAGTCGCATCTCAAGATTCCCATATTCGATGGGACAGACTATCCCTTTTGGAAGGAGAAGATGAAGATCCTCTTCGAGCTATAGATGATGATATATGGAACGTGGTGCATATCAGGTTCACAATGGTTATTCCTTAAGATCCTACCGATGAAGAAAAGAATCTCATTCAACTGGATGCTCGAGCCAAAGATGAAATTGGTGGCCATCTCTCTCGAGCACAATTTCTTCAGTATCGCCAGTGTGAGACTGCAAAGGAGTTGTGGGATGTCCTCAAAAAGATCAATGAAGGAGTTTCAACTCAGAAAGAGGCTCGAATTGATACTCTCCAAGCAAAGTTCAATCGCTTCAAGTGTATTGGAAATGAGAGCCATCAGCAAACCTTCGACCGCCTTAGTGACATTGCTAATGAACTTCAAGGACTCAGCGCCAAGTATATCACTGACCATGAAGTTGTGAAGAAACTGCTTCGATCTATTGACTCTTCATTTGACATGCTTGTTTTGATGATTCGTGAGCATCCTGATTTCAAAAGCCTCAACTCTGCTGATGTCCTGGAAGGACTGAACACTCATGAAGAGCAAGAAGAAGAGAAGAGAGATCTATATGGATCAACTCAACGCAGAATTCATGCTCTCAAAGCTATGGTTGATTCCTTCTCAGAAGGAAAGGTCAAAGAAGATTCAGATGATCCAGAATGCCTTAGCAAAGATCTCACACTGATGACAAAATGATTTCAATGTTTCCACACGAAGAGCCAGTTCTAGAAAAGAAGTTCAAGAAACTACGGGGGTTCAAAATTTTCAAAACCTATCGGAGAATACATGTGTTTCAAGTGCAAAAAGCTAGTGCACTTCATTTCGAACTGCCCTCTCTGGGAAGCTGAAATCCGTACAAGTGGGAGTTATGATTCGGGTAACCATCGAGGCAAAAGTGTAGGATCAAAAGTATGTCTAGAGGGGGGATGATTAGACTACTTGACCAAATAAAAACCTAGCCTTTTCCCAATTTTAATTCTTGGCAGATTTTAGCAACTTAGCAATAGTCAAGCAATGAACCTACACATGCAATTCTAAGAGTATAGCAGTGGAATGTAAATCATTGCATATGAAGGTAAAGGGGAGGAGTTTGGAGGGAGCAAACGCAATGTTGACACGGAGATTTTTGGTGTGGTTCTGGTAGGTGGTGCTATCGTACATCCACGTTGATGGAAACTTCAACCCACGAAGGGTAATAACTGCGAGAGTTCACGGAGGGCTCCACCCACGAAGGGTCCACGAAGAAGCAACCTTGTCTATCCCACCATGGCCATCGCCCACGAACGACTTGCCTCACTTGGGTAGATCTTCACGAAGTAGGCGATCTCCTTGCCCTTACAAACTCCTTGGTTCAACTCCACAATCTTGACGGAGGCTCCCAAGTGGCACCTAACCAATCTAGGAGACACCACTCTCCAAAAGGTAATAGATGGTATGTTTATGATGAACTCCTTGCTCTTGTGCTTCAAATGATAGTCTCCCCAACACTCAACTTTCTTTCACAGATTTGGATATGGTGGAAAGATGATTTGAGTGGAAAGCAACTTGGGGAAGGCTAGAGATCAACATTCTTGTTGTTCGAATGGAATGACTTGGTCTCAACACATGAGTAGGTGGTTCTCTCTCAGAAAATGAATGGTCGAAGTGTAGGCATGTTCTGATGGCTCTCTCTGCGAATGAAGAGTGGGTGGAGGGTATATATAGCCTCCACACAAAATCCAACCGTTACACACAGATTCCCAAACTCGGTGAGACCGAATGGTGAAACTCGGTCAGACTAATTCAATTCAAAATGTGAATGTAAGGCTTTTTGGTTGGACCGATATGATCAACTCGGTGGGACCGATGCGCTAGGGTTAGGGCATAACTTGATCTCGGTGAGACCGATCGCATGAACTCGGTGGGACTGATTTTAGTAAAAGGCACAGAGGGAGTTGGTGAGGCAAACTCGGTGGGATCGATTCGCTCATTTCGGTGGGACCGAAAACGTTACGAAAAGGAAACTGGGAGTTTGCATTACGAACTCGGTGGGACCGATCGCTCATTTCGGTGAGACCAAAACGTTACGAAGGGAAACAGAGAGTTTGCAATCCCATCTCGGTGAGACCGAGATCCCTATCGGTGAAACCGAAGTGATTAGGGTTTGTGGCAGTGGCTATGTCAAATGAACTCGGTGGCGCTGGATAGATCAAATCAGTGGGGCCGAGTTTGAACTTTAGGTTTAGGACATATGTGAAAATGAGAAAGTGGTTGAGGGTTTTGGAGCATATCACTAAGCATTTTGAGCAAGCAAGCCATTAAGCAACACCTCGTCCCCTTTTAATAGTATTGGCTTTCCTATGGACTCAATGTGATTTTGGATCACTAAAATGAAAATCTAAAGTCTTGAGCTTGTTGCCAATATGTGTCCTTAGCATTTTGAGGGGTCCACATCTCTAGTCCATTCCATGCCAATCATTGAACTTTCTGAAATGATCATCTTGAAAGAGCATTAGTTCAATGAGCTATATGTTGTTAAGAATTACCAAAACCACCCAGGGATTAGTTGCACTTTCAATCTTCCCATTTTTGGTAATTGATGACAACATATAGATCAAAGCTTCGACAAATGATAATAAGAATGAAAAACATCATCGCTTTGAGAAGTATGTGATAAGCAAGAGCTCCCCCTAAATTTGTGCATTATTTAAGATTTGCTTTTGAATGCAAATGCACAACCAATTACGGTCATGGGTTACTCTTCCATGTCACATACATCTTGGTGGAGCGCTCAAAATGATAGAAAGATGGACATGCACTCATCACCAAGGCAAAGTGAATGATCATACATAAAAGATAGAGAATATCATCATCCAAGCACAAGTATTAAGTATGATAGGATC
The DNA here is from genome assembly GCF_002162155.2 of Triticum dicoccoides. Lineage (NCBI taxonomy): Eukaryota > Viridiplantae > Streptophyta > Magnoliopsida > Poales > Poaceae > Triticum > Triticum dicoccoides. The sequence continues at coordinate 289,221,910 of NC_041389.1, forward strand.
AAACACATGACCATACAAAGTATCTAACACACACAATCATAAAGTATCAACCAAGCAAGCAAGCAAATAAGTAGCAAAAGAAGCAAAGCTCTCTCTCTCTCTCTCTCAGCCTATGATCTATACACTTTCTCCCCCTTTGGCAACAAGTTACCAAAAAGCTTGAAAATGCATAGTGCTATGCGGCTCTTGCTACGCCTTGAGCTTGTGTTGGTTTTCCTTGAAGAGGAAAGGGTGATGCAGCAATAGTAGCATAAGTATTTCCCTCAGTTTTTGAGAACCAAGGTATCAATCCAGTAGGAGGCTCCTCAAAAGTCCCACGCACCTACACAAACAAACAAAGAACTCGCAACCAACGCAATAAACGGGTTGTCAATCCCTTCACGGCCACTTGCGAAAGTGAGATCTGATAAAGATAATATGATAAGATAAATATATTTTTGGTATTTTATAATATAGATTGGAAAAGTAAAGATGCAAATAAACGTAGATTGAAAGCTTATATGGTAAAAGATAGACCCGGGGGCCATAGGTTTCACTAGTGGCTTCTCTTAAGATAGCATAAGTATTACGGTGGGTGAACAAATTACTGTCGAGCAATTGATAGAAAAGCGAATAATTATGAGATTATCTAGGCATGATCATGTATATAGGCATCACGTCCATGACAACTAGACCGACTCCTGCCTGCATCTACTACTATTACTCCACACATCGACCGCTATCCAGCATGCATCTAGAGTATTAAGTTCATAAGAACAGAGTAACACAATAAGAAAGATGACATGATGTAGAGGGATAAACTCATGCAATATGATATAAACCCCATCTTTTTATCCTCGATGGCAACAATACAATACATGCCTTGCTGCCCCTGCTGTCACTGAGAAAGGACACCGCAAGATTGAACCCAAAGCTAAGCACTTCTCCCATTGCAAGAAAGATCAATCTAGTAGGCCAAACCAAACTGATAATTCGAAGAGACTTGCAAAGATAACTCAATCATACATAAAAGAATTCAGAGGAGATTCAAATATTTCTCATAGATAAACTTGATCATAAACCCACAATTCATCGGATCTCAACAAACGCACCGCAAAAAGAGTTACATCGAATAGATCTCCAAGAAGATCGAGGAGAACATGGTATTGAGATCCAAAAAGAGAGAAGAAGCCATCTAGCTAATAACTATGGACCCGAAGGTCTGTGGTAAACTACTCACAACTCATCGGAGGGGCTATGGTGTTGATGTAGAAGCCCTCCATGGTCGATTCCCCCTCCGACGGAGCGCCGACGAAGGCTCCAAGATGGGATCTCGCGGATACAGAAGGTTACGGCGGTGGAAATAGTTTTTCGTTGGCTCCCCGGATGTTCTCGCGGTATGTGGGTATATATAGGTGGAAGAAGTAGGTTAGTGGCCGCCCGAGGGGCCCACAAGATAGGGGGCGCACCCTCCACCTTCGTGGCCTTCTCGACTGCTTCTTGACTTGCACTCCAAGTCCTCTGGATCACGTTCGTTCCAAAAATCATGCTCCTGAAGGTTTCATTCCGTTTGGACTCCGTTTGATATTCCTTTTCTTCGAAATACTGAAATAGGCAAAAAAAACAGCAATACGGGCTGGGCCTCCGGTTAGTAGGTTAGTCCCAAAAATGATATAAATGTGTAAAGTAAAGCCCATAAACATCCAAAACTAGTAATATAATAGCTTGGAACAGTCAAAAACTATAGATACGTTGGAGACGTATCAAGCATCCCCAAGCTTAATTCCTGCTTGTGCTCGAGTAGGTAAATGATAAAAACAGAATTTTTGATGTGGAATGCTACCTAGCCTAATTTTCAATGTAATTTTCTTTATTGTGGCATGAATGTTCAGATCCAAATGATTCAAAATAAAAGTTCATATTGACATAAGAAATAGTAATACTTCAAGCATACTAATCAAAGCAATCATGTCTTCTCAAAATAACATGGCTAAAGAAAGTTCATCCCTACAAAATCATATAGTTAGGCTATGCTTCATTTTCGTCACAGAAAAATGCTCCCAAATTCTACACCCCCGATGACAAGCCAAGCAATTTTTTCGTACTTAAATAATCTCAAACTTTTTCAACTTTCACGCAATACATGAGCGTGAGCCATGGATATAGCACTATGGGTGGAATAGAATATTATGATGGGGATTGTGTGGAGAAGACAAAAAGGAGAAAGTCTCACATTGACGAGGATAATCAACGGGCTATGGAGATGCCCATTTATTGATGTCAACATGAGGAGTAGGGATTGCCATGCAACGGATGCACTAGAGCTATAAATGTATGAAATCTCAACAAAAGAAAACTAGTGGGTGTGCATCCAACTTGCTTGCTCACGAAGAGCTAGGGCATTTTGAGGAAGCCCATCATAGGAATATACAAGCCAAGTTCTATAATGAAAAATTCCCACTAGTATATGAAAGTGACAACATATGAGACTCTCTATATGAAGAACATGGTGCTACTTTGAAGCACAAGTGTGGAAAAGAGATAGTAACATTGCCCCCTTTTTATTTATTTCTTTTTTTCCTTTTTCTTTTTTTGGGCCTTTCTTTTTTTTCTTTTGGCCTTTCTTTTTTTTTTCTTTGGCCTTTCCTTTTTTTTGGCCTTTCTTTTTTCTTTCTTTTTGGGGACAATGCTTTAATAATGATGATCATCACACATTTATTGATTTACAACTCATGAATTACAACTCAAAACTAGAACAAGATATGACTCTATATGAATGCCTCCGGCGGTGTACCGGGATGGGCAATGAATCAAGAGTGACATGTATGAAAAATTATGCATGGTGGCTTTGCCACAAATACGATGTCAACTACATGATCATGCAATGGCAATATGACAAAAGTAATGCGTGTCATGATGATAAACGGAACGGTGGAAAGTTGCATGGCAATATATCTCGGAATGGCTATGGAAAGGCCATAATAGGTAGGTATGGTGGCTGTTTTGAGGAAGATATAAGGAGGTTTATGTGTGATAGAGCGTATCATATCATGGGGTTTGGATGCACCGGCGAAGTTTGCACCAACTCTCAAGGTGAGAAAGGGCAATGCACGGTACCAAAGAGGCCAGCAATGATGGAAAGGTGAAAGTGCGTATAATCCATGGACTCAACATTAGTCAAAAGAACTCATATACTTATTGCAAAAATCTACAAGTCATCAAAAACCAAGCACTAGGCGCATGCTCCTAGGGGGATAGATTGGTAGGAAAAGACCATCGCTCGTCCCCGACCGCCACTCATAAGGATGCACAATCTAGGAACACCTCATGTTTCAAATTTGTTACACAACTTTAACCATACGTGCATGCTACGGGACTTGCTAACTTCAACACAAGCATTCTTTAAATTCATAATCATCCAACTAGCATGACTTTAATATCACTACCTCCATATCTCAAAACAATTATCAAGTATCAAATTGATCATAGCATCCAATTCACTTCCTATGATAGTTTTTATTATACCCAACTTGGATGCCCACCATTCTAGGACCAATTTTATAACCATAGAAAATACCATGCTGTTCTAAGAGACTCTCAAAATAATGTAAGTGAAGCATGAGAGACTAGCAATTTCTACAAAATTAAGCCACCGTCGTGCTCTAAAAGATATAAGTGAAGCACATAGAGCAAAAACTATCTAGCTCAAAAGATATAAGTGAAGCACATAGAGTATTCTAATAAATTCCAATCAAGTGGGCTTCTCCCAAAAGGTGTGACAGCAAGGATGATTGTGGAAAACTAAAAATCAAATACTAATATCATACAAGACTCTCCAAGCAAAACACATATCATGTGGCGAATAAAAATATAGCTCCAAGTAAAGTTACCGATAAACGAAGACGAAAGAGGGGATGCCTTCCGGGGGCATCCCCAAGCTTAGGCTTTTGGCTATTCTTGAATATCTTGGGGTGCTATGGGCATACCCAAGCTTAGGCTCTTGCCACTCCTTATTCCATAGTCCATCAAATCTTTACCCAAAACTTGAAAACTTCACAACACAAAACTCAACAGGAAATCTCATAAGATCCGTTAGTGAAAAAAGCAAAACCACCACATAAGGTACTGTAATGAACTCATTCTTTATTTATATTGGTGTTAAACCTACTGTATTTCAAGTTCTCTATGGTTCATACCACTTAATATTAGCCATAGATGCATCAAAATAAGCAACCAACACACGAAAAACAGAATCTGTCAAAAACAGAACAGTCTGTAGCAATCTGTAACCCTCGAATACTTATGGAACTCTAAAAATCCTAAAAAATAGTAAGTCCTGGAAAAATTTTCTATTGATCTACAAAAAAAAGAATCAACGCAAAAGCATGTTTCTGTGATTTAAAAAAACTAATTTCGTGCACGCAAAGTTTCTGTTTTTTCAGCAGAATCAAATTAACTATCACCATAGGTTATCCTATAGGTTCTACTTGGCGCAAACACTAATTAAAACATAAAAAACACATCTAAACAGAAGGTAGATGCAAAATTTATTACTAAACAGAAACAAAAACAAAAAACACAAATAAAATTGGGTTGTCTCCCAACTAGCGCTATCGTTTAACACCCCTAGCTAGGCATAAAAGCGAAGATAGATCTAAGTAGTGCCATCTTTGACACTCAATTCATAAGTAGCTCGCATGATAGATTCATAAGGTAATTTAATTTTCTTTCTTGGAAAGTGCTCCATGCCTTTCCTTATGGAAATTGGAATCTAATATTCCCTTCCTTCATATCAATAATCGTGCCAATCGTTCTAAGGAAAGGTCTACCAAGAATAATAAGGCAAGAAAGATTGCAATCTATATCAAGAACGATAAAATCTACGGGCACCAAATTTCTATTTGCAACAATGAGAACATCATTGATCCTTCCCATTGGCTTTTTAATGGTGGAATCCGCAAGGTGCAAATTTAAAGAGCAATCATCAAGATCATGGAAACCTAGAATATCACATAAACTTTTCGGAATCGTGGAAACACTAGCACCCAAATCACACAAAGCATAACACTCATGATCTTTAATTTTAATCTTTATAGTAGGTTCCCTCTCATCATTAAGTTTTCTAGGTATAGAAACTTCCAAATTAAGTTTTTCATCAAAAGATTGCATCAAGGCATCAACAATATGTTTGGTAAAAGCTTTATTTTGACTATACGCATGAGGAGAATTCACAATGGATTGCAACAAGGAAATACAACCTTCTAAAGAACAATTATCATAATCAAATTCCTTGAAATCCAAGATAGTGGGTTCAATGCTATTTAAAGTCTTGACCTCTCCAATCCCACTTTTACCAAATTTAGCATCAAGATCTAAAAACTCCGAATTATTGGGACGCCTTTTAACTAAAGTTGACTCATCTCCAGTCCCATCATTATTAAGATTCATATTGAAAAACAAAGATCTAATAGGGGACACATCAATAAACTTTAAGATCTTCATCATTATTTTCATGGAAACTAGAAGAACACGCCTTTACAAAACAATCTTTCTTAGCACACAATCTAGCGGTTCTTTCCTTGCACTCATCAATGGAAATTCTCATTGCCTTGAGAGACTCATTCATATCATGCTTAGGCGGAGTAGATCTAAGTTTAAGAGAATCAACATCAAGCGAAAGTCTATCAACGTTCCTAGCCAAATCATCAACTTTGAGCAATTTTTCTTCAAGCAAGGCATTAACATTCTTTTGAGAGATCATAAATTCTTTCTCACTATTCTCAAAATCAGAGGGCATCTTATTAAAATTACCATAAGAATTATTGTAGGAATTTCCATCTTTCCACTCAAAACATTGATTTCTTCTATAGCATGCACTTTTTTTACTAGTAGATCTTTCGGTGTGCCATTGAGAGTAATTAGCCATAATATTATCAAGGAGTTTTGTAGCATCTCCTAAAGTGATTTCCATAAACGTGCCTCCCGCGGCCGAATCTAAAAGATTTCTAGAAGCAAAGTTCAATCCGGCATAAATATTTTGTATGATCATCCATAAATTCAACCCATGAGTAGGGCAATTGCGAATCATCAACTTCATTCTTTCCCAAGATTGGGCAACATGCTCATGATCAAGTTGTTTAAAATTCATAATATTGTTCCTAAGAGTGATGATCTTAGTGGGAGGAAAATATTTAGAGATAAAAGCATCTTTGCACTTGTTCCAAGAATCAATACTATTTTTAGGCAAAGACGAAAACCAAACTTTAGCACGATCTCTAAGTGAAAACGGAAATAGCTTCAATTTAACAATATCATTATCCGTATCTTTCTTCTTTTGCATATCACACAAATCAACAAAGTTGTTTAAATGGGTAGCGGCATCTTCATTAGGAAGGCCGGCGAATTGGTCTTTCATAACAAGATTCAGCAAAGCAGTATTGATTTCATAAGACTCAACATCATTAAGAGGAGAAATCGGAGTACTAAGGAAATCATTATTATTGGTATTGGAGAAATCACACAATTTGGTATTATCTTGCGCCATGGCGACAAGTAATCCAACACACAAGCAAACAGAAAAAGGCAAGCGAAAGAGAGAGGAGAAGATTGGGACAGAAAGGGCAAATAAAACGGCAAGGGTGAAGTGGGGGAGAGGAAAACGAGAGGCAAATGGCAAATAATGTAAATGCGAGGGAGATGAGTTTGTGATGGATACTTGGTATGTCTTGACTTGAGCGAAGACCTCCCTGGCAACGGCGGCAGAAATCCTTCTTGCTACGTCTTGAGCTTGCGTTGGTTTTCCTTGAAGAGGAAAGGGTGATGCAGCAATAGTAGCGTAAGTATTTCCCTCAGTTTTTGAGAACCAAGGTATCAATCCAGTAGGAGTCTCCTAAAAAGTCCCATGCACCTACACAAACAAACAAAGAACTCGCAACCAACACAATAAAGGGGTTGTCAATCCCTTCACGGCCACTTGCGAAGTGAGATCTGATAGAGATAGTATGATGAGATAAATATATTTTTGGTATTTTATAATATAGATTGGAAAAGTAAAGATGCAAATAAACGTAGATTGAAAGCTTATATGGTAAAAGATACACCCGGGGGCCATAGGTTTCACTAGTGGCTTCTCTCAAGATAGCATAAGTATTACGGTGCGTGAACAAATTTCTATCGAGCAATTGATAGAAAATTGAATAATTATGAGATTATCTAGGCATGATCATGTACATAGGCATCACGTCCGTGACAAGTAGACCAACTCCTGCCTGCATCTACTACCATTACTCCACACATCGACTGCTATCCAGCATGCATCTAGAGTATTAAGTTCATAAGAACAGAGTAACGCATTAAGAAAGATGACATGATGTAGAGGGATAAACTCATGCAATATGATATAAACCCCATCTTTTTATCCTAGATGGCAACAATACAATACATGCCTTGCTGCCCCTGCTGTCACTGGGAAAGGACACCGCAAGATTGAACCCAAAGCTAAGCACTTCTCCGATTGCAAGAAAGATCAATCTAGTAGGCCAAACCAAACTAATAATTCAAAGAGACTTGCAAAGATAACTCAATCATACATAAAAGAATTCAGAGGAGATTCAAATATTTCTCATAGATAAACTTGATCATAAACCCACAATTCATCGGATCTCGACAAACACACTGCAAAAAGAGTTACATTGAATAGATCCCCAAGAAGATCGAGGAGAACATGGTATTGAGATCCAAAAAGAGAGAAGAATCCATCTAGCTAATAACTATGGACCCGAAGCTCTGTTGTAAACTACTCACAACTCATCGGAGGGGCTATGGTGTTGATGTAGAAGCCCCCCATGGTCGATTCCCCCTCCGGCGGAGCGCCGGCAAAGGCTCCAAGATTGGATCTCGCAGATACAGAAGGTTACGGTGGTGGAAATAGTTTTTTGTTGGCTCCCTGGATGTTCTCGGGGTACGTGGGTATATATAGGAGGAAGAAGTAGGTCGGTGGCTGCCGAGGGGCCCACGAGATAGGGGGCGCGCCCTGTAGGGGTGGGCGCGCCCTCCACCATCGTGGCCGCCTCGACTGCTTCTTGACTTGCACTCCAAGTCCTCTGGATCAAGTTCGTTCCAAAAAATCACGCTCCCAAAGGTTTCATTCCATTTGGACTCCGTTTGATATTCCTTTTCTTCGAAATACTGAAATAGGCAAAAAAAAACAGCAATACGGGCTGGCCCTCCGGTTAGTAGGTTAGTCCCAAAAATGGTATAAATGTGTAAAGTAAAGCTCATAAACATCCAAAACGGGTAATATAATAGCATGGAATAATAAAAAATTATAGATAACGTTGGAGACGTATCAGCTCTCTAAGCTTGATCTTCAGGAGGTGGCGTTGAGAGGACTCCAAGGATGAATGCATCTATTGAAGTTGATGGAGCTGGTAGAGTTGCAGCCGGAGGCTCAACTGAAGTTGTGGCTGCAGGTGCTGATACAGTAGCTCTAGTGTCTGTCACTGTCACTGCTGCATATCTTTGTGCCCTAGGCACTCTCTTAAACACTTCAGTGGTTGCTTTCCCTTTCCTCTCTTCCGCTTCTTCTTGGAGCTGCTCAACTGCTGTTTGCATTTCTGTCACCTTCAAGTCAAGATCATAGAACTTTGTTTCAATGATCCTCTCTAGGCTCTCCTAATTCTGAGTCAGGGTGGCCAATCCTTTCTCAATCCTCAAAGTAGCTTGAATAATGATGCGGAACATCCTTCGGTCATCCCCATGGACCTATCGTCGCCTCACCAAGCCTCAAGAGGACCCATGACTAGAGCCCGTGCTAGAGCTCTCGAGACCGAGGTGACTTCTCTCCTAAATGATATCTCATATGATCCTCTCGAGACATGGCTACTACCTAAGTCCGATATACTATGCATAATTAGGTGTCAAGAAGAACCTCCCAAGGATGCACGTGAAGACGGACAAGCTGCCAACTCCACGGATGAAGAGAACCAGTTGAAAAGGACGAGCTCACCTTCCAGGCCCCGGACATCCGGCCCAGGCCCCGGACATCCGGCCCCTGGAGCGTCTCCATCAGCAACAGACAAGCCGGCCAAGTCTACATGGCCCGGACATCCGGCGTCCCCCCCCGGACATCCGGCCCCAGCCCGGAAATCCGGCCAAAACCCCGGAAATCCAGCGCCACGCGCCAGGAACTACAGAAGCTCAAGCCTCCAGCCCGGACATCCGGCGACTTGGCCCGGACATCCGGCCCCTCCGGAAGCCCCGGACATCCGGCCCGACGCCCGGACATCCGGCCCCGCCTGTCTGCGCATAGTAAAGGGCCGAAGCCCATGTACCTCTTCTCCCCTAGACTATATATACTCGTTCCCCTTCCTCTTTCTAGGGTTAGCAAATATGATAGCTCATTCTTAGGTGAGCTTTGCTCCTACCTCTACTCTTGAGAGAGAGAGACTACCACTCCCATGGAGTTCAAGACCTCCATGTGAGAAGATCCCGCGGGATTCAAGCCCCCCTTCGTGGGAAGATCCTTCTAGGATTCAAGCCCTTATCTCCTTCATAGGATTTGGGATGAACTCTACCTTGTATCTTTCTCTTTGTTGTTCATGTATCTTGTGGATCTTGTGTGTTTGATTGTCTAGTGGATGTGTGATTGGACTTGTTCCTGAGTGTTTCCCCTTGTGATTTGAAGGAAATATGCCCTAGAGGCAATAAAGTTATTATTTATTTCCTTATTTCATGATAAATGTTTATTATTCATGCTAGAATTGTATTAACCGGAAACATAATACATGTGTGAATATATAGACAAACAGAGTGTCACTAGCATGCCTCTACTAGACTAGCTCATTGATCAAAGATGGTTATGTTTCCTAACCATAGACATGTGTTGTCATTTGATTAACGGGATCACATCATTAGGAGAATGATGTGATTGACTTGACCCATTCCGTTAGCCTAGCACTTGATCGTTTAATATGTTGCTATTGCTTTCTTCATGACTTATACAAAGTTCCTACAACTATGAGATTATGCAACTCCCTTTTACCGGAGGAACACTTTGTGTGCTACCAAACGTCACAACGTAACTGGGTGATTATAAAGGTGCTCTACAGGTGTCTCTGAAGGTACATGTTGGGTTGGCGTATTTCGAGATTAGGTTTTGTCACTCCGATTGTCGGAGAGGTATCTCTGGGCCCTCTCGGTAATACACATCACTTAAGCCTTGCAAGCATTGTAACTAATGAGTTAGTTACGGGATGATGTATTACGGAACGAGTAAAGAGACTTGCCGATAACGAGATTGAACTAGGTATTGGATACCGACGATCGAATCTCGGGTAAGTAACATACCGATGACAAAGGGAACAACGTATGTTGTTATGCGGTTTGACCGATAAAGATCTTCGTAGAATATGTAGGAGCCAATATGAACATCCAGGTTCCACTATTGGTTATTGATCGAGAATAGTTCTAGGTCATGTCTACATAGTTCTCGAACCCGTAGGGTCCGCACGCTTAAGGTTACGATGACAGTTTTATTATGAGTTTTGATGTACCGAAGGAGTTCGGAGTCCCGGATGAGATCGGGGACATGACGAGGAGTCTCGAAATGGTCGAGATGTAAAGATCGATATATTGGACGACTATATTCGGAGTTCGGAAAGGTTCCGAGTGATTCGGGTATTTTTCGGAGTACCGGAGAGTTACGGGAATTCGTATTGGGCCTCAATGGGCCATACGGGAAAGGAGAGAAAAGGGCCAAAAGGGTGGCCGCACCCCTCCCCTTGGACTAGTCCGAATTGGACTAGGGAGGGGGGGCGCCCCCTTCCTTCCTTCTCCTTCTCTCTTCCCTTTCCTTCTCTCCTACTCCTACTACATGGAAGGATTCCTAGTTCTACTAGGAAAAGGGGAATCCTACTCCCGGTGGGAGTAGGACTCCCTTAGGGCGCGCCATAGAGAGGGCCGGCCCTCCCCCTCCTCCACTCCTTTATATACGGGGGCAGGGGGCACCCCATAGACACACAAGTTGATCTACAGATCGTTCCTTAGTCGTGTGCGGTGCCCCCCTCCAACCATATTCCACCTCGGTCATATCGTCGCGGAGTTTAGGCGAAGCCCTGCACCGGTAGAACATCATCATCGTCACCAGGCCGTCATGCTGACGGAACTCACCCCCGACGCTTTGCTGGATTGGAGCCCGGGGAACGTCATCGAGCTGAACGTGTGCTGAACACGGAGGTGCCGTACGTTCAGTGCTTGGATCGGTCGGATCTTGAAGACGTACGACTACATCAACCGCGTTGTCATAACGCTTCCGCTTAACGGTCTACGAGGGTACGTAGACAACACTCTCCCCTCTCGTTGCTATGCATCACCATGGTCTTGCGTGTGCGTAGGAAAATTTTGAAATTACTACGTTCCCCAACAGTGGCATCAGAGACTAGGTTTTATGCGTTGATGTTATATGCACGAGTAGAACACAAGTGAGTTGTGGGCGATACAAGTCATACTGCTTACCAGCATGTCATACTTTGGTTCGGCGGTATTGTTGGATGAAGCGGCCCGGACCGACATTACGCGTACGCTTACGCGAGACTGGTTCTACCGACGTGCTTTGCACACAGGTGGCTGGCGGGTGTCAGTTTCTCCAACTTTAGTTGAACCGAGTGTGGCTATGCCCGGTCCTTGCGAAGGTTAAAACATCACTAACTTGACGAACTATCGTTGTGGTTTTGATGCGTAGGTAAGAACGGTTCTTGCTTAAGCCCGTAGCAGCCACGTAAAACTTGCAACAACAAAGTAGAGGACGTCTAACTTGTTTTTGCAGGGCATGTTGTGATGTGATATGGTCAAGACATGATGCTAAATTTTATTGTATGAGATGATCATGTTTTGTAACCGAGTTATCGGCAACTAGCAGGAGCCATATGGTTGTCGCTTTATTGTATGCAATGCAATCGCCCTGTAATGCTTTACTTTATCACTAAGCAGTAGCGATAGTCGTAGAAGCATAAGATTGGCGAGACGACAACGATGCTACGATGGAGATCAAGGTGTCGCGTCGGTGACGATGGTGATCATGAAGGTGCTTCGGAGATGGAGATCACAAGCACAAGATGATGATGGCCATATCATATCACTTATATTCATTGCATGTGATGTTTATCTTTTATGCATCTTATCTTGCTTTGATTGACGGTAGCATTTTAAGATGATCTCTCACTAATTATCAAGAAGTGTTCTCCCTGAGTATGCGTTGTTGCCAAAGTTCGTCATGCCCAGACACCACGTGATGATCGGGTGTGATAAGCTCTACGTCCATCTACAATGGATGCAAGCCAGTTTTGCACACGCAGAATACTCAGGTTAAACTTGACGAGCCTAGCATATGCAGATATGGCCTCGGAACACGGAGACCGAAAGGTCGAGCGTGAATCATATAGTAGATATGATCAACATAGTGATGTTCACCATTGAAAACTACTCCATCTCACGTGATGATCGGTTATGGTTTAGTTGATTTGGATCACGTGATCACTTAGATGACTCGAGAGATGTCTGTCTAAGTGGGAGTTCTTAAGTAATATGATTAATTGAACTTAAATTTATCATCAACTTAGTCCTGGTAGTATTTTGCAAATTATGTTGTAGATCAATAGCTCGCGTTGTTGCTTTCATATGTTTATTTTGATATGTTCCTAGAGAAAATTATGTTGAAAGATGTTAGTAGCAATGATGCGGATTGGATCCGTGATATGAAGTTTATCCTCATTGCTGCACAAAAGAATTATGTCTTTAATGCACCGCTAGGTGACAGACCTATTGCAGGAGCAGATGCAAACATTATGAACGTTTGGCTAGCTCAATATAATGACTACTTGATAGTTTAGTGCACCATACTTAACGGCTTAGAATCGGGACTTCAAAGACGTTTTGAACGTCATGGACCATATGAGATGTTCCAGGAATTGAAGTTAATATTTCAAGCAAATACCCGAGTTGAGGGATATGAAGTCTTCAGCAAGTTCTATAGCTAAAAGATGGAGGAGAATCGCTCAACTAGTGAGCAAGTGCTCAGATTGTCTGGGTACTACAATCGCTTGAATCAAGTGGGAGTTAATCTTCCAGATAAGATAGTGATTGACAGAGTTCTCTAGTCACCATCACTAAGTTACTAGAACTTCGAGATGAACTATAGTATGCAAGGGATGACGAAAATGATTCCCGAGCTCTTCGTGATGTTGAAATCAACGAAGGTAGAAATCAAGAAAGAGCATCAAGTGTTGATGATTGATAAGACCACTAGTTTCAAGAAAAGGGCAAAGGGAAAGAAAGGGAAACTTCAAGTAGAATGGTAAATAAGTTGTCACTCCCGTGAAGAAGACCAAAGCTGGACCAAAGCCTGAAACTGAGTGCTTACACTGCAAAGGAAATGGTCACTGGAAGCGGAAATGCCCTGAATATTTGGTGGATAAGAAGGATGGCAAAGTGAACAAGGGTATATTTGATATACAAGTTATTGATGTGTGCTTTACTAGTGTTTATAGTAGCCCCTGAGTATTTGATACTTGTTCGGTTGCTAAGATTAGTAACTCGAAACAGGAGTTACAGAATAAACAAAGACTAGTTGAAGGGGAAGTGACGATGAGTGTTGGAAGTAGTTCCAAGATTGATATGATCATCATCGCACACTCCCTATACTTTCGGGATTAGTGTTAAACCTAAATAAATGTTATTTGGCGTTTGCGTTGAGCATGAATATGATTTGATCGTGTTTATTGCAATACGGTTATTCATTTAAAATCAGAGAATAATTGTTGTTCTGTTTACATGAATAAAACCTTCAATGGTCATACACCCAATGAAAATAGTTTGTTGGATCTCGATTGTAGTGATACACATATTCATAATATTGAGGCCAAAAGATGCAAACTTAATAATGATAGTGCAACTTATTTGTGGCACTGCCGTTTGGGTCATATCGGTGTAAAGCGCATGAAGAAACTGCATAAAGATGGATTTTCAAAATCACTTGGTTATGAATCATTTGATGCTTGCGAACCGTGCTTTGGGCGAGATGGCTAAAACTCCGTTCTTCGCAACAATGGAACGAGAAACAAACTTGTTGAAAAAAATACATACTGATGTATGCAGTCCAATGAGTGTTGATGCTCGTGGCAAGTATCGTTATTTTCTGACCTTCACAAGATGATTTGAGCAGATATGGGTATATCTACTTGATGAAACATAAGTCTGAAATAGTTGAAAGGTTCAAAGAATTTCAGAGTGAAATGGAAAAATCATCGTAACAAGAAAATAAAATTTCTATGATCTGATCGCGGAGACGAATATTTGAGTTACGAGTTTGGTCTTCAATTAAAACAATGTGGAATAGTTTCACAGCTCACGCCACCTGGAACACCACAACGTTATGGTGTGTCCGAACGTCGTAATCGTACTTTACTAGATATGGTGCGATCTATGATGTCTCTTACTAATTTACCAATATTGTTTTGGGGTTATGCATTAGAGACAGCTGCATTCACATTAAAAGGGCACCATCTAAATCCGTTGAGACGACAACATATGAACTGTGGTTTAGCAAGAAACCCAAGTTGTCGTTTCTTAAAATTTGGGGCTGCGATGCTTATGTGAAAAAAGTTTCATCCTAATAAGCTCGAACCGAAATCGGAGAAGTGCGTCTTCATAGAATACCCAAAGGAAATTGTTGGGTACACCTTCTATCACAGATCCGAAGGCAAGATATTCGTTGCTAAAAATGGATCCTTTCTAGAGAAGGAGTTTCTCTCGAAAGAAGTGAGTGGGAGGAAAGTAGAGCTTGATAAGGTAATTTGTACCTTCTCCCGAATTGGAAAGTAGTTCATCACGGAAATCAGTTCCAGTGATTCCTACACCAATTAGTGAGGAAGCTAATGATGATGATCATGAAACTTCAGATCAAGTTACTACAAAACCTCGTAGGTCTTCCAAAGTACAGTCCGCACCAGAGTAGTACGGTAATACTGTTTTGGAAGTCATGTTACTAGACCATGATGAACCTACGAACTATGAGGAGCGATGATGAGCCCAGATTCCGCAAAATGGCTTGAGGCCATAAAATCTGAGATATGATCCATGTATGAGAACAAAGTATGGACTTTGATTGACTTGCTCGATGATCAGCAAACCATGTTAAATAAATGGATCTTCAAGAGGAAGACGGACACTGATAGTAGTGTTACTATCCACTAAGCCCGACTTGTTGCAAAAGGTTTTCAACAAGTTCAAGGGGTTGAATACGATGAGATTTTCTCACTCGTAGCGATGCTTAAGTCTGTCCGAATCATGTTAGCAATTGCTGCATTTTATGAAATCTGGCAAATGGATAAACAAAACTGCATTCCTTAATGGAGTTATTAAAGAAGAGTTGTATGTGATGCAACCAAGAGGTTTTGTCGATCCTAAAGGTGTGAACAAAATGTGCATCTATGGACTAGTGCAAGCATCTCGGAGTTGGAATATATGCTTTAATAAGTTGATCAAAGCATATAGTTTTATACAGACTTGCGGTGAAGCCTGTATTTACAAGAAAGTGAGTGGGAGCACTACAACATTTCTGATAAGTATATGTGAATGACATATTGTTGATCAGAAGTAATGTAGAATTATTCTGCAAAACATAAAGGAGTATTTGAAAGGAGTTTTCGAAGAAGGACCTCGGTAAAGCTGCTTACATATTGAGCATCAAGATCTATAGAGATAGATCAAGACGCTTGATAAGTTTTTTCAATGAGTACACACCTTGACAAGATTTTGAAGTAGTTCAAAATGGAACAGTCAAAGAAAGAGTTTCTTGCTTGTGTTACAAGGTGTGAAATTGAGTAAGACTCAAAGCCCGACCACGGCAGAAGATAGAAAGAGAATGAAAGTCATTCCCTATGCCTCAGCCATAGGTTCTATAAAGTATGCCATGCTGTGTACCAGATCTATTGTATACCCTAACTGATTTTAGCAAAGGAGTAAAATAGTGATCTAGGAGTAGATCACTGGACAGCGGTCAAAATTATCCTTGGGGGAATAAGGATATGTTTCTCGATTATGGAGGTGACAAAAAGGTTCGTCGTAAAGGGTTACATCGATGCAAGTTTTGACACTAATCTAGATGACTCTAAGTCTCGGTCTAGATACATTTTTAAAGTGGGAGCAATTAGCTAGAGTAGCTCCGTGCAGAGCATTGTAGACATAGAAATTTGCAAAATACTTATGGATCTGAATGTGACAGACCCGTTGACTAAAATTATCTCACAAGCAAAACATGATCACACCTTAGTACTCTTTGGGTGTTAATCACATAGCGATGTGAACTAGATTATTGACTCTAGTAAACCCTTTGGGTGTTGGTCACATGACGATGTGAACTATGGGTGCTAATCACATGGTGATGTGAATTATTCACATGGCGATGTGAACTAGATTATTGACTCTAGTGCAAGTGGGAGACTGAAGGAAATATGCCCTAGAGGCAATAATAAAGTTATTATTTATTTCCTTATTTCATGATAAATGTTTATTATTCATGCTGGAATTGTATTAACCGGAAACATAATACATGTGTGAATATATAGACAAACAGTGTGTCACTAGTATGCCTCTACTAGACTAGCTCATTGATCAAAGATGGTTATGTTTCCTAACCATAGACATGTGTTGTCATTTGATTAACGGGATCACATCATTAGGAGAATGATGTGATTGACTTGACCCATTCCGTTAGCCTAGCACTTGATCGTTTAATATGTTGCTATTGCTTTCTTCATGACTTATACAAAGTTCCTACAACTATGAGATTATGCAACTCCCTTTTACCGGAGGAACACTTTGTGTGCTACCAAACATCACAACGTAACTTGGTGATTATAAAGGTGCTCTACAGGTGTCTCCGAAGGTACATGTTGGGTTGGCGTATTTCGAGATTAGGTTTTGTCACTCCGATTGTCGGAGAGGTATCTCTAGGCCCTCTCGGTAATACACATCACTTAAGACTTGCAAGCATTGTAACTAATGAGTTAGTTACGGGATGATTTATTACGGAACGAGTAAAGAGACTTGCCGATAACGAGATTGAACTAGGTATTGGATACCGACGATCGAATCTCGGGCAAGTAACATACCGATGACAAAGGGAACAACGTATGTTATTATGCGGTTTGACCGATAAAGATCTTCGTAGAATATGTAGGAGCCAATATGAACATCCAGGTTCCACTATTGGTTATTGATCGAGAATAGTTATAGGTCATGTCTACATAGTTCTCGAACCCGTAGGGTCCGCACGCTTAAGGTTACGATGACAGTTTTTTTTTGACTGGGGACTGCAGGGCTTACACCCCACAGCATTTTATTAAAACTTAGAACAACAGGTACACAGAAGGGTTCCTTAAGAAAAGGAACAAAATAGAAGAAGATAAAAAGAAAACTATTTACAATCTAACCTAAAAAAAGAAGGAAAATGTAACTATACATGTCACCCCTCAAGGAGGAAGAAAATCAATCCATTTAAGAAGAGCCTCCCTGTGTTTTGACTTGATTCTGTGAGCCAAGAGGGAAATGTCATGGACAAAACCATTTCTCCATTGTCTGAAGGTAGGTCTGATATACCTGAAAGCTTCATCATTTCTGACTTTCCAGATATTCCACAAAGTAAGAAACACCACTTCAGAAAAGAAAGGCTTATTGAACTCCTTCCTAGCATGGCATGCAATCTGAACCATATCCTGATTGTTGGGCCATGAAATCTGCAGGTAATTCCAGACTCTCATGCTGAAGTTACACTGAAAAAACAGATGATTCATGTCTTCAAGAGTTCCTGTAGGGCAAAGCACACATTGAGGCCCATCATTGATCTTCCACTTCCTGCGCTGAGTCATATCCTTGGTGTTTACTCTATCCATAATGACAAGCCAGGCAAACATTTTGATAGTCGTAGTACAACATGACTTCCATATCCAACATAGCAAGGGGTTAGTTGGAATTGGCTCATGGACCAGATTATAATATTTCTTGGCTGTGTATCCAGATTTCTTTCCATGTTTCCAATACCAACCATCCTTAGCATTAGCATCCAAGGAGATATCAGACAAGATTCCAGAGAGCTGATTTAGCTCCTTGTAGGCCATTTCAGATAATGGCAGAGAGAACATGCTATGAAACTCACCAGTGGCCATTACTTCTAGAACAGAAGAGTTCTTTTGTGTGCAAAAAGAGAACAGCCTGGGGAATCTATCCTGAAGTGGAATGCAAGAATTATCCACTTCCCAAGAATCTGACCAGAATAGCAAGGAGTCACCTTTTCCAACGCATACTGAAGACACAGCCCTGAATTTGTCCATTAGATTACATATGTCCCTCCACCAAAAGGAGCCACACATAGCAGTGTCATGTGGGACTCTTTGATAATAATAACTGTCCCAGATCAAATGAACCCATGGAACATCAACTTTGTTATAGAACTTATTAAGGAACTTCATCAACAAAGCTTCATTCTGCAGCCCCAGGTTCAGGATGCTAAGCCCACCCTTTAATTTAGGTCTACATACCAGTGGCCAGGCAGCCAGAGAGTTCCCCTTTTCCTGGCCATATTTTCTCCAAAGACACTGTCTTTGTATTCTTTCCAGCTGTTTCAAAATCCCTTGTGGAATAGATAAGCTACAGAGGAAGAATATTGGCAATGAGGAGATAACAGAATTGACCAACTGCAGCCTGCTACCTTGTGGTAGAAACCAAGAGCTAGCAGTCAACCTTCTTTCCATGCAGTCCACAAGTGGCAAAAGGTCCACAATTTTGGGCCTAGTGGTTCCCACTGGCAACCCCAGGTATGTGAATGGCATCACCCCCAGTTGACATCCAAATTGAGCAGTAAGAACATTGGCAAAATTGGTATCCACATTAATTGGGTACATTGAAGATTTGTGGTAATTAATCTGCAAACCAGTTGCAAGAGAAAAGGAGTCTAGAACAGTTTTTAGCACCTCTAACTGAGCAGACTCAGCAGCCACAAACAATAAAGTGTCATCAGCATATTGAACCACAGGATAATCAGGATCATGAGTTACTATGGGTAAGGAAAGGAGTCCTTTACTGAGATGATCATTAATCATAGTCCGCAGAAGGTCAGCAGCAAGCACAAAGAGCAAAGGTGAGATAGGATCCCCCTGCTTTACCCCACATTTACACTTGAAATGGCTACCTGGAACCCCATTAAGCAGGATTGATGAGGTGGCAGAGGATAATAATTGTTGTATCCAAGAAATCCATCTATTATCAAATCCCTTTGCCACCATTATTTTTAAAATTGCCTCATGCTGTATGGAATCAAATGCTTTTTCAAAATCCAACTTGAGCAACATGATTGGCCTTTTTGATTGATTGCACTGATGAATATACTCAAAAGTCCATGCAATGCAATCCTGAATGGATCTAGATTTGATAAAACCATACTAATTCTTGTGAAGACATTTAGTTATTTCATCTTGAAATCTGTTTGCAGCAAGTTTAGTAAGGAACTTCAACCCCACACTTGTCAATGATATTGGCCTAAAATCACTGGCAGTTTCAGGTGACAGCTTTTTGGGGATTAGAGTAATATATGCCTCACTGAGATTCTCCAGCTTAACAATTCCTGCATGAAACTCATTAACTAGAGAGATAAAGTCAGCAGAAATGATTGGCCAACATTTTTTCAGAAAAATTCCATTAAAACCATCAGGCCCAGGGGCCTTGTCAATTGGCAGCTCCTTGATAACCTGTTCAATCTCCTTGACCTCAAAAGGCTTGGTGAGAACATCCAGTCCCTGTACCCTAGGGATTAGTGAAAGAATGTCATTTCCCATGAAAATTGGTTTCACAGTACCCATTCTTCCTTTGAAAATCTCCAGAAATTCCTTGGCAATAATGTTATGATCAGAAGACACTGATCCATTCGACAACTGCAGAGTGGCAATTGTATTTTTCCTATATCTTTCAGTTGCCATTGCCTGGAAGAATTTTGAGTTTTCCTCACCCACCTTAATATATCTAATAGTGCATCTCTTCTTCCAATATAAGAACTGTAGATGTAGCAGATGATCATGATGTGATTTCACCAATTTTCTGAAATTGGATTCAGGCAAGAATAAAGGCCTGGAGTCTTCCAAATCATCCAGCCAAAAAACCACCCAGTTACATTTCTCAATAAGACCTTTAATATGAGATAAACCCTTCTGCCATTTCTTGAGAGCAAACCTTAAAGATTTCAGTTTATCCATAATAACTGCTGATATGTGAGACTTCTGAGACTGCCTTTGCCAGACTTGCTGAACACACTCCATAAAACCAGGTTGATGGATCCAATAATTCTCAAATCTGAAAATATGAGCTTTTGGGATGCTGGTGCTTATGGAAACCACACAAGGGACATGATTCGATGCAGTTTTGGCTAGAGGATTGACCTGCATGTTTGGATATTGATCAATCCAACTGGCAGAGGTGAAAAACCAGTCCAACTGTTCAAGAAGTGGGAAATCCTGCATATTAGACCAGGTGAATCTTCTTCCTTTTAAAGGTAGCTCAAGCAGTCCCAAATGCCCAATGATCTCATTAAAAATAAAAATATCGTTGATATCACCCCCAGGAAGATTTCTATTATCCAGAGATCTTATGAAATTGAAATCCCCAAGCAAAAGCCAGTTTTTCTCAGGTTCCACATTTAAATTATAAAGCCAGCTGACAAATTCATCTCTTAAGGTACCTTGACAGGGTCCATAAACATTAACCAGGTACCAAATATCACCATTATGCATGGACTTAAAACTAGTGACAACCCCATAAGGTTTTACTTCCACTAAATCCCCTGAGAAAACATCAGAGCGCCACACAACTAGAATGCCACCGGAAGCTCCCCTAGAAGGAGATTCAATAAACTGATCAAAACCCGCAGGACAAATGCTCTTAATTAAAGCACGTGGGCATTTTGATAACTTTGTTTCCTGCAGACATACAACTGCACATTGGCTCTCAAGAACTTTCTGTCGGACCGCACGTTGTCTTGCTTCAGAATTAAGTCCACGTACATTCCAACAAAGCACCTTCCAGCTATGCATGGGCATTTGATTCATATGATAATACAGGATAACACATTAAAAACAGTGGGACACCTAGTGCCGCACAACCCATAACACATAGTAGCAAAGTAGCCAAAACATAACCAGAGTGCCAAGTTTCAGAGATAACATAACAGACAACAAATTTGACAGGCTCGCTACACCTAGGAAACACATTAAATTTTAACATTTAATTGTTGCTGGAGGGGGTATCATCCTTAGGATCAGCCATAAGCTTCTCCCTAGATAGCAGGTTGGGGTCCATCTCCAGCTCAGCTCCAATTGCCTGCAGCACAGCGATCGGCGTCGGCGTAGGGACATCCTCAGGCTTGTCATGACGCACATCATCAGTGTTTTCCACTCCAGCAGCATCAAGTATCTTAATGGGCTGGGCCTTCTCCTCGATGGGCTTGGACCTTGGGCGTCTTTTAGCAGGCTGTAGTGAAAGCTGCTCAAAGACCATCGATTTGAACCCATCAAGTTTTGCCGCGCTCCTCGTACATCTTCTGACTGAAGTATCAACCAAAGGAGCAGCAATCTTTCGCCTACCGCGCTGGCATTTCTGTCGTGGCGTCGCTTCAGACGAAAAAACCACAGGCAAGGTTTCCTCTTCCTGACCAACAGGACCCACAGGCTTAGCAATAGCAGTAGATTCAGCAATAGCAGCAGATTCATCGCTTGCAACTGAGCAACCAGGGGCTGCTAGAGGAGCAAACAAAGAGCGAGCAACAGGGCGCCGATTGACGGACGCAGAGCTTGACAAACTAGAGACCAGCGAAGACACTCTGTTGGTATCATCAAAAGCAATCGACCACTTGCGCTTGGAGAAAGTTACTGTCCCAAACTGCTTGAAGAATAAGGACCTTGGCACTTCTTTCACAGAAAATTCAGACATCAAATTCTCAAAAGACCGCTTCCAAAGCAATTCAGGTGGAAGAGGGGGTCCAGCCACCACCCTAGCCATCCCAATAATGATCTGGTGGTGTTGAATCACCGGTGGTTGATAGGGGACAATAGCCAAAGGATTAACTTCCACAAAAACAGGTTGCTCCTGAACTTCAGCAACCAAATCAACTATCTGCTGATGTTGAGGCACTCCATCATGCAGAAGCTGTTCCACAGACTCAGATTGTTCCGGTTGATCAATGACAATTGAGATTTGATCTTGTTCTGGCATTTCTGGCGGATGAGGGTGATTGATATTGTCATCATCGCCCCACTGAGCATTACCCCAATCAGCATCCACTGGATTCTCTGGGGGAGGAGCAGGTGCAAGAGGCGCTTCATTCCAGCCAATCATCGGGTAGGGCGGCAGAACAAACGGGATGTTATCAGGAATGAGATGACTAGGCATTGGATGAGGGTTACCATCCAGAGGCATCGGGTCTTCATCATTAGGCATTTGGTCGGCAAAATCTGCCCCAAGAACATAACAGGCAGTGGTCCAGGAAACTTGGGCACCACCCCACTCAGCATAGTCCCCAAAAACCACATCCCGTGGTACTAAAGGTGTATCAGGAAAGCTGGCTTCAACAACAGTTCGTACCAGGTACGGATCTTCACTATCCCAGGAATGAAATTTTCCAAAAGTACCAACTGCCTGAGAAATGTATTCAGTTGTACGATAATCCATGGGAATCCCAACAAACATTAACCAGCCCTTACGAAAACCAGTATTCCCTTTGAAGTTTTCACCCTCATCATGCTTCATAAATCTAACAAATCGGTCATTACCCAAAGCAAAAGGCGGGTGCTGAATCAGGGTGTATCTGACAGTGGGATCTCGAACTTGGAACAAACCAACCCCATGAAACCAAGGCTGAGCAGAACGAACAAGAATACCTCTGTTCTGAAGAAACTGCACCACTTCCTCTCTGACCGGCCCTAGAGGTCCCTCCGGCGCAGGCATAACTTCAGCAACCATATAATCTTCATGGCGACGGGGAGGGCGGGCCGCCGGCGTGAAGAAAGTGCGAGGTAAGCGCCGATCACCACCATCAATGATGTGATGCCCCGGAGGCACCAGGCGATGCGGATCAAGCTCGAAGTTCGCCATGGGTGGCAACGGTGACGAACTGAGGGTTTCTTTGGAAAGACCGGTGGTTTCCTTGGCAGGTGGAAGAGGAGATTGGAGCAATGCGGGCGGAGATGAGTTTATGAGTTTTGATGTACCGAAGGAGTTCGGTGTCCCGGATGAGATCGGGGACATGACGAGGAGTCTCGAAATGGTCGAGACGTAAAGATCAATATATTGGACGACTATATTCGGAGTTCGGAAAGGTTCCGAGTGATTCGGGTATTTTTTGGAGTACCGGAGAGTTACGGGAATTCGTATTGGGCCTCAATGGGCCATACGGGAAATGAGAGAAAAGGGCCAAAAGGGTGGCCGCACCCCTCCCCTTGGACTAGTCCGAATTGGACTAGGGAGGGGGGGTGCCCCCTTCCTTCCTTCTCCTTCTCTCTTCCCTTTCCTTCTCTCCTACTCCTACTACATGGAAGGGTTCCTAGTTCTACTAGGAAAAGGGGAATCCTACTCCCGGTGGGAGTAGGACTCCCCTAGGGCGCGCCATAGAGAGGGCCGGCCCTCCCCCTCCTCCACTCCTTTATATACGGGGGCAGGGGGCACCCCATAGACACACAAGTTGATCTACGGATCGTTCCTTAGCCGTGTGCGGTGCCCCCCTCCAACCATATTCCACCTCGGTCATATCGTCGCGGAGTTTAGGCGAAGCCCTGCACCGGTAGAACATCATCATCGTCACCACGCCATCGTGCTGACGGAACTCATCCCCGACGCTTTGCTGGATTGGAGCCCGGGGAACGTCATCGAGCTGAACGTGTGCTGAACATGGAGGTGCCGTACGTTCGGTGCTTGGATCGGTCGGATCGTGAAGACATACGACTACATCAACCGCGTTGTCATAACGCTTCCGCTTAACGGTCTACGAGGGTACATAGACAACACTCTCCCCTCTCGTTGCTATGCATCACCATGATCTTGCGTGTGCATAGGAATTTTTTTGAAATTTTTACGTTGCCCAACAGATTTCTCCCCGTTCTTCCCCGTGTTCATCGTGTTCTTCGAGGGATCCCACTCCAAACGTGAAAGATCGGCCTACACTGGGTTAGCCCCGTATCATATGGTATCATGAGCCACGTTGATCACGTTTTTGGAGCCCCTACCCCGTGTTTTCTAGCTTGATTTTGTTGTTTTCGTCCTAAATCCGAAAATCCCCACCAAAAATAGCCCCAAATTTTTTTTGTGATTTGTTGGTGTGTTGAAATTTTGTTGGATTTGGTCCATGGATTTGTGTTCCTGCGTGTGGATCTAGCTTTCCCCACCCTCCCCACCCTTTTCCATCCACCAAAACGTCCGAATTTTGCCCCGGAGTTGCAGTTTTCCCCGTGGAGTTCATCGTGTTCGTCCCCGATCCAGAGCCTAGACATACGACCCGTGTCCCCCGGACATCCGGCACCCCGGACATCCGGCAGCTGGCCCGGACATCCGGCCCCTGGAAACAGCAACTCCACCCCCACGCCCATTTCCCCATACCTTCGCCCAATTTTGCCACGGTGCCCACGCCTCCTTCCGCATACCCCAACGTTTCCACAAACACCACCACCACTAACCGCTACCTCCTATGTCGATTTTGATGCGTCTTGGTCTTTGATATTTTGAGTTGTGGTTCCCGTGTCCTATTGTGTTTCGGCTATATAGGTACAGTTCGACGTCATCATCACCACCGCTCACCTCCATCGACTACTCAACATCGCCAAGGACGGTAACTTCGACGACATCTTTGTCATAACTTTCAATTGCATTGATACCTCACATGGCCTTACTTTTGCGTAGCTTACCCATCGAGACTAGCCATTGAGTATTGCCGGCAACGTGACTTGTGCACATTAGTGATCATACTCCATAGCATAAATACCATACCAACGTGGTGCATATCTTGGGATCCACTTGTGTGTCACATAGTCGTCATAGCACACACAATTGCTATCTTGGTTCGTGAAGTTTTGCATGAGAAAAGAGCTCAAAAGTGAAAGAGCCACCCAAGCTTTTAAGCAAAGAGGAAAGATAAGCAAAGAGATTATAAGCAAGAACCATAGCATCATACTACATTAAGATTGTCATATAAGATCATCTTGGATCATCGCACCGAAATACCGTACACATAGCATACTTGGGATAGAGATCGTTGCATTTTTGCCTAGTAGGTTGTGCACAAGTTCCGTATCCGCCTATTGTGCAATCGTGCTAGCGTCTCTCTAGTATTGTGCAACAAGAGCATTTTCGTGGATTCCACATTTTGGCTCACTTTTGGTTTGCACAATCCCATTTATCTATTTGCGTGTGTGTTTCCGTGTACCCATACTAGCTTGGTCTACTTGTTGCATTTGCAAATTTGTGAATCTTTTCCAACATTATTGAATCTCGCTTTCAATTGCATCAAATTTTGTGCCACCATCCTAACCAAGCTCCACTATAAGCTTTTACTTGTTTAGGTGTGAGAACCGACAAGAATTGGTACCAATAGTGCTATTTCATTGTCCGCATTTGAGTGAACTTGATTCATCTTCAACGTCGGTCAAAGGTACATTGGTATTAGTTCTTCTCCTTCTACCACTCACATTTTGCTTGAAATGATGGATAGGCCAAGTACTTCTACCAACCCACTCTTCATCGAGCAAGACGACGACATGTCATCATACATCACCAAGAGCCACCTCTTTGGTGCACAATGAGCGCTACATCAAGAGCAACAAGCAATGAATGACCGCATCGACAAGCTCGCCACTGACTTGCGACTCTCCGAGCAACGTACAACAGACTACTTCGACAACAAGCTCGACGCGCACAAGCAAGAGAACGATGCAAGAATGGACGAGATCCACGCCTTGTTGGTGAACCGGCCTCCTTCTACATCGTCATACTCAAGACGGAGCCACTCAAGTCGACACTCCGACGACTCCTTCTCCGGCTCAAGTACACCATCATCAAACACTCTTCGACGAGCCGCACGTCAAGACCGTCATGCATCTCACAACCCGCTACACGTCAAGCATTCACAAGAGCAAGTCGATGAGCAAGTCCCTCGTCCTCAATCAAACCAAGTAGCGTTTGCTCAAGCTCAAGAACGACAACGTCTTCGTCGTCAAGAAGAACAAGAACGAGCGTGTCTACACCAAGAGCAACAAGACGCCGAGGCTCAACGTCTTCAACAACAACAACGAGAAGCACAAGCTCTTGAGGCGGAACGTGCCCTTCAAGCATCAAGTCGAGCTATCGCCAACTGCAATCGCGAACGGCGCAATCAAGAGGAAGCCCTTCGAGAAGAAATCCAAGAGAGGAACTACCATCCGCGTGTACAACGTCAAGCTACACAAGCTCCCTCACAAGTTCGTCAAGCTCCACCTCAACCTCAAGGTCAACAAGAGCAAGTTGATCATGGACTTCCTCCACGCCAAGAGCAACATGAGGATGATTACCCTCCATGTCAAGGGTGTCATCATCACCATCGCCCATGACACAATGAAGAGCAACATTATGGAAAGCTCAAATTCACAATGCCCAAGTTCAATGGAAGCAATGATCCCGAAGAATACCTCTCATGGGCATTGAAGGTCGACAAAATCTTTCGTTTGCACAACTATGAGGAAGAGAAGAAGATCGCTATGGCATCACTTGAGTTCCAAGACTATGTGCTCATATGGTGGGAACAAGTCCTTGAGCGCCGACAAGCAAGAGGTGAACCTCCAATCACCACCTGGGCTCAAATGAAGGATGTCATGCGAGCACGTTTTGTGCCAACCTATTACAACCGCGATCTCTTCAAGAAGCTACAACTCCTCAAGCAAGGAACAAAGAGTGTTGAAGAATACTACAAGGAAATGGAGATTGCCATGATTCGAGCCAATGTCACGGAGGATGATGAGCAAACAATGGCACGATTCTTGAATGGACTAAATCATCCCATCAAGAAGATCGCCGACTTCCAACCCTACTCTAACCTCATTGAGCTCGTGCATCAAGCTACAAAGGCAGAACGCCAAGTGCAAGATGACTTCAAGTACGCCAAGTACTCCTCCAAGACCTACGGCTTCTCCAATAACCAAGCTTCAACAACTACTCCAACTTCGACATCAACCAAGCCTTCTCCAAGCAACGACGACAAGTCAAGTTACAAGAAAACTTCCACAAGTTCAAGTCGTCTTCCTCCGACTACAAGCAACTTCAAGCCGCGTGTTTCGTCATCTACTCCAACCGATGAGACCGTCAAGACAAGCTCCTTCAAGTGTTTCACTTGCGGCGGTCGAGGCCACAAGTCCTATGAATGCACTAACAAGTGCACCATGATCCTCAACGACGATGGCACCTACGACTCAATGAGTGAAGATGAAATGGAAGCTCTTGAGCAAGTGGCCATGCACCGGCGCGTGAACGAGGATGAAGATGATCAAGTCTTTTGTGATGAAGATACGAGCCCCTATCTCATTTTCTCCAAGGTCTTGACTCTTCAACATCAACAAGAAGAAGACCAACGATGCCACATCTTCCACACAAAGGCCGGCATCAATGGATGATCCGTCAAGGTCATCATCGACGAAGGTAGTTGCCACAACCTGGCAAGTGAAGAACTATGCTCCAAGCTCCAATTGGTCAAGAAGAAGCACCCGCACCCCTACAAGGTTCAACGGCTAAGTGACTCCGGCACTATACGAGTTGAGCATACGGTCCAAGTCTCCTTCAAAATAGGTGCATATGAGGACACTTTGGAGTGTGATGTGGTCCCAATGACCGTTTGCCACCTCCTTCTTGGTCGACAATGGCAATTTGACCGTGGTGTCTTCCACAACGGGCACACCAACCATTATAGCTTCAAGATGAAAGGGAAGGAATATGTGCTATGACCTATGTCTCCTAGTCAAGTGATAGTCGACAAGCAAGCCACCCACCATAGAGAGAAGAGTGAGAAAGTGATCCACCAAAAAGTGAGTGAGAGCCACAAGCCAAACTTGAGCGCCTCTTCGCCTAGAGAGAAAAACCTCATACTATTTGCCACAAAAAGTGAGATGAGAGAAGTGTGTGAGAACCCATCGAGTGTGATGCACTTCGTCCTTGTGTGCAAGGATGGAGAACCAAAACCTAACACCATTCACGAGCTACCTTTGGTGTTTCAATCTCTTTTGCAGGAATTTCAAGATGTTTTCCCCGATGAGCTACCTCCGGGTCTACCTCCTCTACGAGGCATTGAGCATCGAATCGACCTCATCCCCGGAGCGCCACTTCCAAACAAAGCTCCATACCGTGTCAATCCCGAAGAAACCAAGGAGATTCAATGGCAAGTACAACAACTAATCGACAACGGTCATGTACGTGAAAGCTTAAGCCCTTGTGCCGTCCCCGTCATACTTGTGCCTAAGCCCGATGGAAGTTTCCGCTTGTGTTCCGATTGTAGACCTATAAATGCTATCACCGTTCGCTATAGGCATCCATTCCTCGCTTAGATGATATGCTTGATGAACTTAGTGGAGCCAACTTTTTCTCAAAAATTGATCTTAAAAGTGGCTATTATGAAATCCGCATACAAGAAGGTGATGAATGGAAAACTGCTTTCAAAATAAAATTTGGCTTATATGAATGGTTAGTCATGCCTATGGGTTTATCGGAGGCTCCCGGTACTTTTGTGCGTCTCATGCATCATGTACTTCGACCTTATATTGGAGTCTTTGTTGTGGTTTACTTTGATGATATTCTGGTGTTTAGCAAAACCATGAAAGAGCTTCTTGATCATGTTAGGGCTGTTTTACAAACACTTCGCAAAGAAAGTCTTTATGCCAACATGAAAAAGTGCACATTTGGTGTTGACAAAGTGGTTTTCTTGGGTTTCGTTGTATCTTCCAAGGGTGTCCATGTTGATGAAACTAAAATTGAAGCAATTAAAACTTGGCCCCAACCCACCAATTTGCAACAAGTGCGTAGTTTTCTTGGTCTTGCGAGTTTTTATCGTCGCTTTGTGAAAGATTTTAGCACAATTGCCGCTCCTTTGCATGCTTTGAGTAAGAAGAATGCTCCTTTTGTTTGGGGATCTTTGCAATCCACCGCTTTTGATGAGCTCAAGTCTTTGCTTACTCATGCTCCGATTCTTGCTTTGCCCAATTTTGACAAAACTTTTGAGGTTCATTGTGATGCAAGTGGTACCGGAATTGGCGGAGTTTTGATGCAAGAAAAACGAGCAATTGCATATTTTAGTGAAAAACTCTCCGGTGCTCAACTTAACTATCCCACTTATGACAAAGAATTGTATGCTTTAGTGCGTGTACTACATGTTTGGGAACATTATCTTAGACCTCATGAGTTTGTCATCCATACCGATCATGAAACGCTTAAATACTTGAAAGGTCAAACTAAGTTGAACAAGCGTCATGCCAAATGGAGTGAATTTATTGAATCTTTCCCCTATGTGATTAAATACATTAAGGGTAAAGAAAATGTAGTTGCAGATGCACTTTCTCGCATATGCACGCTAGTGACTAAACTTGAGTTGAATGTTATTGGTTTTGAGCACATAAAAGACTTGTATGCTAATGATCCATCTTTTGCGACTCCTTTTGCTAAATGTTTGACGCATACATCGTGGGAACAATATTACATCAAGGATGGTTATCTTATGAGAGCTAACAAAATTTGCATTCCCGAGTCTTCTCTTCGTTTGCTCCTTTTGCAAGAGGCTCATGGAGGCGGACTCATGGGACATTTCGGACATGACAAGACATTCGCCACGCTCTCCAAGAACTACTTTTGGCCCAAGATGTTCCGTGACATCGCACGCTTCACCACCCGATGCTCTACATGTCGCAAAGCTAAGTCTAAAGCTCAATCCCATGGTCTTTACATGCCTCTTCCTATTCCTTATCAACCTTGGGAAGACATTAGCATGGACTTTGTACTTGGTTTGCCTAGAACTCAAAAGGGCAAGGATTCCGTGTTTGTTATTGTGGACCGATTTTCTAAGATGGCACATTTCATACCTTGCAACAAGATAGATGATGCTTCACATGTTGCAAATCTCTTTTGTAGGGAAATCTTGCGTCTCCATGGAATACCAAAGACAATCGTCTCCGACCGTGACGTCAAGTTCTTGAGTTACTTTTGGAAAACCCTATGCGCCAAGCTCGGAATCAAGCTCTTGTTCTCATCCGCATACCACCCTCAAACCGACGGCCAAACGGAGGAGACGAACCTTACACTCTCCACTCTACTTCGCGTGTTGATCAAGAAAAACATCAAGGAGTGGGAGGAGTTTCTACCCATCGGCGAGTACGCCTACAACCGTGCAAGACATTCGACGACCGGCAAGTCCCCCTTCGAGGTCGTCTATGGCTTCAACCCGTTGTCCCCATTGGACATTCTACCTCTTCCTCTACAAGAGCGCACCAACCTCGACGCAAGTGCCCGTGCAAGCTACATCAAGAAGATGCATGAAGACACAAGACACACCATCGAGCGCCAAGTACAATGACTCGAGACCAAGCTCAACGTCAACAAGAACCCCATGATATTCAACATTGGAGACCTCGTGTGGCTACACCTTCGCAAGGACCGCTTCCCCAATGAACGCAAGTCCAAGCTTCTCCCTCGAGCCGACGGACCCTTCAAGGTACTAGCACGCTACAACAACAGTGCTTACAAGATAGACCTCCCACGCAACAAGTACAACGTGAGCGACATCTTCAACGTCTCCGATCTATCCCCGTACCATGGTGATGAGGATTTCGATCCGAGGTCGGATCTTTCACAAGGGGGGGAGATGATGCGGAGCATCCTTCGGTCATCCCCATGGACCTACCGTCGCCTCACTAAGCCTCAAGAGGACCCATGACTAGAGCCCGTGCTAGAGCTCTCGAGACCGAGGTGACTTCTCTCCTAAATGATATCTCATATGATCTTCTCGAGACATGGCTGCTACCTATGTCCGATATACTATGCATAATTAGGTGTCAAGAAGAACCTCCCGAGGATGCACGTGAAGACGGACAAGCTGCCAACTCCACGGATGAAGAGAACCAGCTAAAAAGGACAAGCTCACCTTCCAGGCCCCGGACATCCAGCCCAGGCCCCGGACATCCGGCCCCTGGAGCGTCTCCATCAGCAACAGCCAAGCCGGCCAAGTCTACAGGGCCTGGACATCTGGCGTCCCACCCGGACATCCGGCCCCAGCCCAGAAATCCGGCCAAAACCCCGGAAATCCGGCGCCACGCGCCAGGAACTACAGAAGCTCAAGCCTCCAGCCCGGATATCCGACGACTTGGCCCGGACATCCGGCCCCTCCGGAAGCCCCGGACATCCGGCCCGACGCCCGGACATCCGGCCCCGCCTATCTGCGCACAGTAAAGGGCCGAAGCCCATGTACCTCTTTGCCCCTAGACAATATATACTCCTTCCCCTTCCTCTTTCTAGGGTTAGCATTGGATTAGCTCATATTTGTGTGAGAGCCTTTGCTCATCCACTTGGATACTTCTCCTCGGAGTTCACGACCTCTTCGGAGAAGATCCCCCAAGTGGATTCAAGACCCCTTCTAGGGAAGAACATCAAGGCCTCCTCACGGAGAAGAACGGTTCCTTTGTATCCTTACCTTTGTTGA
Source organism: Triticum dicoccoides (assembly GCF_002162155.2). Lineage (NCBI taxonomy): Eukaryota > Viridiplantae > Streptophyta > Magnoliopsida > Poales > Poaceae > Triticum > Triticum dicoccoides. The sequence continues at coordinate 289,253,675 of NC_041389.1, forward strand.
TTGTGGATCATATGTTACTCTTTGTGTTCGGTGATCTAGCACTTGTGTGATCGATTCCTCGTTGGTTTAGTGATTCTCTCTCGTTTTTCCTGTGTTTCCCTTTGTGCTTCCGCGTGTTCTTCGTGATTCCCCTGTAGGATCCACTCCAATCGTGAAAGATCGGCCCCTAGGGTTCCGCCCTACATCAAATAAGATATCCAAGTTGGTCTTGCTTTGACTTGAGGAAAACCTGTGAAGCCTCTTTAGCACCTGGCTTCTTTGCTGCCGTCTCAGCTTTTGCTTTCTGCCTCTTCTCTTGAGCCTCTACTGATGTGGGATCTTCAGCATTCATGACAACTGTGTTGTCCTCAAGTCAGGCCTCAAGGGAGGGTGCTCTTTGTCCAAAAAATACACTCCTTTGTTCATCTTGGAATTAATCAACATTTGGATGTGTGGAGCATATCCACATGATCTTCTCTGATCAACAACTGTTCTCTTGATGGTCTCAACAATCAAACTCATCACTTTGAACTTCCGGGGCAAATCAAAGAGCTGAAGCAAGTTGATGGAGTGGCCTCTGATCATCCTGCGATCTCCTGATTTAAGCAACAAGGTGTGCCTCAGAATGGTGTTCATGGTGGCCAATCCTAACATCAAATAGTACACTGATCCTAGCTTATGTGTCTCCAAGGCTTTGTCAGGTATCTCCTTGTACATGTTGGCCATGGAGTTGTGATCCTTCTTGCGCTCAGCATAGACATCAATGTCTTTTTCAGCTTCTTCAGGGGCATTAATGAGCTCGGCCCACTCAGCAACAGAGGACTGGTACCTAGTACCTTCAGACATCTAGACAATCTTGCCATCATGATAGAGATGAGTTGTTGAATGGAACTACATAATAACCTCATCATTCCACTTGGTCAATTTCTGAATAAACAAACTTGTCAACTCCATTGAGTCTGAAGCTCTCATGCACTCCTGAAAAGTGGTCTTCATTGGCATCAATGTATTTCCAGTCCACCCACTTCATGTCACACACAATGGGATTCTTATCTAGGAGCATAGTTTCATAGAAGTCTTGTTGTTCCTTGGTGTGAAACCTGTAGTCCAGAGCAGTTCTTCTCCTCACAGCATATGGATCTACTTGTCTCCATAGTATGAGACCTGCATCCTTTCTCTCCTTCATGTTCTCTACCACTGGATGATCGTCATCATGATCTGGTATCTTTGGCTTCAATTTTCTGAGAACTTGGGCTTCCTCTTCTTCTTATTCAATCTCAGGCACTGGGGCCTTGTTCTTCTCTGCAGTAGGAATGTTTCTAGTGCTTCTCTTTGGTGCGGCCTTGTAAGCTTGAGCTGGAGCTTTGGGGGCAGTCTTGGGCTTTGAAGGAGCAGCCGCAGACTTGATGGCATCCCCCATCAGCTTCTGAGACTTGGCAGGAGGTGCGTCTTGCTCTTGCTCCTCCCCTCCTGCAGAATCTCTCACCATTGGTGGCTTTCCAATTACTCTGGCAACAGTTTTCTTAACCCTTTCCTTTCTTTTCTTTCCATCTCCATCTTCTCTGGTCTCAAGAGTAAATTTCGTAGTCTCTTGTGTTGATGCTCTGGCTTTTGATATTGGCACTCTTTTGGAAGGAGCCTTCTTTTTCATGCCTGTCTTGGTGTTAGTAGCAGCACCATATTCTTTCTTGAGCACTTTCTTCTTTGAGGTCACTTCCTCAAGTTCAAAATCCCCATCCTCTAAATTTGAGGTTTTCTTCTTCCTCTGCGTTGTTGTTGCCTTAGGTAGGTTGCTGGGAGTGCTTCTGCTCCCCTCATCATAGCTGCCAGAGGGACTAGTGCCCTCACTCAGATCCATCTGCTCCTCAGACTTATTCTGGCTGTCACTCTGATCAGACATTCTGCCACTGCAAACTGAGAGCTGACCCTGTGAATAGTTATAGATGAGATAGAGTGGATGAGCATCACAAGGTGTAGAGTTTTTGCAAAACAGATGAGTCAAAAACTTAGTTTTAGTTTTCCATAGAAAGCATTTCGGAGCTACCGATTTGTTAAACTCGGTGACACCGAAGCAACTTTGGAGCCTAAACTAGTGGAATTGGTCAGACCGAGACACAGTTCGGTGACTCCGAGATTGCTAGGGTTTCACAAAGTTCTGAACTCGGTCACACCGATTTGCAATTTTTGGTCAGAGCAAAAATTACAAGTGCAATGGCCTAAGCCAAATCGGTGAGACCGATTTCCACAACTCGGTCGGTCCGAGGTGAGTTCGGCGGAAACCTAACCCTAAATTTTTGAATCGAAACTAATCTAAAGGAAGTTTTCTCTGGATAGAATGATCTAATACTTGGTAAGAAACATGTCATTGTCTTTGTACAAAGAATCAGAGGTAAAAGATTGCACAGAGTCAAACTCATACCCTAACTTGGCGATGAGCTTGCTACGGCGGCAACGAAGGTGAAGATTTCCATTGACGGTGGCGGAGACCAGCGGTGGGAGGTCGCTGGCAACGAGACGACGATTCAGAGACCCGAGTTGGCAGAGCAGGACACGGGTGGGCGAAAAGGTTTTGGAGAAATTTCCAAAATTTGACCCGTCAGTATATATATCATGTCCCTGTCGGTGTGACCTAGTGGAACAACTCGGTGGCACCGAGATGCAGAATCGCAAGCGGTTGCTGCAACTCGGTGTGACCGAATGGTTCTAATCAGCTACACCGAGATTGAAAACCTAGATCAACTCAGTGAACTCAGTATGACCGAAAAGGATGAATCGGTCAGACCGAAATATACAGAGAGGTTTTGGAAGTTTAAGTCTATTATGAATCAGTGACTCGGAGTGCTCCACACTTAGAGGGTTCGAATCTGACTTGTTCAAACTTTGTGATGTAGCATGAATAGAGTTTCAGACGAGAAAAGCATAGATAGCTAGAGGAAGTTCTTAGGCATTCTTGTCCATCCATTTGGCAAAAGAAGAAGGGCCAAACAATCAAAGCAACAAATGGATGTCCTTGAATGAGAAACATATGCAATCAACATGCTCACACAATAAAATGGCAAATGAAATATGTGGCAAAGCATGCACAATCACTCTAGCATCTATCAAGCAATTGGCGGTGACTAGGTCATCTATATATGAGTATATTGACTTAGGAGTCAAATGAGAACATTTGATCATAGGTCATACTCATAGTTTAAGCACAAGTGGGGTTTCCACTTTTACATAAAGCATTGTTGTGTTCACACCATTAGAGTTGCTTTAGCTCAATTTTCTTAGAGTAAAGCTCCCCCTAGATGTGATATCCCCCCTAAGAGGGTTGAACTAACCTTGGGTTTTGTCGATGATGACTTCATGTAGGTGTTGAAGATGTGGATGCTCATTGTTAATGTAGATCGTTTGGAGCAATCCATTGGATTGAGTTGCACTTTCAATACCTACATGGGTTAGTCCCACAAGGAACAAACAAGGATATCCATAGACATAGAGTGAAGCACACACATGATGATGTCCATAAAAGCATTAGATTAACTTGTCCATTGGCTTACCAACAAGAGGGTTTGTGACTCCTTGAACTAGTGCAAGATATGGAAGTTGTTTGCACTTGTCCTTGCCAAAGTGAATATGAGTGAAGTATGTTAGCGGAGTCACCCTCAAGAACTCTCTAGTTCTTCTTCTCCGGGATCCACATCATCTTGATGGGAATCCTTGGGGTTGTAGATGTACTTGATGAAGTAGAACTTGATGTAGACATGGGAACCCACTTGACCAAGGCCTTTGGAGCATCTTCAAATGCATCAATCTCCTCTTGAAGCTTGTCCTTGCCTTTTAGCTTGTGGTCTTGTGGTGGAAGATTATCTTGAGCTTGTGTTCCCTTGAAGGAAGTAGGATCATACTTATCTTGTTGAGGAACAAACTTCGTCTTGGGGTATTGATCTTCTTCCCACTCAACTCCATTGGCATTGAACTTTCATTCGAAACCAACACCTTGATTCTTTTGGTGCCTTCCTTGCTTGCGTACAATTTCCTCAAATTGTTTACTTCCGGCAAGGCTCTTGTAAATACCTTTCTCTATAATTCCCTTCAATAAGCTATTTTCTTGCTCAAGTGTAACTTGGATAAGAGAATCATTAGTGGAATCAAGAGAACTACTAGAAGCAACAATATTGGATTTAGCATGATTATTGTTACTACCAGAAGAAGAATCTTTCTTACTCTTGTTGCTAGATTTTACTTGTGGCATGTAAGTTAACAAGAGTAAATGATTGGCAATGTAAGAAGAACTTTTCTTCCGAAGATCATCATTGATGGCTTTTAAGAACCCATGTTCTTGCTCAAGATCGAGCTTCTTGAAGCGTAGCTTCTCGTGAGTTTTTAAAAGTTCTCGATGATCTTCTAAAGTAGTTTCATGAGCTAACTTAAGAGTGTTTAGTTCTTTAGTTAGATGCTCAATCTCCTTCTTATCATTGTCATTCGTTTCATCTTGATTAGCATGTTTAATAGAAATTTCATCATAGTATTCATCACTAGAGTTGTCAACAAGTAAATCATCATCACTTAGCAAATCATCTTCATCACTATTGAAATCAACATACTTGGGGTGTGATACCTTGGGGCTTTTAGCCATGAAGCATCTTCCAATTCCTTATTTTGGTGACTCAAATATGTCATAGGAGTTGGTTGGCACAAGTACTAGACCGGTAACACCTTCATCTTGAGTATATTCGGAGTCGGAGTGATAACTTCTCTCGGGGTGGTGGTCGAAGTCGGAGCCGGATACACATTCACCAACATGAGCTTGATGTCTTTGTTTTGTGTAGCTCTTTGATGACTTGTCCTTCCTTTCTGAATCCTTTCTTCTTTGAGAGGTTCTTCGTACATAGCGATCATCTCTACTCCTTCTCTCCCTTGGAGGTGATTCTTCCCTTTTTCTTCTCCTTTTAGGTGAGTCTTCTCTTCTTTTGTATGGAGCCGTACACTCATTGGAGTAGTGTCCGGGTCTTCCACGATTGTAGCAATTTCGCTCACGACTGGAAGATCTTTTGTCATTGTAGGACCTTGACTTGGAACTTCTTTCCTTGCTTCTACTCTTGTAGAATTTGTTGAAGTTCTTCACCATTAAGCTCAATTATTCATTTAAAGCTTGTTTCTCACTTGATGATGTAGGAGCATCACATGAGGCTTTGTAAGCACCACTAGACTTGTTGTGAAGCTCTTCTTTATCCTTGAGTGACATTCGTGAGCAACAATCCTTCCAATGACTTCGGTTGGCTTGAGATATTTGTAGTTTGGCATCATTTGGATCAAAGTGCACACGGTATCATATTTTTTCCATCCATGACTCTTAGGATCTTCTTGATGATGAATTTGTCGGTCATCTCTTCACTTCTTAAGCCGGCAATCTCATTGGTGATGAGAGCAAGCCTAGAGTACATTTCAGCAACACCTTCACCATCCTTCATTTTGAACTTGTCAAGTTGACTTTAAAGCACATCCAACTTGGATTCCTTGAAGGTACCTTCGTGCATATCAATCAAAGTATCCCAAATTTCCTTTGCATTCTCAAGACGTCTGATTTTGTTGAACTCTTCGGGGCACAATCCGTTGAAGAGGATATCGCAAGCTTGAGAATTGTATTGCAACATCTTCAATTCTTCAGCGGTAGCTTCACGATTCGGTTCTATCCCATCAAAGAACTCACCTTGCAAGACAATACACACAATAGCCCAAATGGCAGGGTTATGTCCAAGAATATGCATTTTCATCTTATGTTTCCAACTAGCAAAATTAGTACCATCAAAGTAAGGACCTCTATGGTGGTAATTTCCCTCGCTAGACGCCATACTCTCCTAGGTTGTGAAACCAAGGCTATGATCACCAAAGCTATGGAAATCAAGGCAAATGGAGACCAAAGCTCTGATACCACTTGTAGGATCGAAAGTATGTCTAGAGG
>NC_041389.1:289259971-289396872 GCF_002162155.2 Triticum dicoccoides
GGGGGGGGTGATTAGACTACTTGACCAAATAAAAAACTAGCTTTTACAAATTTTAATTCTTGGCAGATTTTAGCAACTTAGCACTAGTCAAGCAATCAACCTACACATGCAATTCTAAGAGTATAGCAGCGGAATGTAAATCATTACATATGAAGGTAAAGGGGAGGAGTTTCGAGGGAGCAAACGCATTGTTGACATGGATACTTTTGGCGTGGTTCCGATAGGTGGTGCTATCGTACATCCATGTTGATGGAGACTTCAACCCATGAAGGGTAACGGCTGCGAGAGTCCACGGAGGGCTCCACCCATGAAGGGTCCATGAAGAAGCAAACTTGTCTATCCCACCATGGCCATCGCCCATGAAGGACTTGCCTCACTTGGGTAGATCTTCGTGAAGTAGGCGATCTCCTTGCCCTTACAAACTCCTTGGTTTAACTCCACAATCTTGACGTAGGCTCCCAAGTGATACCTAACCAATCTAGGAGACACCACTCCCCAAAAGGTAATAGATGGTGTGTTGATGATGAACTCCTTGCTCTTGTGCTTCAAACGATAGTCTCCCCAATACTCAACTCTCTGTCTCTCTCTCTCACACACACAAACAAATTTGGCTATGGTGGAAAGATGATTTGAGTGGAAAGCAACTTGGGGAAGGCTAGAGATCAACATTCTTGTGGTTCGAATGGAATGTCTTGGTCTCAATACATGAGTAGGTGGTTCTCTCTCAGGAAATGATCGATGGAAGTGTAGGCACGTTTTGATGTCTCTCTACGAATGAAGAGTGGGTGGAGGGGTATATATAGCCTCCACACAAAATCTAACCGTTACACACAGATTCCCAAACTCGGTGAGATCGAATGGCGAAACTCGGTCAGACCGATTCAGTTCAAAATGTGAATGTTAGGCTTTTCCGTGGGACCGATATGATCAACTCGGTGGGACCGATGCGCTAGGGTTAGGGAATAACTTGATCTCGGTGAGCTCGATCGCATGAACTCGGTGGGACTGATTTCAATAATAGGCACACAGGGAGTTGGGCAGGCAAACTCAGTGGGGCCGATTCGCTCATTTCGGTGGGACCGAAACGTTACGAAAAGGAAATAGGGAGTTTGCATTGCGAACTCGGTGGGACTAATCGCTCATTTCTATGAGACCGAAACCTTACGAAGGGAAACCGAGAGTTTGCAATCCCATCTCGGTGAGACCGAGATCCCTATCGGTGAAACCGAAGTGATTATGGTTTGTGGTAGTGGCTATGTCAAATGAACTCGGTGGCGCCGGATAGATCAAATCGGTTGGGCCGAGTTTGACTTTTTGGTTTAAGACATATGTGGAAATGAGAAAGTGGTTGAGGGTTTTGGAGCATACCACTAAGCATTTTGGGCAAGTAATACATTAAGAAACACCTCATCTCCTTCTAATAGTATTGGCTTTCCTATGGACTCAATGTGATCTTGGATCACTAAAATGAAAATGTAGAGTCTTGAGCTTGTTGCCAATATGTGTCCTTAGCATTTTGAGGGGCCACATATCTAGTCCATGCCATGCCAATCATTGAACTTTCTGAAATGATCATCTTGAAAGAGCATTAGTTCAATGAGCTATATGTTGTTAAGAATTACCAAAACCACCCAGGGATTAGTTGCACTTTCAAAAAGCAAGAGCAAGAACTACAACTCGTATGATGAGAAGAAAACAAAGAAATTCTTCAAGAAGAAGGACAACTCCACGTCAAAATCTTCGTCAAGATCTTCATCAAGAAATCCTTCCAAGTCCTCCTCCAACCGCAAGAATACCTCTCGCAAGGTCGAGGCATACATCGGAACTGGACTCTGGTGAAGAAGAATCATCAGGCTCCGAGGAAGAAGAAGAATCCGATGAGGATTCCATCTCCAGCATGGCTGGCATAGCATTTTCCTCATCTCCAGTGACAAACTTCTTCAGAAATCTGTCAAGCGATGATGAATCTCCTGCCTACTGATTCATGGCCAAGGCCTCGAAAGAAAAGGGCTATGTCTCCGGGTGTACAAAATGGGTAATGGATAGTGGATGCACTAGTCATATGAGCGAAGATAAGTCAATGATTGTCGACCCCAACTTAACTACTTCTCCTTTGAAGTATAACACTTTTGGCAACAACAACAAAGGAAAGGTAATTGGGCTAGGTAAAATTGCTATATAAGGACAAATCTATTGATGATGTGCTACTTGTTCAGTCCCTTGGTTATAAGCTTATGTCTGTTGGCAAGTTATGTGATCTTGGCATGCTAGTCTTATTCTGTATATCCAAATGCATTGTCTTCATGGCCTCTGACAATTCCTCCGTCTTTGAGGGAATTAGAAAGGGTGATCTTTATATTGTGGGTTTCTCTAAGGGTCCGTCAGTCCAAACTTGCTTGCTTGCAAAAGCAACTGAAGGTTGGTTGTGCCATCGAAGGCTTGGTCATGTATGTATGAGAAATTTGCAGACCCTTGTGAAGAAGAATTATCTTCGTAGAATTTCGGATGTAAAATTCGACAAGGATCATCTCTGTGCTGCTTGTGAGGCTGGTAAATTGGCTAAGAAGCATCACTCCTCCAAGACAGTCATGACCACTGGAAATTCTTCATATGGATTTATTCGGTCCTCAAAATTATGCAAGCTTCGGTGGCAGTCATTATGGTCTGGTTATTGTTGATGATTTCTCTCGATATACTCAGGTATTCTTTCTCGAAGACAAAACCTATACTTATGATATCTTCAAAAGCTTTGCCAAGAAGGCCCAGAATGAATATGATGTGCGAATTAAGAATGTCAGAAGTGACAATGGAACCGAGTTGAAGAATACACGTATCGATGAATTTCTCGATGATCATGATATCACTCATGAGTTCTCTGCTGCATACACTCCCCAACAAAATGGAGTTGTTGAACGAAAGAACAGAATTCTCATTGAAATGGCGAGAACAATGTTGAGTGAGTACAAAACTCCCATTCGCTTCTGGGTTGATGCTATTAACACTTCTTGCCATGTTACCAATCGTGTTTACCTTCACAATTTCCTTAAGGAAACTTCATATGAGCTTATCACTGGCAAGAAACTAAATGTTTCTTATCTACATGTTTTTGGTACGCCTTGTTACATTCTTGATATGAATCATTCCTCCAAGTTTGCACTTAAGGCACATGAAGGTTTTCTTCTTGGTTATGACTCAAACTCGCATACGTATCAAGTCTATAACTCTCACCACATGAAAGTTATGGAAACGGTAAATGTGTGGTTTGATGAATCTAACGGCTCTCAAAAGGAGCACCTGCCAAATGTGATAGATGAACTGCTGATATCGGATGCTATTCCGCAAATGGCCATAGGGAGCATCAATCCCGTTGAAGGAAATGCACCGGAGTCATCCGATGATGATGCCTCTATGACTGGAAGCAGAACTCGTCAAACCACTGCCGAAGAAAATGCTCCTCCGAATGGAAATGGAAATGAAAATTCAAATGCCGATCAAAATGGCAATCCTGAAGGGAATGATGACACAAATGTTGATGCTGATGATAATGACAATCACGAAGAAAATGCTCATCCTCGTGTGGCAAATCGAGTACCCTCTTTAATTCTCGACGAAATTGAGAATCCAGGTTATCAACCCACAACTCGTTCGCGCACTCGTTTGGCTAACTACCATGGAAGTTTCTCCTTTGTTTCATTGGAAGAACCTACCAAGTATGAAGCAATGAATAATCCAAACTGGATGAATGTCATGCAAGACGAGTTGGTGCAATTCGAATTGAATGATGTATGGGAACTGGTTGACAAATCGAATCCCAAGAAGCACAATATCATCGGCACAAAATGGATCTTCCGCAACAAGCAAGATGAAAATGATATCGTGGTAAGGAACAAAGCACGACTTGTTGCTCAATGGTACACACATGTAGGAGGTATTGATTTCGGTGAAACATATGCTCCTGTTGCACGCCTTGAGCAATTTGCATTCTTCTTGCTTATGCAAATTACAATGATATCTTGCTGTATCAAATGGACGTGAAAAGTGCTTTTGTCAATGGTGAAATTGACGAGGAAGTGTATGTTAGACAACCACCTGGCTTTGAACAACCTGAGTATCCTAACAAAGTTTTCAGGTTGAAGAAAGCTTTACATGGGCTAAAACAAGCTCCTCGATCTTGGTATGACACCCTGAAGAAGTTTTTGCTCGACAAGGGGTTCAAACCAGGATCCACAGATCCCACACTTTTCACTCGTGTAATTGACAATGATTTATTTGTCTGTCAAATCTATGTGGATGATATTATCTTCGGTAGTTGACAATGATTTATTCGTTTGTCAAATCTATGTGGATGATATTATCTTCGGCTGTAATAACAATGCTTGCATCTTAGAATTCAGGAAAATGATGTCTGATAAATATCAAAGCTCCATGATGGGTGAACTCAAATTATTTCTTGGACTGCAAATTCGTCAACAAGCAAATGGTATCTTCATTTCTCAGGAAAAATATCTGAAGGGGTGCCTGAAGAAGTTCAAAATGCAAGATTCCAAAATGAAGGGCTATAAAACTCCAATGCCCATGAATGGTAAGCTAGATGTAGATGTGTATGGTAAGGATTATGATCAGAGAGCCTATTGTTTGAGGATTGGATCTCTTCTTTACCTATGTGCATCCAGACCTGACATTATGTTGAGTGTTTGCATGTGTGCCCGCTATCAAGTTGCACCGAAAGAATCGCATCACCAAGCGGCCAAGCACATTCTGAGATATTTGTCTCACACCCCACCTTAGGTTTATGGTATCCTAAGGGAGCATAGTTTGATCTTGTTGGATATTCAAACTCAGATTGGGCTGGTGACTGAGGCCGAATATATTGTTGCTGGCTCTTGTTGCACTCCGTTATTGTGGATGAAGCAGACACTGAAGGATTATGGCATCAAGGTCAAGCATATCCCTCTATTTTTTCACAATGAGAGTGCCATCAAAATTGCACACAATCCTGTGCAGCACTCTCACACGAAGCACATTGCCATCAGACATCACTTTATTCGAGATCATGTGGCCCGAGAGGATATTGTCATCAATCACGTCATGACCGAAGATAATCTCGCTGACACTTTCACTAAGACTCCTGACAAGAAAAAATTATGTGTGTTGTGGTGTGAGATAAACATCCTAGACCTCGCAAACATGCAGTAAGCTAGACTCAACACCTGTGCTGACACTTTCACATCTTTGAAGGAATGGGTGCATAACACTCGAAGAATCTGAAACTTTCGACAAAGTGAAAGTTTCTTTCTGAGAGTGAATACATTAACAAATAACTAGAATAATTAGGTGCCACGATAATTGTGTGACCCTCGGGGTCATACAGTTCTTATACGGTGGGTTAGGCCACAAAAATTTTCTTTTGTTGAATTTCTCTTCGATTCGTTGGATTTGATCTCCGTCGAAATGCATTTCTCTCATAGATATTTGCTCGTTTGCTTGTGTTCTCTGCTGAGTGAAAGGCCTAGGACCCTGGTTTCCCTCTAATCTATCTCTTCCAGTCTATGCTAATCTATTACAAATGCTGAAATTTATCTGGAACAAAACTTATCTGGTGTCCTTGACTACGATTGATTCGGTCTGAACATCAATCTATTTTGGCGAAAGCTGTCTAAAATTTGGGATTTCCTGCCCAAGTCAGGACCACAATCTTTGACGGTTTCCACGTTCAACACATCAACTACCAGTTCATCCTATCCATTGAATCGCAATCATCTTTGGCTAGAGATCGTCCGATCAAAAACCTCTACATGCGGTTATTTTTCTTTCACCTATATAAACCACACCGCACCCTTCGTCCTCCTTTACCTTCTTTCTCCTTGCTCTCTCTTCACCAAAACCCTCACTGCAATGCTCCACCTTGAGCTCGACGCTGATGACCTCTTCGCTGCTTAGCTGCTGGAAAGAGGTCACCGCCGTTATGCCACACCGCCGTGGGACATCTTCTTCCTCGCGTCGTCGTAGTTGCTGCACGTCACCGAGCTAGGGTATGTGTAGTTCATACTCGGACTTCCTTCTTCTGATTCGAGTTCGTCTGCGGTTAATTTTGACATATTTTACCTCATATCTTAGATCTAGGTTTTTACTTCGCTAGTGTGGATGTGGTTTGTAGTTATTCCTCGCATCCGAATCTGTCAGATCTAGGATTTGTGTTATGCTTCGCTCGAATGAAATGCCTAGCTCGTTGTCTAGTATTCTTCTTCAGATTTACTAGCTCAATCTATATGTTTCATTCTTTCGAAACATCTCTCAAAATCTGCATCTAATTCCTCCTCAAAATGTTTTCGTTTGAGAAAATCTTTCTCTATGAGCATTTGTGACCCTGTCCCCATTTTCCCCTTGTACCTATTCTCTTTCACAGGTCAATGCAGTCTGTTGAAGATTCTGCTAAGATACACAGTATGGCTGATGATGAAGAGGCTTTCATGGGAATAGCTGACGAATCTAAAGTGCCAAAGGGCCCAACGGTAGGCCCATCCACTAGCAAATGAAAATGAGCCGAACAAAATGCAAATGAACAAGAAGCAGATGCATCGAAGAAGAGGAGAGGTGGCAGGCAACCACTCAAAAATACAACTGAGCTTGTCTCTCATGATGATTACAACACAGTTCCAGGAGAGAAAAGGACGTGTGCAAAAGATTCGGCATCACTGGGTAAGGAAGTGGTTTAGCTACAAGATGGTTCATCCTCGATACACCAAGAACTTTGCTTTCTATCCCCCTTGGGGTGACTGTTGCAAAATTGGGCTCATACGGGCAGGTGAACCTCAGCAAAGGCCTCCACCACCTCTTGACGCTCATGAGTCATCCACCAAGACTCCGGACTCTTATCCTGAAGAGAAGTCCAAGCGCCTCAAAAATGCTGAGAAGCATGCCAAGAAGGCTGCAAAAGATCGGGCAAAGGAAGAAGAAAATTGTCGTCTTATCAAATCAGACATCGAGAAGAAAAAGGCTGAAGGAAAAGACAAACGTAGAATGAAGAACAAACATGATCCAAAAATTGCTACTCTGAAGAAAATGAGCGCCCCGAGGAAAAGGCCTGTGAAGCCAGCTGAACTTGTAAGTGATTCATCTAATCAAGACGATCCACCGCTCACCCGAGAGGAAATTGATGCAACTCTGTCTGAACAAGTGAATGTCACCACATCCACTCTTCTACCTGATCTTCGTGTAGATGCAGTCCCTGTTGCACCTTGCTACTTCTTGAGCTTGTGTTGGTTTTTCCCTTGAAGAGGAAAGGGTGATGCAGCAAGTAGAAATAAGTATTCCCCCAGTTTGAGAACCAAGGTATCAATCCAGTAGGAGAAGAACGCGCAAATCACCAATACCTACACAAACAATCAAACAACTTGCACCCAACGCGATAAAGGGGTTGTCAATCCCTCCATGGCTACTTGCAAAAGTGAGATCTGATAGAGATAGATAAACAAAAGATAAATTATTTTTCGGTTTTTTGGTTTATAGATCTGAAAATAAAAGATTGCAAAATAGTAGATCGGAAACTAATATGATGGAAAATAGTAGATCGGAAACTAATATGATGGAAAATAGACCCGGGGGGCCATAGGTTTCACTAGAGGCTTCTCTCATGAAGGCAAATAATACAATGGGTGAACAAATTACTGTCGAGCAGAAGAGCGCAAAGTTTTGACAATATCCAAGGCAATGGTTATGCAATATAGGCGTCACGTCCATATCAAGTAGGTCAACTCCTGCCTGCATCTACTACTATTATTCCACACATCGACCGACTCCTGCCTGCATCTAGAGTATTAAGTTCAGAAAGAACAAAGTAATGCATTAAGTAAGATGGCATGATGTAGAGGAATAAACTCAAGCAATATGATGTAAACCCCATCTTTTTATCCTTGATGGCAACAATACAATACGTACCTCGCTACCCCTACTTTGTCACTTGGTGAGGACACCGCAAGATTGAATCCAAAGCTAAGCACCTCTCCCATAGCAAGAAAAACCAATCTAGTTGGCCAAACCGAATCGATAATTCGAAGAGAAATACAAAGATACCAAATCATGCATATAAGAATTCAGAGGAGATTCAAATAATATTCATAGATAAGCTGATCATAAATCCACAATTCATCAGATCCCGACAAACACACCGAAAAAAGTATTACATTGGATAGATATCCAAGAACATCGAGGAGAACATGGTATTGAGAATCAAAGAGAGAGAAGAAGCCATCTAGCTACTAGCTATGGACCCGTAGGTCTGTGATGGACTACTCACGCTTCATCGGAAGGGCAATAGAGTTGATGTAGATGCCCTCAGTGATCGAATCCCCCTCCGGCAGGATGCCGAAAAGGCTCCAAGATGGGATCTCACAGGAACAGAAGGTTGCGATGGTTGAAAAGTGTTTTCATGGATGCTTCTGAGGGTTTTGGAATATTTACAAAAATATAGGAGGAAGATCTAGGTCAGGGGGTGACCAAGGGGCCCACAAGGTAGGGGCACGCCCTACCACCATGTGCGCGCCCTCCACCCTTGTCACCGCCTCGTGGGGTTCTAACTTGCACTCCAAGTCTCCTGGGTGTCTTCTGGTCCAAGAAGAATCATCGTGAAGTTTTATTCCAATTGGACTCTGTTTAGTATTCCTTTTCTGCGAAGCTCAAAAACAAGGAAAAACAAAAACTAGCACTGGGCTCTAGGTTAATAGGTTAGTCCCAAAAATAATATAGAATAGCATACTAATGCATATAAAACATCCAAAACAGATAATATAATAGCATGGAACAATAAAAAATTATAGATACGTTGGAGACGTATCAAGCATCCCCAAGCTTAATTCCTGCTCGTCCTCGAGTAGGTAAATGATAAAAACATAATTTTTTATGTGGAATGCTACCTAACATATTTGTCCATGTAATTTTTTTATTGTGGCATGAATGTTCAGATCCATAAGATTGAAAACAAAAGTTTAATATTGACATAAAAACAATAATACTTCAAGCAAACTAATAAAGCAATCATGTCTTCTCAAAATAACATGGCCAAAGAAAGCCATCCCTACAATATCATATAGTGTGGCTATGCTCCATCTTCATCACACAAAATATTCAGATCATGCACAACCCCGATGACAAGCCAAGCCATTGTTTCACACTTTGATGTTCTCAAACTTTTTCAACCTTCACGCAATACATGAGCATGAGCCATGGACATAGCACTATAGGTGGAATAGAATATGGTGGTTGTGGAGAAGACAAAAAGAAGGAGCTAATCTCACATCAACTAGGCATATCAACGGGCTATGAAGATGCCCATCAATAGATATCAATGTGAGTGAGTAGGGATTGCCATGAAACAGATGCACTAGAGCTATAAGTTTATGAAAGCTCAAAAAGAAACTAAGTGGGCGTGCATCCAACTCGCTTGCTCACGAAGACCTCGGGCATTTTGAGGAAGCCTATCATTGGAATATACAAGACAAGTTCTATAATGAAAAATTCCCACTAGTATATGAAAGTGACATCATAGGAGACTCTCTATCATGAAGATCATGGTGCTACTTTGCAGCACAAGTTTGGAAAAAGGATAGTAACATTACCCCTTCTCTCTTGTTCTCTCATTTTTTTGTGGGCTTCTTTGACCTCTTTTTTTCTTTTCTTTTTAATTTTTCGTCCGGAGTCTCATCCCGACTTGTGGGGGAATCATAGTCTCCATCATCCTTTCCTCACATGGGACAATGCTCTAATAATGATGATCATCACACTTATATTTACTTACAACTCAAGAATTACAGCTCGATACTTAGAACAAAATGTGACTCTATATGAATGCCTCTGGCGGTGTACCGGGATGTGCAATGGCTCAAGAGTGACATGTATGAAAATTATGAACGGTGGCTTTGCCACAAATACTATGTCAACTACATGATCATGCAAAGCAATATGACAATGATGAAGCATGTCATAAGAAACGGAATGGTGGAAAGTTGCATGGCAATATATCTCAGAATGGCTATGGAAATGCCATAATCGGTAGGTATGGTGGCTGTTTTGAGGAAGGTATATGGTGGGTGTATGGTACCGGCGAAAGTTGCGTGGTACTAGAAAGGCTAGCAATGGTGGACGGGTGAGAGTGCGTATAATCCATGGACTCATCATTAGTCATAAAGAACTTGCACACTTATTGCAAAGATCTATTAGTCATCAAAACAAAGTACTATGCGCATGCTCCTAGGGGGATAGATTGCTAGGAAAAGACCATCGCTCGTCCCCGACCGCCACTCATAAGGAAGACAATTAATAGATAAATCATGCTCCGACTTCATCACATAACGGTTCACCATACGTGCATGCTACGGGGATCACAAACTTTAACACAAGTATTTCTTCAATCCACAATTACTCACTAGCATGACTCTAATATTACCATCCTCATATCTCAAAACAATCATAAGGAATCAAACTTCTCATAGTATTGAATGCACTTTATATGAAAGTTTTTATTATATCCCTCTTGGATGCCTATCATATTAGGACTAAATTCATAACCTAAGCAAATTACCATGCTGTTTAGAGAGAATCTCAAAATAATATAAAGCATGAGATTTCAACAATTTCTATAAAATAAAGCCACCGCCGTGCTCTAAAAACATATAAGTGAAGCACGTGTCCCTCTAAGAAGTTGTGTACAACAAGGATGATTGTGGAAAACTAAAAATCAAAGACTAAAATTATACAAGACGCTCCAAGCAAAACACATATCATGTGGTGAATAAAAATATAGCCTCAAGTAAAGTTACCGATAGACGAAGACGAAAGAGGGATGCCTTCCGGGGTATCCCCATGCTTAGGCTTTTGGTTGTCCTTGGATTTTACCTTGGGGTGCCTTTGGCATCCCCAAGCTTAGGCTCTTGCCACTCCTTATTCCATAGTCCATCAAATCCTTACCCAAAACTTGAAAACTTCACAACACAAAACTCAACAGAAAATCTTATGAGAACCGTTAGTATAAGCAAATAAATCACCACTTTATGGTACTGTTGTGAAATCATTCTTTATTTATATTGGTGTAATATCTACTGTATTCCAACTTCTCCATGGTTCATACCCCCCGATGCTACCCATATATTCATCAAAATAAGCAAACAACACAAAGAAAACAGAATCTGTCAAAAACAGAACAATCTGTAGCTATCAAAGAACTTCGAATACTTCTGTAACTCCAAATATTCTGAAAAATTAGGACAACATGGAAAATTTCTATATCAATCTTGTGTAAAATATTCAGATCAAAATCACTCTTCTGTGAATTATGAAAATTATTTTTCTGGGCGCAAAAGTTTTTGGTTTTCCAGCAAGATCAAATCAACTATCATCGTAAGCCGTCCCAAAGGTATTACTTGGCACAAACACTAATTAAAACACAAAAACACATCTAACCAGAGGCTAGATGAATTATTTATTGAAAAACAGAACCAAAAAAACAAGAACAAAAATAAAATTGGGTTGCCTCCCAACAAGTGTAATTGTTTAACGCCCTTAGCTAGGCATAAAGCATAGATCTAGGTATTGTCATCTTTGGTATGCAATCCATAAGTAGCTCTCATAACAGATTCATATGGCAACTTAATTTTATTTCTAGGAAAGTGTTCCATGCCCTTCCTTAACAGAAATTGAAATCTAATGCTTCTTTCTTTCATATCAATAATTGCACCAATTGTTCTAAGGAAAGGTTTAACAAGAATAATAGGACATGTACGATTGCAATCTATATCAAGAACAATGAAATCTACGGGCACATAATTCCTATTTGCAAAAATAAGAACATCATTAATCCTTCCCATAGGTTTCCTAATAGTGGAATCCGCAAGATGCAAATTTAAAGAACAATCATCAAATTGATGGAAACATAGCACATCACATAAAGTTTTTGGAATCATGGAAACGCTAGCACCCAAATCACACAAAGCATGGCACTCATAATCTTTAATATTAACTTAATAGTAGGTTCCCACTCATCATAAAGTTTTCTAGGGATAGAAACTTCCAATTCAAGCTTTTCTTCAAAAGATTTCATCATGGCATCAACAATATGTTTGGTAAAAGCTTTATTTTGATTATAGGCATGAGGAGAATTCAACATGGATTGAAACAAGGAAATACAATCTATCAAAGAACAATTATCAAAATTAAAATCGTTGAAATCCAGAAGAGTGGGTTCATTGCTACTTAAAGTCTTGACCTCTCCAATCCCACTTTTATCAATTTTTGCATCTAGATCTATAAACTCCGAATCATTGGGATGCCTTTTAACTAAAGTTGACTCCTCTCCAGTCCCATCTTTATCAAGATTTACATTGGAAAACAAATATTCAATAGGAGTCACATCAATCACTTTAAGATCTTCATCATTATTTTCATAAAAACTAGAAGAACACGCTTTTACAAACCGATCTCGTTTAGCACGCATCTTAGCGGTTCTTTCTTTACATTCATAAATGGAAATTCTCATAGCTTTTGGAGACTCATTAATATCATGCTTGGGTGGAATAGATCTAATTTTCAAAGAATCAATCTCAAGATAAATTTTATCCACGTTCCTAGCCAAATCATCCATCTTAAGCAAATTTTCTTCAACCAAAGCACTAAAACTCGTTTGCGAAATCATAAATTCTTTAACACTATTCTCAAAATTAGAGGACTTCTTATTATAATTTCCATAAGATAGGAATTAGCATAATTGTTAAAGGAATTACTAGGAAACGGCCTAGGATTTAAATTGCCTCTATACACGTTATTACCAAAATTGTTCCTACCAACAAAGTTCACATCCATATATTCATTATTATTCTCGATCAAAGTAGACAAAGGCATATCATTAGGATCAATAGGAGCACTCTTGCTAGCAAATAATTTCATAAGTTCATCCATCTTTCCACTCAAAACATTACTTTCTTCAATCGCATGCACCTTTTTACTAGTAGAAGATCTTTTGGTGTGCCATTGAGAATAATTACCCATAATATTATCTAGGATTTTAGTAGCTTAACATAAAGTAATCTCCATAAAAGTACCTCTTGCGACCGAATCTAAAAGATTTCTAGAAGAAAAATTCAATGCGGCATAATATTTTTGTATGATCATTGATACGTCTCCAACGTATCTATAGTTTTTGATTGTTCCATGCTATTATATTAACATTCTTTGATGTTTTCAATCATTTTATAGTCATTTTATATCATTTTTTGGTACTAACCTATTGACATAGTGCCCAATGCCAGTTGCTGCTTTCTACATGTTTTTTACATCGCAGGAAATCAATACCAAACAGAGTCCAAACGCAGCAAAACTTTTTGAGATTTTTTTGGGCCAGAAGACATCCAGTGGGCCAAGGCTACACCTGGGGGTGCCTCAAGGAGGGCAGCACCCACCAGAGCGCGCTTGGGGGCCCGACACGCCTAGTTGGGTTGTGCCCACCTCGGGTGCCCCCTAAACCGCCTCTTTGCTTTTGCTCTATAAATACCCCAGTATTCTAGAAACCCTAGGAGAGTCGATGAAAATCAATTCCAGCCACCGCAGAGTCCAGAACCACCAGATCCAAGCTAGACACCATCACGGAGGGGTTCACCACTTCCACTGGCGCCTCTTCGATGATGCGTTAGTAGTTCTTTGATGACCTACGGGTCCGTAGTTAGTAGCTAGATGGCTTCCTCTCTCCCTCGCTTGGAGATCCATATGATGTAACACTTTTTGCGGTGTGTTTGTTGGGATTCGATGAACTTTGAGTTTATGATCAGATCTATGTTTTTATCCATGAAAGTTATTTGAGTCTTTTTTGATCTCTTATATGCATGCTTGCTTATAGCCTCATACTTCTTATCCGATATTTGGATTTTGTTCGGTCAACTTGATCTGTTTATCTTGCAATGGAAAGAGGTGTTTTGTGATGGGTTCGATCTTACAGTGCTTGATCCCAGTGCCAGAAGGGGAAACGACACGTATCTGTCGTTGCCATTAAGGATAATAAGATGGGGTCTATTTCTACATAAAAAGATCTTGTCTACATCATGTCATCATTCTTACTACATCACTCCATTTCTCCATGAACTTAATACACTAGATGCATGCTGGATAGCGGTCGACGTGTGGAGTAATAGTAGTAGATGCAGGCAGGAGTCGGTCTACTAATCTTGGACGTGATGCCTATATAATGATCATTGCCTGGATATCGTCATGATTATTGAAGTTCTATCAATTGCCCAACAGTAATTGTTTTCCCACCGTTTGCTATTTTTCTCGAGAGAAGCCACTAGTGAAATATACGGCCCCTGAGTCTCTTTTTATCATATTTGCCTTTGCGGTCTATTTTCCTTTACATTTGTATTCAGATCTATTAAACCAAAAATACAAAAAATACCTTGCTGCAATTTATTTGTTCCGCGATCTATTTATCCTATCTACTACTTTTACCTCACGTTATTTGCCTATCTTGAGGCGCCGTACCCTAAAGAGTTTGACAACCCCTTTAACACGTCGGGTTGCGAGTCTTTGTTATTTGTGTGCAGGTGTTGTTTACGTGGTGTGAGAAGGTTCTCCTACTGGTTCGATAACCTTTGTCCCATCACTGAGGGGAATACCTGCCGTCGCTATACCGCATCATCCCTTCCTCTTTGGGGAAATACCGACGTAGTTCTAGCAGACATCAAAAGGAATTTCTGGCGCCGTTGCTGGGGAGGATCTGCAACATCAACCAGGTTCCTAATCAAAAATCTCATCTCCTCGAAATTTACATTATTTGCCATTTGCCTCTCGTTTTCCTCTCCCCCACTTCACAATTTCTTTGATGTTTTATTCGCCCTCTTTTTCGTTCGTTGTTTTCTTGTCAGATCTGTTTTTGAGTGGAATCTTGTAGTGAAGTCACCATGAGTGATTTTGGTATGGCAGAAATAGATGATGGCCTAACTCCTAAAATGGAGCGTACGGGTAATCTGGATGCCAAAACTTTTGTCTTGGGCAAGGTAACTTTATGGGAAAAGAACATATCCAAGAATTTTTCAATTGTGTCAGAAAATTAAGTCTCGATGATATTCCTATACTTAAAAGGACTAAATCTTATACGGAAGCTATTTCGGCACTTGTTCTGAAACTTGAAACTAGATTTATTCGTACTCATCGTACCTTGCAAAGATTGTTCTATGAGTTGTCCGTTATAAAGGATCCTAAAGCTAAAAAGTTAGCCACTCTTGTTTTGATGAATGAATTTGACTACATAATTCGAGAAGCTTGGGAAATCTTTGATTTTTATGGCATGAATCGTGAAAACCCCGTGATTGATGAAATTCTTTATAATAGTGATTATGCTTTAAGACATTTGCTTGGAGATAACCAAATCTTTGATGAGAATCTTAAAAAGCAAGTCCCCATTTTAGATATGATCCAACAAGTTTTTAACGATGTTAATCAACACTATTCTCGGATCACTGCCGGAAATCAAAGGGGTTATGATAAAAAGCAACTTGATAGTGCTAAGGTTTCCATGGAAAATGTGTTTTATGTTTTATTTACAAAACTTCCCGACACAAATACCTCCAAGGAAAACAAGGATAAGGATGACAAAACTTAGATCCTACGCATTATGCCTACCTAGGGGCGTAAAATGATAGCGGTTGTTGGGAGGCAACCCAATGAATAAATTTATTTTACTTTTTTTTGATGTTCTTGTGTGTTAGCACAATTATGCTGCTGTTATGATTGTGTTTTTTTGTGTTTTAGTTAGTGTTTGTGCCAAGCAAGGCCTTTGGGTTGATTTGGGTGAAAGTTACAGAAACTTATGCACTCACGAAAATAGTTTTAATAAATCACAGAGACGTGCTTTTGAGTTGATTCTTTTTTAAGAAGATTAATATACAAATTACCCAGGTTTTTCCTAATTTTGCAAGACTTTTGGAGTTACAGAAGTATTCGAAATATTCAGATTGCTACAGACTGTTCTGTTTTTGACAGATTCTGTTTTCTTTGCGTTGTGTGCTTGTTTTGATGATTCTATGGTTTTCTTTGATGAGTTTTTGCCATAGAAAAGTTGTAATACAGTATATATAATGCAAAAACAAAATAAGAGTAGGTGTGCGACAGTACTTATAGTAGTGGTTTGCTTTCTTATACTAGCAAATCTCACGAAGGTTTTGTTGGAGTTTTGTGTGATTCAAGTTTTCAAGTTTTGGGTGATCTTACGATGGATGAAGGAATTAGGATGAGTAAAAGGCTAAGGTTGGGGATGCCCGAGGCAACCCAAGATAATATTCAAAGAAGTAGCAAGCAACTAAGCTTGGGGATGCCCCCGAGTGGCATCCCCGCTTTCTTCTAATAACCATCGGTATTTTACTTGAAGCTATATTTTTATTCGTCACATATTATGAGTTTTCCTTGGAGCGTATTGTATGATATGAGTCTTTGCTTGTTTTGCTTTGTGTTCTAAGTCTTGAATCATTGCTGAACACACCTTTTTGAGAGACCCAAAAATTATGCTATGCTTGTTCCTATGCTTCACTTAAATTTTTAGAGACATGGATTTGCTCTAGTGCTTCACCTATATCTTGTTGAGCACGGTGTGCTTTGTTATTTTTGAAGAAATGCTCTCACGCTTCACTTAGATTTATTTGGGAGCTAGCAAAATTTTAAGAAATTCTCTCTTGCTTAACTTAGATTATTTTGAGAGAAAGAAAAAAATTATGCTCATGTTCTTCACTTATATTTGTTTGAGCTTATCAAAAGCAACATATAAAAATAGTCCCAAAGTGATAGATATCCAAGGAGGATATAATAAAAAAATCATGAAGATCATAGGACAAAATAAACTTGATTCTTAGTAATGGTTTTGAGATATGACGATATGATATGTGAGTCATGTTGATGAGTAATTGTGCTTTAGTAAGAATATTGATGTTAAGGTTTGTGATTCCTTATGCAAGCACGAAAGTCAATAGTTATGAAATGAAATTTATATCCTACTTATGGTGCATTATTTGGTGTTACTTATGCTTAATTCTTGGGTATGAGATTTTTCACTTTTTGTTTGGTCGCTTCTCAATCTTTTTGCTAGCCTTCACTTTGCACTAAGTATGATCACTACTTGTGCATCCAAAACCCTTTAAACCAGTTTTGCCTTATGAGTCCACTATACCTACCTATATGCGGTATTTCCATGTCATTCTAAGCAAATTTGCATGTGCCAACTCTAATTTTCAAAATAAATTTCTCTTTTGTGTGCTCTATCGTTTGCGAGGCGGTGAAGGGTGACCAATATTTTCCATGCTAGATGTGTTATTCTCACGATGAGTGTTTATTCACTTATCATTGCACGAGAGTACGGCAAAGGTATTCGGGATGCCCAGTCTCAAAATGAAAAATGAGTGTACTTTATGTTTTCAAATAATAAATTCCCTGGAAAGTGTTGGTACGGAGGGCAACCGTGGATTCGGCTAGCCATGGAAAGTGAAAGTAATGCTGGAAAAAGGAATAAACTTTATTTTCTATTTGGGAACCGCCGATGATGTATCTACCATCGAAAGTGTTAGGATCTCTAAGTCGTATTCGTTGGTGGGAAAAGTATGCCTCCCAAAATATGTTTTTATCTCTCAATTCAAGTATTGAGCTCTGGCACCTCTACAAATCCCTACTTCCCTCCGCGAAGGGCCTTTCTTTTACTTATGCAATTTTTATTTTGAATTTGAGTCTCCATCTTCTCTTATAAAGCACCAACTAAGGGGCACTATGATCGTATTTGAGCATTGGGTGTAGCTAATATTCGAGTGTGTTTCATGAATGGATCAATGATTGAGCATAATGGGATAGGGATAACTTGCTTTAGTGTTGATATTTTGAAAGACATGGTTGCTTGTTGGTATGCTTTAGTATTAAAGTCTTCATGTCAAAACTAGACTATTTCTTTGAATCATACAAAAGTCCATATGTCCATGCTATAAATAAAATAAATGTGATGAACATGTTAGGCAGCATTTCACATCAAAAATTCTGTTTTTATCATTTACCTACTCGAGGATGAGCAGGAATTAAGCTTGGGGATGCTGATACGTCTCCAACATATCTATAATTTTTTATTGTTCCATGTTGTTATATTATCATTCTTGGATGTTTTACAATCATTTTATATCATTTTTTGGTACAAACCTATTGACATAGTGGCTAGTGACAGTTGCTGTTTTCTGCATGTTTTTTACATCGCACGAAATCAATACCAAACGGAGTCCAAACGCAGAGGAACTTTTTGAGGATGTTTTTGGGCCAGAAGACATCCAGTGGGCCAGGGCTGCACCTGGGGGCACAGGCGCGCCCAGGTGGGTTGTGCCACCTCGGGTGCCCCCTGAACTGCCTCTTTGCTCTATAAATACCCCAATATTCCAGAAACCCTAGGAGAGTCGACGAAAATGAATTCTATCCGCCGCAGAGTCCAGAACCACCAGATCCAATCTAGACACCATCACGGAGGGGTTCTCCACTTCCATAGGTGCCTCTCCGATGATGCGTGAGTTGTTATTTGTACACCTATGGGTCCGTAGTTAGTAGCTAGATGGCTTCATCTCTCTCTCTCTCTCTCTCTCTCTCTCTCTCTCTCTCTCTCTCTCTCTTGATTATCAATACAATGGTCTCTTGGAGATCCATATGATGAAGCCTTTTTGCGGTGTGTTTGTAGGGATCCGATGAACTTTGAGTTTATGATCAAATCTATGTTTTTATCCATGAAAGTTATTTGAGTCTTCTTTGATCTCTTATATGCATGATTGCTTATAGCCTCGAATTTCTTTTCTGATATTTGGTTTTTATTTGGCCAACTTGATCTGTTTATCTTGCAATGGAAGAGGTGCTTTGTGATGGGTTTGATCTTACGGTGCTTGATCCCAGTGCCAGAAGGGGAAACGACATGTATGCATCATTGCCATTAAGGATAACAAGATGGGGTCTATTTCTACATAAATAGATCTTGTCTACATCATGTCATCGTTCTTATTGCATTACTCCGTTTCTCCATGAACTTAATACACTAGATGCATGCTGGAAAGCGGTCGATGTGTGGAGTAATAGTAGTAGATGCAGGCAGGAGTCGGTCTACTAATCTTGGATGTGATGCCTATATAATGATCATTGCCTGGATATCGTCATGATTATTTGAAGTTCTATCAATTGCCCAACAGTAATTGTTTTCCCACTGTTTGCTATTTTTCTCGAGAGAAGCCACTAGTGAAACCTACAGCCCCCGGGTCTCTTTTCATCATATTTGCCTTTGCGATCTATTTTCCTTTGCATTTATTTTCAGATCTATTAAACCAAAAATACAAAAATACCTTGCTGCAAATTATTTGTTCCGCGATTTATTTATCCTATCTACCACTTCTACCTCATGTTATTTGCCTATCTTGAGGCGTCGTACCCGAAAGGGATTGACAACCCCTTTAACAGGACGAGTTGCGAGTATTTGTTATTTGTGTGCAGGTGCTGTTTACGTGGTGTGAGGAGGTTCTCCTACTGGTTCGATAACCTTGGTCTCATCATTGAAGGAAATACCTACCGTCGCTATACTGCATCATCCCTTTCTCTTTGGGGAAATACCGATGTAGTTCTAGCAGACATCAATCATCCATAAATTTGAACCATGAGTAGGGAAATTTCGTATCATCAATTTCGTCCTCTCCTGAGATTGTGCAACATGTTCATGATCAAGTTGTTTAAAATTCATAATCTCGTTCGCAAGGGAGATGATCTTAGTGGGAGGAAAATACTTGGAAATAAAAGCATCTTTACATTAATTCCATGAATCAATACTATTTTTAGGCAAAGATGAAAACCAAGTTTTAGCACGATCTCGTTGTGAGAACGGAAATACCTTTAATTTAACAATATCATAATCCACATCTTTCTTCTTTTGCCTATCACATAAATCGACGAAACTGTTTAGATGGGATGCGACATCTTCACTAGGAAGGCCAGAAAATACATCTTTCATAACAAGATTCAGCAAAGCGGCATTAATTTCACAAGATTCCGCACTAGTGGCGGGAGCAATCGGAGTACTAATAAAATCATCATTATTAGTATTCGAAAAGTCACACAAGTTGGTATTCTCTTGATTCATCGTGATAAAGAAAGCAATCTAACACATGAGCAAACAAAAAGACGAACGGAAGAAGGACGAAAGAAAAAGGGCGAATCTTTCAAAAATCATTTTAGAAGTGGGGAGAGGAAAATGAGAGGCGAATGGCGAATAATGTAATGTAAGAGATGAGATTTTTATGATGGGTACTTGGTATGTCTTGACTTGGCGTAGATCTCCTCGGCAATGGCGCCAGAAATTCTTCCTACAACTTCTTGAGCTTGTGTTGGTTTTTCCCTTGAAGTGGAAAGGGTGATGCAGAAAAGTAGAGATAAGTATTTCCCTCGGTTTGAGAACCAAGGTATCAATCCAGTAGGAGAAGAATGCGCAAATAACCAATACTCGCACAAACAATCAAACAACTTGCACCCAACGCGATAAAGGGGTTGTCAATCCCTTCACGGTTACTTGCAAAAGTGAGATCTGATAGAGATAGATAAACAAAATATAAAATATTTTGGGTTTTTTGGTTTATAGATCTGAAAATAAAAGATTGCAAAATAGTAGATCGGAAACTAATATGATGGAAAATAGTAGAACAGAAACTAATATGATGAAAAATAGACCCGGGGGCCATAGGTTTCACTAGAGGCTTCTCTCATGAAGGCAAATAATACGATGGGTGAACAAATTACTGTCGAGCAATTGATAGAAGAGCGCAAAGTTATGACGATATCCAAGGCAATGCTTATGCAATATAGGCATCATGTTCGTATGAAGTAGACTGACTCCTGCCTGCATCTACTACTATTACTCCACACATCGACCGACTCCTGCCTGCATCTAGAGTATTAAGTTCATAAAGAATAGAGTAACGCATTAAGTAAGATGACATGATTTAGAGGAATAAACTCAAGCAACTAGATGATACCCCACGCTTTGCTGCGGGTACACTTGTTTATATTTCTAAAGAAATCTAAGATAAATACATGAACATATATCGAGTAATAGAGCAAGAGCTAATAGGGTAATCTCTTGCCAAGTACGTAGTGCTTTGCCTGTGTAAAATTTTGAGTTTGAGGTACAAATGCAATAATGTTGTACCATTTTTCAAAGCGTTATCCAAGAGTACCAATAGAGTAGGTATATTAGAGAATCTTTTCACACCTTAGCCTAAGTTGCTAGCTTCACACTCTTTCCTATGAATAAATCTTCTGAGATGGTATAGAGTATAATCCATGCGGATATTCCTGGAATAACTAACTTGGAGTTGCACTAACTAAAATAGAGAGGAATTGTTAATGTAGGATAAAGTCAATCCTGGTTCTAAATTAAACCCGAGCAGAATAAAAGGTAATGTCTGCTTCTCTTATTTTATTGTTTTGAACAGCGTCACCATCTACTCTTGATAGGAACAATAGAGAAATATATAAAATTTATAACTCTAAATCACTAAAGAGGGTAGTTGTGTTGGACTGAAAAAGCTACCTGTTCATTGTTCCATGCCAAGCTATTGTACCGTACTACATTCAATCCATCACCACATGATAGTGGAACAATTGGAACAAAGATATATGATGTAGAAGCATAATTCCATGTGAACAGCTCGATACAGAAATAAGGGCACTTCCTGTAGCCATTGGCATTGCAACAAATTGTAAGATGTAGGTGTTGAAGCACACTACTGTCAGAAATAATCCCGCATATTGTAGCCATCAGCAAAACTCAATCGGATAGTTTCCACATAGATGTTACTGAAAAAACCAATCGTTGTAACATGCATTATTGAGTGTTGCAAGATATAAAGAAGGATTAACATGTCATGCATTAGATGGCCGAAGGCTAAACATAACAAAAATAATAGAAGTGAATCCTGAAACGCACATATGTCTCGAAGAAATAGGGTTCGTGGGAATACGCAGGTAGAGGAATACTATGTGGAACAGCACATTAGATTGAAACCCTTGCAATTGCTGGTCTGTTCAGGTCTTGAAGCAAAGGACTCCTAATAATATCCGCCACCAATTTGTTTCTCTGTGGCCGAAAGGAGAGCCGGGTCGATTGTTCGGGCGAAAGCGAACCAAAGTGCGGGAGAGTTGTAAGGCAACTGAACCAACAGCCAGAGCCAGAGGAGTCCATCAGCAACAGGACCACACGCGTAGAGATTCCTGTAGAACAGGTTACAACATCTTGCCGATTTTTGTTTGTGCTTATGATTGAACTGTTGCTACTGATTAACAGTGTGCATACAATAACTTGAGAGACACGAGATGGTGTAGCGGGAACATAGGTAATACAGTAACTTAAGTAACTTCAGGACAGGATGTAGAGGGGATCACCACTGCGGGAGATACAAAGGTCAAACTCGAGATGTTGCGGTAGAGGTCGCAGTCGATGCCGGCCTGGTCGGGGAGGTTGATGATTATGACGTTGTCTTCCCCTTCCGCTTTCGCCAGCTCAATCGCCATTGTGACCTCCACCTGTCGGTGTCAAAAGCGGCGGATCTTGGGTAGGGGATCTCGAACTATGCGTCTAAGGCTAATGGTAATAGGAGGCGGGGGACACAATGTTTACCCAGGTTCAGGCCCTCTCTATGGAGGTAAACGATTGCTGTGATTTGCCTTAGGCTGATATAGAGAGTCTCAATGATCTCTATATCAAAGGTAATTCTTTTTGCCACTTAAGGTAATAATTCTACGAATCACCCTCCTCCAAGATGTCTCATTGTGGTATCGTGGCAACTCAACTCCTCGCTACGTTGACAACCGTTCACCACCTTCTTAAGCGTGAAATTGTTGTCTACCTAGTGAACCTTCGTCATCTGCTTCACTCCATTCCTCTGGATGTGTGCTTCGCGTCTCAGCTTGTGAGATGTTTCTATGTCTCATTCCGTGAGTGGATCCAGAGTTGCTCGATCTTCGAGAAGATTGATCCTTCTAGAGTTTCTTTTCCCTCTCGTTGTCATGTTGGTAGGTGTTCCTGGAGCAAGACATCGAGACAATGATGGTGATCGAATCAATGTTCATTTGAAGTGCACCCTGGATCGTAAAGATTGTGTTTGTTTGCGTTCCCCCTTCATCTTACCCTACGCTTGAATCTCGAGACGAGATTCTTGTTTAGTGGGGGTGAGTTGTCACAGCCCTAGCTTAGACCTTGTCTGTCTTTGCATAAGCATCCATGCATCATGTTTAAATTGTATGAAACTTGATATGGGGATTCGCCTAAACCCTAGCATCAAAGGAATTCACTAGGTTCAACTAAAATATTTTCAGTGAATCCAAATGGCTTTCAAAAATGTTCATCATTTCTGGCAAATGCTAGAGCCATAACCAGAGGTGTTGCACATTTTTCCATGACATATTTGGTGACTGAATTAAATCATATAGTATTTGCAATTGGGTATTTAAATGCTATATATTATTTTAAGTGCTCAATTAATTCTGAACTTAAGTGTGGGCTGCTAGGAATAATCCTAACAGAGCCCACAACTATTTTCAGGATTTTTGGAAATGTTTTTGTATTTTTAATAAATCCACAAAGATTACAGAAAATAGAAAACAGAAAATAAAAGAGAGAGAGAGTTAGTACTTGGCCTCACTGTGCAGGCACCTAGTCGGCCCAGCTGTGGCCCAGCACTGGAGCTGGCCCAGCCCACCACCGCCTCCTTCCCTGTCATCTTCCTCCTCTGCCAGGAGGACGCGCGTGTGGCCGACGCGCGCGCCCACGCGCCCCGGCCACCTCCTGCTTGCCGCCCCCCCTCGACGCCCTGGCCGTCCCTGGTGACGCCACGCATCACCCTCGACCCCCTTCCGCTCTCCCCCGTGCTCATCCCCTCCCCTGGACCTCTCTCTCACCCACCCGAACGGGTTCGTCGCCGCCGTTCGCCACCACCACGGCCACCGCCTCCCCCTCGCCTCTCCGACATGCCTAGGAGCTCCGCCACATCGTCCCCGACCTCTCCGCCAAGTCAAGCAAGCTGGGACACACCGCAGCACTGCCCCGTCGCCGTCTTCAACCTCGGACCGCCGGAGATCCCTCTCGCCGCCCCGCTCGCTCCGGTGCTTCCCCGAGCATGCCGAGGCCACCTCTGCACTCGCCGTGAGCTCCTCTACCGATCCCCCCTTCTCCCATCTCCATTAACTCGTCGTAGCCTTCATTTCTGTCGAGACCGAGACCTCACCGGCGTCGGACTTGTCGTCGTCGTCGTTTTGATTCGCCTCCATCCAACCGAGCACGCAGACGTGCTCAGTGCACCCCCAGGAGGCCATAGCACCCCTCCGCACCCCCTTTCGTGCTTCCTAACGCCGCCCCCGTGCTAACCCGAACTCCGGCCGCCGCCTTGGAGCTCGCCGTCGTCGGCTTCGGCCACCATAGTCCCGGCCGCCACCACCACTCGATGCGCGCCTGCAAGAGATCTCCAACGAGCCGAATAACGGCCTCGTCCGTGCCCTGTGGGTGTTTTCCGAGCCGTGCCGCCGTCTCGGGCCTCACCGGCGAGTTTGCCTCCGCTGACCAAGTTGACCCCGGGTGGACCCAGTTTAACCCCCTAGGTCTATGACAAGTGGGACCCGCCTGCTAATTAAGTTAGTATTAGGACTAACTAAAAATTAGTTAGACTAATGACACTGACACGCGGGACCCACTGGTCAGGTTTGACCTGGAACGTCCCCGTTGACTGCCGACATCACCCTGATGCACCGCTGACATAATAAAACATTTACTGGATTTATTCTTATATAGGAAATTCCAGAAAATGCCCTAAACTTCTAAAAATCATAGAAATTAATCTGTAACTCCAAATGAAATAAGTTATATATGAAAAATGATCAGAAAAATCCAATCTATCCATCTGCACTGGTTTCATGCATGTTTAAGCAACTTAAACCTGCTTTTTATATCAAAACATGATAATGCACTTTATTAAGTCATAGTTTCAATTTGAACTTGAACCTTGGGTTCAAACTAACTCAAATCCATCTGATTATAGTTGAATTAGCCCAACACACTCATTTTGCCATGTCATGATCATGCATCATATTGTGCATTGCATTGATTGTGTTCTTTTCTGTGTTGCCGGTATTTGTCCCCTCTCGATAGACGCGATACTAACGATGAGATCGATGACAACGATGACGAACTATACTATCTTCAGAAGTGCCAGGCAAGCAAAACCCCCTTGTTCATTCCGATACAATCCTACTCTCTCGCTCCTGCTCTCTTTTACTGCATTAGGACAACAACGATTCATCTGTTACTTGTTGTGGTAGCTGAACCCCTTTATCCTCTGCATGACCTGTCATTGCCACAGTAAATAGATGAAACCCACTAGCATGAGTAGGAGTTGTTTGAGCCCTGTTGTGCCTACTCATTCATGTTTGTTTGTCATGCCTGCTATTGCTTAGAGTTGAGTCAGGTCTGATTCATCGGGAATGAATCAGAGGTGTGTGAACATGTCCTACTGTGTGTGAGCTAAGTGTGTGAACACGATTTGGTAAAGGTAGCGGTAAGAGGCCATGTAGGAGTACATGGTGGGTTGTCTCATTGAAGCTGTCCTCAGGAACTGAGTTCTGTGTTTGTGATCCATGAAACAACTACTACCATGCATTGGGCCCTGAAATATGACCCCGCTCGACTTCTTAATCACCCTTGTCCTCTATCCAGGAGTTGCTGGTGTTTGTAGTATGCTGGAGGCCATGCGCAGCGCTGACCGGAGGGGTGGGCTGTGATGCGGTAGGCACGTGGCCGGGTATACCGGGCGCCCGTTTGGTGTCGCGGAACCCTGTTCACATTGTTCGGGGCCGTATGTGGAAACCTCGGCCGGACTCCCTGCGGATGGAACCTGAATAGGCAATAAACCTGGACTAGAGACTTGAGTGTTTAGGTAGGTCGTGGTCTACACCCACGTCGGCTTTCGCTTGAAGTCTGTCGAGCACATGTCGTGTGCAGACGCTAAGTGGTGGAAACATGTATGAAGAAGTACACCCCTGCAGGGTTAACATCATCTATTCGAATAGCCGTGTCTGCGATAAAGGACTTCTGGGTTGCCTATAACAGTTCATAGACAAGTGAAAGTGGATACTCTAAAATACGCAAGATAAGCGTGAGTGCTATGGATGGCATTCTCGTAGGGAGACGGGAGCGGATCCATGGTGGTGTATTGATATGGTGAATATGTGGACTCGTGTGCACCACCTCAAAAAGAGTTACTTGCAGGCGTAGTTCAGGATAGCCACCGAGTCAAAGCTGGCTTGCTGCAGTTAAACCCCACCATCCCCTTGTTGATAATAATGCATATGTAGTTAGTTCTGATGTAAGTCTTGCTGGGTACATTTGTACTCATGTTTGCCTATTTTATGTTTTGCAGAGAGACTTCGGTCTCGCTAGTAGTTCCGCATGGACTTCGACGTTTATCTTGTTACCTCACCTACGATCTTGTGCCCTCGGCAGGATCTGGTAGATAGTCAGGCTTCTCAGCCTTTTTCATTTGTAGATGTCTGTACTCAGACATGTTAAGCTTCCGCTTGTGCTTTGACTTGTATGCTCTGAATGTTGGGTCATGAGACCCATGTTTGTAATATCTCGCTCCTCGGAGCCTATTGAATAAAATACTTGAGTTGTAGAGTCATGTTCTGATGCCATGTTGTATTTGCACATATCGAGCATATTGTGTGTATGTTAGTGAAATGCTTGGTATGTGTGGGATCTGATATCTAGTTGTTTATCCTTTGTAGCCTCTCTTACCGGGAAATGTCTCCTATTGCTTCCACTGAGCCTTGGTAGCTTGCTACTGCTCCGGAACACTTAGGCTGGCCGGCATGTGTCCTTCTTCGTTCCTGTGTCTGTCCCTTCGGGGAAATGTCACGCGGTGTCTACCGGAGTCCTGTTAGCCTGCTACAGCCCGGTTTACCGGAGTCCTGCTAGCCCAGCTGCTACAGCCCGGATTCACTCGCTGATGACCAACACGTTCGTTGCTGGGTCATGTATGCCTGTCCCTGTAAGTTAGTGCCACTTTGGATTTACGACTAGCCATGTCAGCCCGGGCTCCTTATCATATGGATGCTAGTGACACTATCATATACGTGTGCCAAAAGGCGCAAACGGTCCTGGGCAAAGGTAAGGCGACACCCGTGGGAATACCGTACGTGAGGCCGCAAAGTGATATGAGGTGTTACATGCTAGATCGATGTGGCATTGAGTCGGGGTGCTGACAGCTTTGGTATCATAGCTTGACTGCCTGTAGGATTACCAAGCCAAACTGGTCGAAGTTGAGTCTAGAAATTCTTTAGTTATATAAGGGAATTGATTGTGGGATGGAACGTAAGGCTCTTTTTACTCCTTATACCTTATGCCTTCTGATCCGAGTCATCTTATCTTCCTTGCGGGGTTAAGAAACTAGGCTTTCTCTTCTTTCTATTAGGATCACGTGTTACTAATCCGTAGACTTGTGAGATTGTTGGATTTAAGCCTCAGTTCAGTTTCTACTACCTCTGTGTGTTCATAGTTGATCTCGGAACCTTGATATTGTGACAATCGAGTGGTTATGCCACCAGTTGCAGGATGTCTTAATCCTTTTAAGCATTTATAGCCGTTATGCTGTCCGAGTCATCCCAGGTTTCTAAATAGTCTGAAGCATTTGCAAAATCCTTTCCTCCCATTTCGATGTTCCTTTGGGCCAGATTAACCACACTAAACAGTGAGTTAAGGTACTTTGTTGCCTTGACATATATGTTGGAGTTATTATTATGACCCTAGGTGTCTTAGAGTGCCACCTAGTAATCGAACCATGTTTTGCGTTCCCAGTGTGATGATTCTGGCCATTATTCTCGAAAGCATCCCGTGATGCAATTTAGTTAGTAGGTATTCTACTCCTAGGTTTCTGAACCCGAGAATTTCCTACTACTTCATGTTGTTAGTGTTTTCTAGTTCTTTTAGGGTATTAGTAACCTTTGCGATAGTCCTCAAGGTCCGTGGTATTCCCTTCTTCCAAATACTATGAACCACTTATGGCAGAATTTTGTTGGATCAAAAGATCACAACAGGAGTGTTTTCGACGAGTTCTCCATTCTATATTATGACTCTGCCAGTTCAACCTTTCTGCATGGGTTATCCGGAAGAAATATGTTGAACTCGTTCGACATGCTAGTCCATGCATCCACAACTCAGAAAATCATATGTTCTTTTGAGTTGTTCTCTTAGTTGTTTTTGGCCCTTGTCTATCAACTCGTAGTCAGGAGTGGTTGTGCATTCGTGTTCATCGATGCCTTTTACTCCTGTGGTCCGTCAAGCCATTCTATGCTAGAATGACTAGGAGAAACGAGCTCCAGTACCTTGTCCATTTCCAGGATTGGGTCAAAGCAGTCGTACTCTGCAGATCAATTGCTAACCCAACTTTTGTTCTGTTCTACCCTGAAGTATTACCATCTTTATATCAAGAATATCATAGGAATTGCACACCATCCTATGAACTCTTGGTATAGTGATACTTCTCACCATCATTATTCATTCCTCGGTTCCTGTGTTGCTGTAACCGGACAGCCGACAAGTGAATCATGGTGTGTGAAATCAATACTCCTAGCAACTCCGTTGCTTGGTAGTTAAATGGACAATAACCTCATCCTTAGCGAGTTGATTATTGAATCATCACCCTAAGGTTGATCATGCTACCTAGTCCACTTTCTTGGTGCACTCCTCGATTGATGAGCTAGGATTTTGTTAAGTCCTCGCTCATTTGATCATATCGTCTTGCCCTGAAAAGCAAGATTATTCTCGAGCTTAGTAACATATCGGTGGTTCGTCATTTTCCGAATATCTTCTCGGAAGTATCACCAGGTCGTCACCTGACTGTTATGTTGAGCTCGTGATCAAGTTGGTTTCATATAAATCACCCCTTCTCCAAGAATCTATGTTGCATACCCCTGAGCTGGTTGGTCAAGCGAAAAAACAACTCGGAGAGTTGGAAGATGGAAGCTTGTCCGATTTAGTTCATCTTAAGGGATATCTTGTATGTGTGTTGGAGAAAGATGATATCTTCATCGATTGATCCTCATGACTAGTTGTTGGACCTATTGTCTTACCCAAATCAAATCAGAACCAACGATGTTCATAATGTTGTGTTACTCGTGGTTAAACCCTTGAGCATACACCATTATATCTTTTGGGTCTGACCAATGCTATCACTTGTTCACATAATTATGGAATTCCGTCTTCATGGAAACCTGGATGAATTGTTGTTGAGCCCATCAGCAACACTGCTACCTTCTCCATGATTCGTGTTGAACATCCAGGTAGTATTGGAAACTTCTAAAAGCATTATCTTCATGTCCCGTGCATGAAGCATATGTTCGGATGAAAGAAGGACTCCCTTTAATTCATGTGCATTTGATGCAAGTTGCCGCCGTGGATTTGAGAAAGTCAATGTTGCTTCCTTTGGAATCATCCCAAATCGGTCATGCATACGTGCGAAGTATTCTGTGGTTCGGAGACTTGCAACCTGCATTCTATATGAGTCCCTAGCACACCAAGCCACTGATTGATTTGGTCAAGGTTAATAAGTTCTAAGTGCTAGTCTCGAAGGTACCAGACGGATTTGTACAAGATCTCATTATCCTCGATGATGGTTCCCCACCAGAACTCGGTAGTGTTTTATTATAAGACTACTACGTGGTCATGCTTGTCCGCGACAGCGTGTTCACATGTATGTAGTAGAAACGGCTCATGTTTTGGAGCTTGCTATCGCAGTTCATTCCCCGAGAATCTCGCAACATTATCTCGTCGATTTGAGTTGCAAACTTTCATGGTTTTCTTCTAGACGCAATGAGTCTGGAATATCCTGACACCAGCCAGATCTGAATCTCAAGAAGATATGATGGTTGGAACATGTCCCAAGAATTATAATATTGGTCTCTTTGTAACCCGGTAACGTGGATGTCGTGGGAACCACACCTAGCTGGAAGGCCTATTATTGTAGTGTCTTGGTTGGAGAAGTTGACCACCTCCCCATAGGGATTTCGTAGGATTTACTTCCTAGTTGCTCCTTATGGATATTGTGTTTCCGAAGTCCGACCTTTTACTTGATGTTCTAGATATCAAACCATATCTATGAATGGGATACGCTAGTACGTCAAGGAGAACATTAGAAGTGGAGTGCTAAATGTCTCTCGGTTGATCGTCTAGATTTTGCCCCTTGGCCTCGCTAAGGTGAAATCTGAGAAAGTGTTATCTCTCTTTACATCTGCATCGTCCATCACTATTCATCTTGGTGGTATGTTGTGTTGCCAGGATCCTTGACATGATATTGGTAAAACCTTGATGAATATGGAAATGCTCAAGTTCTTGAGAGCACGCGCAAGCACTAGGTGCTATCATAGTTACTAACCGGGATTGCTCCCCACTTCCCCGGTTATGCTATAACTTTCCAATAGTGGAATCACTCTCTACTGTTGAGCCTCTCCCCAGTTACTAGAATCATTCCCAGCATTTGCGCCTTGTTCCTAGCTTGCACTGCCATTGTGCCATCCTACTATAGACTACCTTTCTAAGTAATTACTGATCGGGATCATCCTCAAAGTGGTCATACCATGGGTTCCATCCATTTCCGATGATAAGCAAAATCATCCCTTGTGTTGTCTTCAACAAGGTAATCCACATCATCCATACTAGTCCGAGTATGCCATTCCTTCGACTCCGCCAAACGATTGCTGTGATTTGCCTTAGGCTGATATAGAGAGTCTCAATGATCTCTATATCAAAGGTAATTCTTTTTGCCACTTAAGGTAATAATTCTACGAATCACCCTCCTCCAAGATGTCTCGTTATGGTATCGTGGCAACTCAACTCCTCGCTACGTTCACAACCATTCACCACCTTCTTAAGCGCGAAATTGTTTTCTACCTAGTGAACCTTCGTCATCTGCTTCACTCCATTCCTCTGGATGTGTGCTTCGCGTCTCAGCTTGTGAGATGTTTCTATGTCTCATTCCGTGAGTGGATCCAGAGTTGCTCGATCTTCGAGAAGATTGATCCTTCTAGAGTTTCTTTTCCCTCTCGTTGTCATGTTGGTAGGTGTTCCTGGAGCAAGACATCGAGACAATGATGGTGATCGAATCAACGTTCATTTGAAGTGCACCCTGGATCGTAAAGATTGTGTTCGTTTGCGTTCCCCCTTCATCTTACCCTACGCTTGAATCTTGGGACGAGATTCTTGCTTAGTGGGGGTGAGTTGTCACAGCCCTAGCTTAGACCTTGTCTGTCTTTGCATAAGCATCCATGCATCATGTTTAAATTGTATGAAACTTGAAATGGGGATTTGCCTAAACCCTAGCATCAAAGGAATTCACTAGGTTCAACTAAAATATTTTCAGTGAATCCAAATGGCTTTCAAAAATGTTCATCATTTCTAGAAAATGCTAGAGCCATAACTAGAGGTGTTGCACATTTTTCCATGACATATTTGGTCACTGAATTAAATCATATAGTATTTGCAATTGGGTATTTAAATGCTATATATTATTTTAAGTGCTCAACTAATTCTGAACTTAAGTGTGGGCTGCTAGGAATAATCCTAACAGAGCCCACAACTATTTTCAGTATTTTTGGAAGCGTTTTTGTATTTTTAATAAAGCCATAAAGATTACAGAAAATAGAAAACAGAAAAATAAAAGAGAGAGAGAGAGAGAGTTAGTACCTGGCCTCACTGTGCAGGCACCTAGTCGGCCCAGCTGTGGCCCAGCACTGCAGCTGGCCTAGCCCACCACCGCCTCCTTCCTTGTCGTCTTCCTCCTCTGCCAGGAGGACGCGCGTGTGGCCGACGTGCGTGCCCATGCGCCCCGGCCACCTCCTGCTTGCCGCCCCCCCCCTCGACACCCTGGCCGTCCCTG
The DNA here is from genome assembly GCF_002162155.2 of Triticum dicoccoides. Lineage (NCBI taxonomy): Eukaryota > Viridiplantae > Streptophyta > Magnoliopsida > Poales > Poaceae > Triticum > Triticum dicoccoides. Next base: position 289,291,966 of record NC_041389.1, read on the forward strand.
GTGACGCCACGCATCACCCTCGACCCCCTTCCACTCTCCCCCGTGCTCATCCCCTCCCCTGGACCTCTCTCTCACCCACCCGAACGGGTTCGTCTCCGCCATTCGCCACCACCGCGGCCACCGCCTCCTCCTCGCCTCTCCGACATGCCTAGGAGCTCCGCCACATCGTCCCCGACCTCTCCGCCAAGTCAAGCAAGCCGGGACGCACCGCAGCACCACCCCGTCGCCATCTTCAACCTCGGACCGCCGGAGATCCCTCTCGCCGCCCCGCTCGCTCCGGTGCTTCCCCGAGCATGCCGAGGCCACCTCTGCACTCGCCGTGAGCTCCTCTACCGATCCCCCCTTCTCCCATGTCCATTAGCTCGTCGTAGCCTTCATTTCCGTCGAGACCGAGACCTCACCGGCGCCGGACTTGTCGCCGTCGTCGTTTTGGTTCGCCACTGTCCAAACCGAGCACGCAGATGTGCTCAGTGCACCCCCAGGAGGCCATAGCACCCCTCCGCACCCCCTTTCGTGCTTCCTAACACCGCCCCCGTGCTAACCCGAACTCCGGCCGCTGCCTTGGAGCTCGCAGTCGTCGGCTCCGGCCACCATAGTCCCGGCCGCCACCACCACTCGACGCGTGCCTGCAAGAGATCTCCAACGAGCCCAATAACGGCCTCGTCCATGCCCTGTGGGCGTTTTCCGAGACGCGCCGCCGTCTCGGGCCTCGCCGGCGTCGAGTCGTCGGCGAGTTTGACCCCGCTGACCGAGTTGACCTCGGGTGGACCCAGTTTAAACCCCTGGGTCTATGACAAGTGGGACCCGCCTGCTAATTAAGTTAGTATTAGGACTAACTAAAAATTAGTTAGACTAATGACACTGACACGCGGGACCCAGTGGTCAGGTTTGACCTGGACCATCCCCGTTGACTGCTGATGTCACCCTGATGCACTGCTGACGTAATAAAACATTTACTGGATTTATTCTTATATAGGAAATTCCAGAAAATGCCCTAAACTTCTAAAAATCATAGAAATTAATCTGTAACTCCAAATGAAATAAGTTATATATGAAAAATGATTAGAAAAATCCAATCTATCCATCTGCACTGGTTTCATGCATGTTTAAGCAACTTAAACCTGCTTTTTATATCAAAACATGATAATGCACTTTATTAAGTCATAGTTTCAATTTGAACTTGAACCTTGGGTTCAAACTAACTCAAATCCATCTGATTATAGTTGCATTAGCCCAATACACTCATTTTTCCATGTCATGATCATGCATCATATTGTGCATTGCATTGATTGTGTTATTTTCTGTGTTGCCGGTATTTGTCCCCTCTCGATAGACGTGATACCGACGATGAGATCGATGACACCGATGAAGAACTATACTATCTTCAGAAGTGACAGGCAAGCAAAACCCCCTAGTTCATTCCGATACAATCCTACTCTCTCGCTCCTGCTCTCTTTTGCTGCATTAGGACAACAACGATTCATCTGTTACTTGCTACGGTAGCTGAACCCCTTTATCCTTTGCCTGACCTGTCATTGCCACAGTAAATAGATGAAACCCACTAGCATGAGTAGGAGTTGTTTGAGCCCTGTTGTGCCTACTCATTCATGTTTGTTTGTCATGCCTGTTATTGCTTAGAGTTGAGTCAGGTCTGATTCATCGAGAATGAATCAGAGGTGTGGGAACATGTCCTACTGTGTGTGAGCTAAGTGTGTGAACACGATTTGGTAAAGGTAGCGGTGAGAGCCCATGTAGGAGTACATGGTGGGTTGTCTCATTGAAGCCGTCCTCAGGAACTGATTTTTGTGTTTGTGATCCATGAAACAGCTACTACCATGCATTGGGCCCTGAAATATGACCCTGCTCGACTTCTTAATCACCCTTGTCCTCTATCCAGGAGTTGCAAGTAGTTTCTAGTGTTTGTAGTATGCTGGAGGTCATGCGCAGTGCCGACCGGAGGGGTGGGCTGTGATGTGGTAGGCACGTGGCCGGATATACCGGGCGCCCATTTGGTGTCGCGGAACCCTGTTCACATCGTTCAGGGCCGTATGTGGAAACCTCGGCCGGACTCCCTGCGGATGGAACCTGAATAGGCGATAAACCTGGACTAGAGACTTGAGTGTTTAGGTAGGTCGTGGTCTACACCCACGTCGGCTTTCGCTTGAAGTCTGCCGAGCACATGTCGTGTGCAAACGCTAAGTGGTGGAAACATGTATGAAGAAGTACACCCCTGCAGGGTTAACATCATCTATTCGAATAGCCGTGTCCGCGGTAAAGGACTTCTGGGTTGCCTATAACAGTTCATAGACAAGTGAAAGTGGATACTCTAAAATACGCAAGATAAGCGTGAGTGTTATGGATGGCGTTCTCGTAGGGAGATGGGAGCGGATCCATAGTGGTGTATTGATATGGTGAATATGTGGACTCGTGTGCACCACCTCAAAAAGAGTTACTTGTAGGCGTAGTTCAGGATAGCCACCGAGTCAAAGCTGGCTTGCTGCAGTTAAACCCCACCATCCCCTTGTTGATAATGATGCATATGTAGTTAGTTCTGATGTAAGTCTTGCTGGGTACATTTGTACTCACGTTTGCCTATTTTATGTTTTGCAGAGAGACTTCGGTCTCGCTAGTAGTTCCGCGTGGACTTCGACGTTTAGCTTGTTACCTCAGCTACGATCTTGTGCCCTCGGCAGGATCTGGTAGATAGTCAGGCTTCTCAGCCTTTTTCATTTGTAGATGTCTGTACTCAGACATGTTAAGCTTCCGCTTGTGCTTTCACTTGTATGCTCTACGGTCATGAGACCCATGTTTGTAATATCTCGCTCCTCGGAGCCTATTGATTAAAATACTTGAGTTGTAGAGTCATATTGTCATGCCATGTTGTATTTGCACATATCGAGCATATTGTGTGTATGTTATTGAAATGCTTGGTATGTGTGGGATCTGATATCTAGTTGTTTATCCTTTGTAGCCTCTCTTACCAGGAATTGTCTCCTAGTGCTTCCACTGAGCCTTGGTAGCTTGCTACTGCTCCGGAACACTTAGGCTGGCCGGCATGTGTCCTTCTTCGTTCCTGTGTCTGTCCCTTCGGGGAAATGTCACGCGGTGTCTACCGGAGTCCTGTTAGCCTGCTACAGCCCGGTTTACCGGAGTCCTGCTAGCCCAGTTGCTACAGCCCGGATTCACTCGCTGATGACCAACACGTTCATTGCTGGGTCATGTATGCCTGTCCCTGTAAGTTAGTGCCACTTTGGGTTTACGACTAGCCATGTCAGCTCGGGCTCCTTATCATATGGATGCTAGCGACACTATCATATACGTGTGCCAAAAGGCGCAAACGGTCCCGGGCAAAGGTAAGGCGACACCCGTGGGAATACCGTGCGTGAGGCCGCAAAGTGATATGAGGTGTTACATGCTAGATCGATGTGGCATTGAGTCGGGGTCCTGACAAACCGTGCCGGTAGTATGACTCCTCGGTTTTAGGCAAGTTCCAAACGGCCACGTGGAGGACGCTTGATATTCACCCTCTTTATAAAGAGGACAAGACATGTCCTTTTCTTTCCACGCCCGATCCTTCCCTTCCCCTACCTCGAGTTCCAACACCCAAGGTTTAGTCCAAGCGCTCCGGACCTTCAACCATGTCCGGATCCAACCTTCAAGGCCGGTGGATGGCCTCTTCCATCACAGAGGAGGACATCAAGAAGCTTAGGGAGGCTAGGTATCTGACCGCCGAAATCCTTCACAGGCTACCTGCTCAATGGCAGGTTATCCCCACTCCCGAACCCAACGAGAGTGTTGTATTCATTTCCCACTTCCTCCGAGGGCTAGGCTTTAGTCTTGATTCCTTCGTTAGAGGGCTCATGTTCTATTACGGGCTATATTTCCATGATCTAGCTCCAGATTCCTTTCTTCACATCTCATTTTTTATCGTCGTGTGTGAGGCCTTCCTCTGCATTATCCCGCACTTTGGCTTATGGCTCAAGACCTTCAATGTGAAGCCGAAGATGATCGACGGGCGACACGTGGAGTGCGGAGGCGCTATAATAAGCAAAGGTGCCGATGCCCCATGTCCAAAGGGTTCCTTCCCGGAGGTGTCCGACCTATGGTAGCGGGAGTGGTTTTATATCACAGCACCCCGAGGTACAAAGTGGACAGCCGCCCCAGCCTTCCGCTCTGCCCCTCCGCCCCAACTTACATCATGGGTCAACAAAGGGCTGGACTGGGGGCCAGTTAATGACTTGCTGACATTGCAAAGCCGCATCCAAGACCTCCTCAAGAGGGATATCAGTCTCGTCAAAGTAATTCATATAATGTTAGTTCGTGGGTCCTACCATGCCGACGTCGATCTCTCCGTATGTGGGAGTTCAACCTGGAAGGACCGCAAGCCATCCAACACTTCTTCGGCCAAACACTCGAAGGGATGTATCGATTATTCTTCGGATCACAAATAAAGTGTCCGGACACCACCGAGGATGCGGGTCTCAACTGCAACCGTCCAGATACCGAAGAAAGTAACTCTGTGATCGAACATGTTGTCATTATATTTGTCACAACATTATTCTGACAAATTACCCCCGGACAGGACTGGATAAGAAAGGCGGAGAGGATCAGGTGTTCGGCCCCTCTTCCTGAAGGCTCGTCGGATCCTGTTCTAACCAGGATGTTGGCTTGTGCACCTTATCAAGTGCCATCAGGAGAAGACGAGGGGAGGAATAGAGAAGCCAAAAGCGGGCTTCATATGCTACACATCCGAACCGGGGGAACTAGCGCCTCCACGTCAGAGGATGATCGGGGAGGTGAACCTAGAATCCCCTCTCCCTACGGGAAGAAAAGGGCCGCCCCTGAGGACATGGAAACGGAGGTTTCCAAACGAGGGAAGCAACCTTCGCCAGGGGGCCTGCCCCAGAGGGCATCCTTAGTGCACAGCGCCCACAAGGGGGCCAGCCATCAACCGAACTGTAAGTAATCAAAGGCACATTAGTAGATATGCCCTGCTCTTTTCCTGAGAATAACGACCGAGACAGATGTTTTGCAGTCCGGCTCATAGCCCTTCTCAACAATGTTCGTCCTCGAGGGATCTTCTTCCGGAGATGATGGAGAGCGAAACGCCTCCTCCTGCTTCCCCGCCTCATGAGACGGACGACCCTGAGGTGTCGTCACGGAGGATTTCTCCTGATCTGCAAAGGCTAGAAGTTAACTCTTCGGCCGCCCGAAGTCTGGAGTTCTCGGCTCCTAAGGAGACCGACAGAAAAAGCCCGGGATCATCTGGTGTACAACCGGACACATTGATAGGTCTTCTGGAGCAAGGGGCTATCTCAGAGGCACATCGTACCTTAATGGGTACGATGGTTGAGAGGATTTCATCCGCAAAAAGCGGGTTGAATGAAGCTTTTAAGAGCCTCTAAGAGGCTTTGAGGTACGCAAAGTAATATATATATATTTTTGATTGTACCACACACGCAAGGTGTACTTTGTATAGACAGTAGCCCCTGAGACTTTGGTTGCCGTCCAGACGAGGCAAGCAGAGGATCATAGTCTCAGGTACTGATAGCGCTGCTCTTGTGTGCAGGCGCCTGCAGATCTGGCGGCTGGCCGGACTGCTGAATTTGTCGAACTGAGGCGGCAACTTGACGTGGCGGATGCGGACATCACGCTTGTGAACAAGTGGCTTGATGAGGCACATGGTATGTATATTTGGGTGGTCAGCAAATATTAATAAGAGCATGATGCCAGTATTTATAATATGCTTTAACTGCAGATGGAGCTGCCGCCATGGAGACCCTTCGGGCAGAACTTGCCCGGGCCAAGGAGCAAGCTAGGAGAAGTGATGCGGCCGCCCTGAATGCAGCCGAAGAGTTAAAAGCCGAATAGGCTACTCATCGCCAGAGCGAAGATAAAATAGCCAACATGGCTCTTGAGCTGCAAAATGCCGCCAGCCGATATGAGCTCCTCAAAAGGGAAAGCCAAACAAAAACGGCTGACCTAAAGAAGGCCTTGGAAGCAGCCAAGGAAACTCGCTCTAAAATCAGAGCGGCGCGGGAGGAGCTTCGTCAAGCCGGTGATATCGCGGCTGGGAAGCCATTTTTGTTGCGAACGAAGTTTGGCATCCGAAGTATGCCCCTCTTGATCAACTATGGAGTTCTGCAGACGCATACTTGGATTTATCAAAGAGTGCTGCTGATGGGACTGAGTATTTCAAAGATCAGAAAGATCATGAGGTGGAAAGATTGTTTTGGTCGCAGTTCAGTAATCCAAGGCGTCTGCTGCTGTTGAATGAGCAAATGGCTGAGTGGGCCGAGCTCCATAGGTTGTCCGGGCTTGCCATGAAGGCTGTCGTGGACCATCTGTGGCCGAAGGAGCCTGGGTAGTTATTTTGGTTTGGTGCAACAATTTCTTCGTGCTGTGCCGCATATCAATGCTTTCAAGAGGTCGGTGTGCAGAGAGGGTGCACGGATGGCTCTTGCCCGTGTTAAGACATATTGGGCAGCGATGGAGGCCACTGATGTTGCAACCAGGGGTCCGCCCGGGGGTCAGGACTCGCCCGAGCACTATTTTGAAGAAGTCCTAGAAGGTGCCTATTTAATAGAGGCTCAGTGCTCAAAGAGTACCATGTTCCAGTGACATGTATCTTGATTGCAAAAACAATGCTATTTTGATTATAAAGGCTATATTTATACTTTTGCCCGTAAAGTATTGTAGTGCCTCCTGTGCGGCTGTTTATGTATGTATATAACCTGAAAGTTTGAAGTCGTCGGCTTCAGCCCCCGTGCATATAATGCGGGGGTGTTCGGTAAAGCGCGTAATCACACTTGATCCAACATCTTGGTCCGTTAAGGAGGTGATAGCGTGGCGAACAAGGCAATCGGAATATATAGCTTTAACACTTTCAGTTAGCCATAGGAGTTCGATGCTGGGGCTACTATATAGCCCCTGGTACATCCGCGCTCATCCGAATACGGTGTGCATACATACGTGACCAGGAAATCGGTCCTTCGTTAATGCGGAGGAATCGCGAAGATTTTGCTGAGTCATCGAGTGGTTGACCAGTCTCTTGCTTTATCATGACAGTCAGTTTTCGGCTTTCTCTACTGAGGTGCTGATAACCCACAAGTATAGGGGATCAATTGTAGCCTCTTTCGATAAGTAAGAGTGTTGAACCCAACGAGGAGCCAAAGGTAGAACAAATATTCCTCAAGTTCTATCAATCACCGATACAACTCTATGCACGCTTAACGTTCGCTTTACCTAGAACAAGTATGAAACTAGAAAGACTTTGTAGGTGTTGTTGGACAGGTTTGCAAGATAATAAAGAGCACATAAATAAAAACTAGGGGATGTTTAGATAAAGAAGCAATAAAGTAAATATAGAGAGTGTGGAAAAGTGGTGGTAGGAGTTGTGAAATTGTCCCTAAGCAACTAACTACTTTACTAGACCGATAGCAAGTTTTATGTGGGAGAGGCATAAGCTAACATACTTTATCTTCTTGGATCATATGCACTTATGATTGGAACTCTAGCAAGCATCCGCAACTACTAAAGATCATTAAGGTAAAACCCAACCATAGCATTAAAGCATCAAGTCCCCTTTATCCCATACGCAACAATCCCCTTACTCGGGTTTAAGCTTCTGTCACTCTAGCAACCCACTATAAGCGAATCATGAATGTATTGCAACACCCTACAGCGGGAATCCCTCACACTTGCGCGACACGGAGGGCACAATAGGACAGCAACATAACCACAAGCAAATTAAACCAATCATAGCAATTCATCAATCACCGGTACGACAACAAAAATCTACTCAGACATCATAGGATAGCAACACATCATTGGATAATAATATGAAGCATAAAGCACCATGTTCAAGTAGAAGGTACAGCGGGTTGCGGGAGAGTGGACCACTGAATATAGATGGGGGAAGGTGATGGAGATGTTGGTGAAGACGATGGAGCTGTTGGTGAAGATCACGGTGATGATGATGGCCCCCCGGCGGCGTTCCGGCGCCACCGGAAGCAAGGGGGAGAGAGCCCCCCTTCTTCTTCTTCTTCCTTGATCTTCTCCCTAGTTGGGAGAAGGGTTTCCCCTCTGGTCCTTGGCTCCCATGGCGTGGGAGGGGCGAGAGCCCCTCCGAGATTGGATCTATCTCTCTGTCTCTCTCTGTTTCTGCGTTCTCAGATCCTTCCCCCTCACCGTTTCTTTTATATCCGGAGATCCGTAACTCCGATTGGGGTGAATATTTCACCCAGATTTTTCTCATAAAATTAGCTTTCTTGCGGCAAAAGAAGAGCGTCAACTGCCTTACGGGGTGCCCACGAGAGTCCAGGGCGCGCCTGCCCCCCTGTCTCGTGGCCCCCTCGGGCAGCCTCTCGCGTTGATTCTTTCTCCCAAAAATCACAAATATTCCAAAATAATTCTCCATCCGTTTTTATCCCGTTTAGACTCCGTTTGATATTGGGTTTCTGCGCAACATAAAACATGCAACAAATAGGAACTGGCACTGGGCACTGGATCAATATGTTAGTCCCAAAAATAGTATAAAAAGTTGCCAAAAGTATATAAAAGTTGAATAATATTGGCATGGAACAATCAAAAATTATAGATACGACGGATACGTATCAGCATCCCCAAGCTTAATTCCTGCTCGTCGTCGAGTAGGTAAATGATAAACAAGATAATTTTTGATGTGGAATGCTACCTAGCATAATCTTGATTATATATCTAATCAAGGCATGAATATTAAGACACGAGTGATTCAAAGCAATAGTCTATCATTTGACATAAAAACAATAATACTTAGGGCATCCCAAGAAACAATCATGTCTTTCAAAATATCAATGCTAAAGAACGCTATCCCTACAAAATCATATAGTTAGGTCATGCTTCATTTTCATCACACAAAATACTCCCATCATGCACAACCCCGGTTTTAGCCAAGCAATTGGTTCATACTTTTTAACGCGCTTCAACTTTTTCAACCCTCACGCAATACATGAGCGCAAGCCATGGATATAGCACTATAGGTCGAATAGAATATGATGGTGGAGGTTTATGTGGGGAAGACAAAAAGGGAGAAAGTCTCACATCGACGCGGCTAATCAACGGGCTATGGAGATGCCCATCAATTGATGTCAATGCGAGGAGTAGGGATTGCCATGCAACGTATGCACTAAGAGCTATAAGTGTATGAAAGCTCAAACTGGAAACTAAGTGGGTGTGCATCCAACTTGCTTGCTCATGAAGACCTTGGGCATTTGACGAAGCCCGTCATCGAAATATACAAGCCAAGTTCTATAATGAAAATTCCCACTAGTATATGAAAGTGATAACTCAAGAGACTCTCTATATGAAGAACATGGTGCTATTTGAAGCACAAGTGTGGTAAAAGGATAGTAACATTGCCCCTTATCTCTTTTTCTCTCATTTTTTATTTTCTCTTTTTTTTGGTGGGCTTCTTTGGCCTCTCTTTTTTATTTGGGCTTCTTTGGCCTCTTTTATTTTTCATAAAGTCCGGAGTCTCATCCCGACTTGTGGGGAAATCATAGTCTCCATCATCCTTTCCTCACTGGGGCAATGCTCTAATAATGATGATCATCACACTTTTATTTACTTACAACTCAATATTACAACTCGATATCTAGAACAAAGATATGACTCTATATGAATGCATCCGGCGGTGTACCGGGATGTGCAATCATCTAGCGTAGCAATGACATCAAAAAACAGACAAGCCATGAAAACATCATGCTAGCTATCTTACGATCATGCAAAGCAATATGACAATGAATGCTCAAGTCATATATATGATGATGATGGAAGTTGCATGGCAATATATCTCAGAATGGCTATGGAAATGCCATGATAGGTAGGTATGGTGGCTGTTTTGAGGAAGATATAAGGAGGCTTATGTGTGATAGAGCATATCATATCGCGGGGTTTGGATGCACCGGCGAAGTTTGCACCAACTCTAGAGGTGAGAAAGGGCAATGCACGGTACCGTAGAGGCTAGCAAATTGCGGAAAGGTAAGAGTGCGTATAATCCATGGACTCACATTAGTCATAAAGAACTCATATACTTATTGCAAAAGTCTACTTGCCCTCTAAGCAAAGTACTACTACGCATGCTCCTAGGGGAAGGGTTGTTAGGAGTTAACCATCGCGCGATCCCGACCTCCACACATAAGGAAGACAATTAAAAGAGCACCCCATGCAACAAATTTGTCACACAACTTTTACCATATGTGCATGCTACGGGAATCACAAACCTTAACACCAATATCCTTACTAAACACAACCATCTACTAGAACCTCCCACATATTATCATCTCTATATCGCAAAACTATTGCAAGGAATCAAACATATCATATTCAGTGATCTACAAGTTTTATGTAGGATTTTATGATTAACCATGTGAATGACCAATTCCTGTCATCTCTCTAAATTGATATAAGTGAAGCAAGATAGTTTAATTATTTCTACAAAAGATATGCCCACGCTCTAACAAATATAAGTGAAGCAAAAGAGCATTCTACAAATGGCGGTTTTCTATGTGAAGAGAAATAGGCAATCCAAACTTCAAATGATATAAGTGAAGCGCATGAAGCATTCTATAAAGCCATACTCAAAAGATATAAGTGAAGTACAATGAGCATTCTATAAATCAACCAAGGACTATCTCATACCAGCATGGTGCATAAAAGAAAAATGAAAACTAAATGCAAAAGACGCTCCAAGACTTGCACATATCGCATGAACGAAACGAACCCGAAACATACCGATACTTGTTGAAGAAAGAGGGGATGCCTTCCGGGGCATCCCCAAGCTTAGACGCTTGAGTCTCCTTGAATATTTACTTGGGGTACCTTGGGCATCCAAGCTTGAGCTCTTTGCTCTCTTCCTTTTCCTCATATCGAGACCTCCTCGATCAAACACTTCATCCACACAAAACTTCAACAGAAAACTCGGTAAGATCCGTTAGTATAACAAAGCAAATCACTACTCTAGGTACTGTTGCAAACCAATATTTTGTTTTTGCATTGAGTCTACTGTAATATAACTTTTCCATGGCTTAATCCACTGATAGAAATTGATAGTTTCATCAAAACAAGCAAACTATGCATCAAAAACAGAATCTGTCAAAAACAGAACAGTATGTAGCAATCTGAACATTCACCATACTTCTGGTACCCCAAAAAATCTACAAAAATTAGGAAAAATAAATAATTTGTACAGAAAGACAGTGAAATAAGAATCAGAACCGTTTGACGTTCCAGTAAAAAAATGTAAAATCACGCACTACGGCCAAAGTTTCTGTCCTGCACCGTACAAACCAACAAGCATTGTAAACATCCTAAAGGCAAACCTTGGCACATTATTTTTATAATACAATGTAATAGTACAAGGGATAATTATTTTTGATGAAAAGTTTCTGTAATTAATATTCACAAAGTTTCCGTGAGCATGAACAAAGTTCAAGGAGCTCTCCCACTTCAACAATGCTTGTCTCTCTCACTTTCACTTTCCTTTTTGAAAAGTTTTTTGTTCCCCTCTTTATTTATTTTTGTCTTTAGACTATATGAAAGCACTCAATAGAAATAAATGACTCTCTAAAACTTCCGGGTTGTCTCCCTGACAGCGCTTTCTTTAAAGCCATTAAGCTAGGCATATAGTGCTCAAGTAATGGATCCACCCGGGTCCCAAGGTATATCAAAGCCAATTTTAATTAACAATGATTTGTAATTTAGTGGTGAGCACAAAGTAACATATATCATGCAACAACAAAGTCTAACTCTCTTCCTATGCATCAGCATGTCATAAAAGAACAATTCATGCACACCAAGTAAAGGCCAATGCATAGTATAAGCAGTTTCTTGCAATTTTATCATATTGGAAACATAGAGAGGTGGAGATATTGTTCCTCTCTTATAATAATTGCAAGTAGGAGCAGCAAGCACATGCATATCATATCTACCAAAATTATCATGTGCAACAGTAAAAGGCAACCCATCAATATAATCCCTAATAAGCACAAACTTCTCCGATATAGTGTTGTTGGGAGAATTCAAAAAGATAATAGGACTATCATGTGTGGGTGCAATAGCAACAATTTCATGTTTAACATAAGGAACTATAGCAAGTTCATCTCCATAAGCATAATTCATATTGGCATCTTGGCCACAAGCATAGCAAGCATCATCAAAAAGGGGTATTCAAGAGAATCAACAGGATCATAACAATCATCATAGCAATCATCCTTCGGTAAGCACGAAGGGAAATTAAACAATGTATGAGTTGAAGAGTTACTCTCATTAGAAGGTGGGCACGGGTAGCTAATCCGCTCTTCCTCCTTTTGTTCTTCGCTCTCCTCATCATCTTTTTCATCCAATGAGCTCACAGTTTCATCAATTTCTTCTTCCATAGATTCCTGCAAAATATTATTCTCTTCTTGGACAGCGGAGAATTCCTCAATATATGGTTTAACATAGGCATTAGAAGCATAATTATCATTACAATATTCAAGTATGGCTAAATTTTCAGATTTGTAAAGAGTGGCATCATACTTTTCAATCAAAGAAGCATTTCATAAGCACCCTTGAAAGCAACAAATTCTTCAATTTGTTGAACATCATAGTAATTATAAACACCCTTAGCATACGTAGATACGATCCCATTATCACTAAACTCACATTGGTAGGGAAGGTGTTTCTTAGGGTTTTGAGAACAACAAGTAAAATCATATATTTCACATAAAGTCCAAGCATAGCATTGCAAAAGATGAATTTGATCCGGTAAAAGTTTCCCTTTTTCAGATATACGGCGTCGCACGTAACAAGCATTCTCATCTAAAGATTTGCCCACAACTAAGCTAGTGGGGGTTTCAGCACGAGCCCAAAGGGATCAAAGATGATCCAAGTAAAAAGCTTCAGGAGTGTGATAGATTTTGAGTGGTTCTTCAACCATTGGTGTAGTAGGTACAACTAATTTTTTTGGTATTTTGCGTTTCCTACCCATAACTTAAGATAGAAAACAACTAAGAACAGCAAATAAAAATTACTTAGTGATAAAGCAAACAAGCGCACACGAGAATATTCACCCCACACTATGACTCCCCGGCAACGGCGCCAGAAAAAGGTCTTGATAACCCACAAGTATTGGGGATCAATTGTAGCCTCTTTCATTAAGTAAGAGTGTCAAACCCAACGAGGAGCTAAAGGTAGAACAAATATTCCCTCAAGTTCTATCGACCACCGGTACAACTCTACGCACGCTTAACGTTCGCTTTACCTAGAACAAGTATGAAACTAGAAAGACTTTGTAGGTGTTGTTGGATAGGTTTGCAAGATAATAAAGAGCACGTAAATAAAAACTAGGGGTTGTTTAGATAAAGAAGTGATACGTCTCCAACATATCTATAATTTTTGATTGCTCCATGCTACTTTATCTAAAGTTTTAGCTAATATTGGGCTTTATTATCCACTTTTATATTATTTTTGGGACTAACCTATTAACCGCAGGCCCAACCCAGATTTGCTGTTTTATGCCTATTTCAGTGTTTCAAGGAAAAGGAATATCAGACGGAGTCAAAACGGAATGAAATCAACTGGAGAAGTTAATTTTGGAAGGAAACCAATCTGTTGGGCTTGGAGTGCACATCAGGGGATTCCCGGGCTGCCCACGAGGGTGGGGGGCGCCCCTCCCCCTGGGCGCGCCCCCTACCTCGTGAGCATTCCGAGGGTCCACCGACGTACCCCCTGCACCCATATATACCTACGTACACTAAAACTTCTAGAACAGAAGATAGATCGGGAGTTCCGCCGCTGCAAGCCTCTGTAGCCACCAAAAACCAATCGGGACCCTGTTCCGGCACCCTGCTGGAGGGGGATCCCATCACCGGAGGCCATCTTCATCATCCCGGCGCTATCCATGACGAGGAGTGAGGGAGTCCTGGACTAGGGGGTGTCCGGATAGCCAAACTATCATCATTGGCCGGACTCCAAGACTATGAAGATACAAGACTGAAGACTTCGTCATGTGTCCGGATGGGACTTTCCTTGGCGTGGAAGGAAAGCTTGGCAATACGGATATGTAGATCTCCTACCATTGTAACCGACTCTGTGTAACCCTAGCCCTCTCCGGTGTCTATATAAACTGGAGGGTTTTAGTCTGTAGGACGAACAACAATCATACCATAGGCTAGCTTCTAGGGTTTAGCCTCCTTGATCTCGTGGTAGATCTACTCTTGTACTACCCATATCATCAATATCAATCAAGCAGGAGTAGGGTTTTACCTCCATCAAGAGGGCCCGAACCTGGGTAAAAACATCGTGTCCCTTGTCTCCTGTTACCATCCGCCTAGACGCACAGTTTGGGACCCCCTACCAGAGATCCGCCGGTTTTGACACCGACATTGGTGCTTTCATTGAGAGGTCCTCTGTGTTGTCGCTCATAGGCCCGATGGCTCCTTCGATCATCAACAACGACGTGGTCCAGGGTGAGATTTTTCTCCCCGTACAGATCTTCGTATTCGGCGGCTTTGCACTGCGGGCCAATTCGCTTGGCCATCTGGAGCAGATCGAAAGCTACGCCCCTGGCCATTAGGTCAGATTTGGAAGTTTGAACTATATGGCCGACGTCCGCGGAGACTCGATCTTCGACGGATTCGAGCCACAGCCGAGCACGCCTCACTCTCGCGATGGGCATGATTTAGCTCTGCTGTCGGACAGTGCCTTGGAGGCCGCACGAGAGTCCGCTCCGACCCTTAACTCGGTGCCGACTGCGCCGATCGAGGATGGGTGGCTAGACACCACCTCGGGGGCTGCTACCTCTACGGCGATGGAGCCGAATACCGACCCTGTCCCTTGCGAAGCTCGTGACTCCGAGGTGCCGGACTCCTCGCCGGACTCCGAACCTCCCGCGCCCCTTCCAATCGAATCCGATTGGGCGCCGATCACGGAGTTCACCGCTGCAGATATCTTTCAGCACTCGCCCTATGGAGACATCCTGAACTCGCTGAAGCATCTCTCTTTATCAGGAGAGCCCTGGTCGGATTATGGCCAGGACGGTTGGGATGCGGACGACGAAGAAATTCAAATCCCACCCACCACCCACTTCGTAGCCACTCTCGACGACTTAACCGACATGCTAGACTTCGACTCCGAAGACATCGATGGTATGGACGATGATGCCGGAGAGGAACAAGAACCAGCGCCTACAGGGCACTGGAAAGCCACCTCGTCATACGACATATACATGGTGGACATCCCAAATGATGGGAATGGCGATGGAACAGCGGAGGATGACCCCTCCAAAAAACAGCCTAAGCGCCGGCGTCAGCGGCGCCGTTCAAAATCCCGCCACAGCAAGAATGGAGATTCCGACACCGGAGATAATAACACCCCAGACAGTGCCGAAGACAATCCTCTCCAGCAAGATTCAGCACAGGAGGATGGAGAAGCCAGCCCTCATGAGAGAGCGGCAGACAAAGAGGTAGAGGATGACAATTATATGCCTCCCTCCGGAGACGAGGCAAGCCTCGACGACGATGAATTCGTCGTGCCTGAGGATCCCGTCGAACAAGAGCGTTTTAAACGCAGGCTCATTGCCACGGCAAGCAGCCTCAAGAAAAAGCAGCAACAGCTTAGAGCTGATCAAGATTTGCTAGCCGACAGATGGACCGAAGTCCTCGCGGCCGAAGAGTACGAACTCGAACGCCCCTCCAAAAGCTACCTCAAACACAAGCTGCTGCCCCGATTAGAGGAGGAAGCATATAAACCTACATCACCAGCGCACAATACGGCCGACCGGCCACCTCGTGGCCGCAACAGAGAGGCCTCTAGGCCTTCCACTAAAGCCGTACCCCGGCATCGCTTGAAAAGTACAAAGCCACGGGGGAATGCGCCGGACTTGCGAGACATATTGGAGGATAAGGCAAGACAATCAAGATCGATCTACGGATCACGTGGGCGCCCCACAATACGCGACGGCAACCGTCGCGCCGGATACAGCAATTCCGGCCGGGCCAAACACAGTAGACAAAGCTCGCTTGAGCTACGTCGTGATATAGCCCAATACAGAGGCGCCGCACACCCACTATGCTTCACAAATGAAGTAATGGATCATCAAATCCCAGAAGGGTTCAAACCCGTAAACATTGAATCCTACGATGGCACAACAGACCCCGCGGTTTGGATCGAAGACTATCTCCTTCATATCCACATGGCCCGCGGGGATGATCTTCACGCCATCAAATACCTCCCACTCAAGCTTAAAGGCCCAGCTCGGCATTGGCTTAACAGCTTGCCAGCAGAATCAATTGGGTGCTGGGAGGACCTGGAAGCCGCATTCTTGATAACTTCCAGGGCACATATGTGCGACCACCAGAGGCTGATGACCTAAACCACATAATTCAGCAGCCAGACGAGTCGGCTAAACAATTCTGGACTCGATTCTTAACCAAGAAAAATCTAATCGTCGACTGTCCGGATGCAGAGGCCCTTGCAGCCTTCAAACATAATATCCGCGACGAGTGGCTTGCCCGGCACCTAGGACAGGAAAAGCCGAAATCCATGGCAGCCCTCACATCACTCATGACCCGCTTCTGTGCGGGAGAGGACAGCTGGCTAGCCCGCAGTAACAAACTCACCAAAAAATCTGGTAGTCCGGATATCAAGGACAGCAATAAGCACAAGCACAAGCGCCGCATTAACGGCAATAATACTGAAGATACGGCAGTCAACGCCGGATTCAGAGGCTCCAAACCTGGTCAGCGGAAAAAGCCATTCAAAAGAACCACTCCGGGTCCGTCCAATTTGGACCGGATACTCAATCGCTCGTGCCAGATACACGGCACCCCCGAAAAGCCAGCTAATCACACCAACAGGGACTGTTGGGTATTCAAGCAGGCAGGCAAGTTAATTGCCGAAAACAATGACAAGGGGCTGCATAGCGACGACGAGGAAGAGACCCGGCCGCCGAACAATAGAGGACAGAAGGGTTTCCCCCCACAAGTACGGACGGTGAACATGATATACGCAACCCACATACCCAAAAGAGAGCGGAAGCGTGCGCTCAGGGACGTATACGCAATGGAGCCAGTCGCCCCAAAGTTCAATCGGTGGTCCTCCTGCCCGATCACTTTTGATCGAAGGGGCCATCCCGCTAGCATCCACCATGGTGGATTTGCCGCATTGGTTTTAGACCCAATCGTCGATGGGTTTCACCTCACTAGAGTCCTGATGGACGGTGGCAGCAGCCTGAACCTGCTTTATCAGGATACAGTGCGCAAGATGGGCATAGACCCCTCAAGGATTAAACCCACAAAGACGACCTTCAAAGGCATCATACCAGGTGTAGAGGCCAATTGTACAAGCTCAATCACAGTTGAAGTGGTCTTCGGATCCCCGGATAACTTCCGAAGCGAGGAGTTAATCTTCGAAATAGTCCCGTTCTGCAGCGGCTATCATGCACTGCTCGGACGAACCGCGTTTGCAAAATTCAATGCGTACCGCACTACGCATACCTCAAGCTCAAGATGCCAGGCCCTCGAGGAGTCATCACGGTCAACGGAAACACCGAACGCTCTCTCCAAACGGAGGAGCATACAGCGGCCCTCGCGGCGGAGGTTCAGAGTAGCCTCTTAAGGCAATTCTCGAGTCTGGCTGCTAAGCGACCGGACACTGTCAAGCGCACCCGGAGTAACCTACAACAAGACCACCTGGCACGTTCCGAGCACGCATAGCAATGCGGCCCCAACCCCAACCCTTGCAAAATTGCAAAACTAGTACTCCACGTACATCACTACGCTCTGGAAATACCATGGGCAAAGGGGGAGGGGCACGACCACGGCAGGCCCAGAGTGCGGCTCAACCACACCAGGGGCTCCCAAATGGGTCATCATCTTTCTTTTTCTGTTTTTCCTCAGGACTCCGTTTACCAGAAGCCCTGTCCGGCAGTAGACCCGCCGAACTCACGATACAACAGCCAGGGAAGCAGAAAAGCTACGACGAGCATCCAGGTGGTCTCCATTACGAGCATTATACCTGTTTTATACACCATTCCGCAGCCTACCCCTAAAGGGGGACATGTCAAATAGTCCCACCCCTTGCTTATCGCACTATTTGTATCATTCTGCATTCATGGCAGTATTTTTTGAATAAACAATGCATCGCTTTTTGCCTATAATTGCATTCCTTTCTTACACATATGTTCACTTATGACAATGTTGCATCCGTACACTTTTGGTACAGCTAAAGACACCAGGGGCTTAAGTTCCCCATATTATGGTGTGATAAGTCCGAATACTTTCACAAGTGCGGCACCCCGAACTTATAGCATTATATGCATCGGCTCCGAATCATGTCTTGGGTCAATAGTTGGGTTTGCCCGGCTCCCATGTTTTGGTACCTTACGTTCCGTTATATCGGCTAAGGTAGCGCTGCGAGAACCACTGCGATTGTGCCCCAGTTGAGCTGGGTGAGCACCTCAGTGGAGAAAGCTAAAACTGACTGTCATGATAAGGCGAGAGCCGGTCGCTGTTCGAGAGGTTTTTTCGAGTCCCTAAAGACTTATGCCGCTTAGAGCGAAGAACCGGCTTTGTCCGGCCCAGGCGTGGATAGCACCCCGAATTCGGCCTTCCGAACACTAGGGGCTTCGCCGAAATTTAAAATTATAGAATTCTATGGCTAAGTGAGAGTGTTCAAGCATTATAAGTCCGTTTGCCTGGTTCACTGTGTTGAGCGCCTCCCTAGAAGGACCCAAAAATGGGAACAAGAGCGCTCAAGTTTATCCCGAACACCCCAGCACTCGTGGCATGGGGGCTGAAGCCAACGACTTGCCATCTCTCAGATTTGATAAACGGCCACACAGAAGGTAATATTTTAAATTAACAAGCATTGCTTAGCGCATATGAAAAAAGTTTTCAGCGCACAGGATAACAAAATGTGAGTCTACTCAAAAATTACATCTTTGGAGCATTCACCCGCAATAATGCGGGCACCCTTTAGGACACCCTTATAATACATCTCGGGCGTGCGATACTCCTTACCCGGCGGTGGCGCGTCCGTTACAAGCTTCTCGGCGTCCATCATGCCCCAGTGCACCTTAGCGTGGGCGAGGGCCCGACGGGCACCTTCAATGCAGGCGGAATGCTTGATGACGTCGACCCATGGACAGGCATCCACCAGCCGCCGCACCAGACCGAAGTAGCTCCCAGGTATGGCTTCTTTGGGCCATAGCCGAACTATGAGGCCCTTCATGGCCTGTTCGGCCACCTTGTGGAGCTCGACCACCTGCTTCAGCTGGTCGCTCAGGGGCACCGGATGTCCGGCCTCAGCATACTGAGACCAGAACACCTTCTCCGTTGAGCTCCCCTCCTCGGCTCTATAGAACGCGGCTGCATCGGACACGCTATGGGGCAGATCTGCGAACGCTCCTGGAGAGCTCCGAATTCGGGTAAGTAACAGGTAATTCACTTTTACATGCTTGCTTTGCATGAAGAATGCCTTACCCGCCGCTATCTTCTTTACTGCCTCGATCTCCTGGAGGGCCTTTTGGACTTCGGCCTTAGCGGCTTTGGCACTCTCAAGAGCCGACGCAAGCTCGGACTCTCGAGTCTTCGAGTCACGCTCCAAACTCTCGTGCTTTTCCGCGAGAGCTTGGAGCTCTTGACGTACCTCCGCCACCCGCGCCTCCTGTTTCTCTCGCTCGGCGCGTTCCGTGGCCGCATTGAGTTCGGCCGAGGACACCGCCTCCTTCAGGGTCGCCACCTCGTTCGTAGCCCCTGGAGGACCCACGTTATTCTTGTCATTTTTTCTTGCAACCAAATCCTTTTCTATAAGGTACAACTTTAATAAGGTGTTACTTAACTTCCTTGTCCTCGAGCTGCTTCTTAGCACGGCCGAGCTCGATCTCGGACCGCTCGAGGCTGTGCTTCAAGGAATTGACCTCCGCAGTTAGTGCGGCAGAGGTCAGCAGGGCAGCCTGCATTCCCATATTGACATATTTTTGTTAGACTCCTGCGTATATCTTTTTAGATCCTCAGTTCGGCTTTTCTTTCCGAACACCGAACCGAGCATCAGGGTCTACTGTCTATACGGTACTATCTTACATATCTTAAAAATTCTTACCTCAAAGCCTGTTAGAAGGCTGCTGCAGGCTTCGGTCAGCCCGCTTTTGGCGAGCTGAACCTTCTGAATCACCGCACTCATGATAGTGCAGTGTTCCTCGTCAATGGAAGCGCCGTTGAGCGCCTCCAGCAAGTTATCCGGCGCCTCCGGTTGGACGGAAGCTGCCGGCGTCACAGTCTTGCCCTTCTTACGAAGGGGCCGCCCGCCGGACTCCGGAACCACTGAAGGTTCCGGTGCGGGGTCCGGTCCAAAGTCCGGGAGGTTGCCCTGCGCCACCTCCGGGGCCTCCTCCCCCCGGTGGGTCCCCTTCTGGGATCCCACCTCGGCGTCGTCGGCGTCACGGGGGGAGGAGGCGGTCGGAAGTGAAGCGCTATTCACATCCGACGAACCCAAGGACCCGCTCGACGAAGCGGGGAGATCATCCTTGGGCGGACTACAGGGTTGTATGCGGCGTTAGAAGACGCAATGCGATAAAAATAAAAATTATGAGTTATTTAGGGGTCCAGACACTTACGATCTCGCCAGGGGCTTGGCCCTTGAGGGCCACTCCTCGTCACCATCGTCGGCGTAGGTGGAACAGTCCGGGGGAAGGGTCCTTCCCTTCTTGGACCCTTCGGCCTCCCCCGTTGGGGAGGCCTTCCTCTTCTTCTCTCCCCCAGCTGGGGGAGAGGCCTCTTTCTTCTCCTCCTCGTCCTCGTGGGAGGAGTCCGCCTCGGAGTCATCGGACGATGAATCCGATAACACCTGACGCCGGGAACTCCTCCGGGTTCCCGTGGCCTTCTTCTTGGCCTTCTTCTCCGGCACCACATAAGGCGCCGGGACCAGCAGCCCTGTTAAACAGGCATCCACTGGGTCTTCTGTAAGGGGAGTCGGACAGTTAACCTGTCTGGACATCTTCTGCCAGACCTGTTAAAGGTATTGGGAGTTTAGATCCCGCATAGAGTCAAACTATGAAAAGCAAGTGTCCCATAAAGGATAACATAGCTTACCTCGCCAGCCGGACGCTGCGAGCTGAATCCGCGATCTTCGATAGCGGATGCGGGAACCTCGGCGCCCTTGAACAGCACCCTCCAGGCCTCTTCGTACGTAGTGTCGAAGATCCCGCTCAAAGTCTGGCGCTGTGCCGGATCGAAATCCCACAAGTTGAAGTCCCGCTGTTGGCAGGGGAGACTCCGGCGGATGAGCATGACCTGGATTACGTTGACAAGCTTGAGCTTCTTGTTCACCAAGGTATGGAGACAGGATTGGAGTCCGGTCAGCTCTTCCGAATCGCCCCACGGCAGGCCCTTCTCTTTCCAGGAGGTGAGCCGCGTGGGGATGCCAGATCTGAATTTGGGGGCCGCTACCCATTCGGGGTCACGCGGCTCGGTGATGTAGAACCACCCAGATTGCCACCCTTTGATGGTTTCCATGAAGGCGCACTCGAGCCAGGTGACGTTGGGCATCTTGCCCACCATGGCGCCTCCGCACTCCGCTTGGCTGCCCTTCACAACCTTCAGCTTGACATTAAAGGTCTTTAGCCATAAGCTGAAGTGGGGCTGGATGCAGAGGAAGGCCTCGCACATGACGATAAATGCCGAGATGTTGAGGCTAAAATTCGGGGCCAGATCATGGAAATCCAGGCCATAGTAGAACATGATCCCCCGGACAAAGGGGTGGAGTGGGAAGCCCAGTCCGCAGAAGAAATGGGGAAGGAATACCACCCTCTCATGGGGCCCGGGGTGGGGATGAGCTGCCCCTCATCGGGGAGCCGGTGCGCGATATCGCTGGATAAATATCCGGCCTTGCGCAGCTTCTTGATGTGCCCCTCCGTAACGGAGGAGGCCATCCACTTGCCTCCCGCTCCGGACATGGTTGGAGAAGGTTGAGGTGAGATATGCGGACTTGGGCGCTGGAGCTCGAGTGCGCGGAGATGGATAAGCTAAGGAGGAAGAAGGCATAGGTGAAAAAGGTGGATCGTTATCCCTTTATATATGGGCGGACGAAACTGCGCGCCCCCACCAGCCCGGTAAAACTCGCTTATCTCCCAAGCGCCACAATCAATGGCGCGGTTGGGTTACCCACGTCCGTATTGATGAGAATCTCGGAATAGGGGGACACGATCTCTGCTTCGACAAGACGTGCCAAGGAAACCGCTTCACTAAACGCGCTGAGGTGGAATAATAAAAATGATTCGAGTAAAGGCTTGGCCGTGGTGTGATGTCAGCCACGAAATACGTCAGCAGATTGAACTTGTGTGTATATTATTCTCTCTACGATGGTACGTGGAATTTATTTTGCAGAGCCGGACACTATCCTGGTGTTCACAAATATTATATAAATTATTCGGAGGAGGAACCCGCCTTGCAATGCCGAAGACAATATGCGCGCCGGACTCGTCGTCATTGAAGCCTTGTTCAGGGGCTACTGAGGGAGTCCTGGACTAGGGGGTGTCCGGATAGCTGAACTATCATCATTGGCCGGACTCCAAGACTATGAAGATACAAGATTGAAGACTTCGTCCCGTGTCCGGATGGGACTTTCCTTGGCATGGAAGGCAAGATTGGCAATACGGATATGTAGATCTCCTACCATTGTAACCGACTCTGTGTAACCCTAGCCCTCTCCGGTGTCTATATAAACTAGAGGGTTTTAGTCTGTAGGACGAATAACAATCATACCATAGGCTAGCTTCTAGGGTTTAGCCTCCTTGATCTCATGGTAGATCTACTCTTGTACTACCCATATCATCAATATCAATCAAGCAGGAGTAGGGTTTTACCTCCACCGAGAGGGCCCGAACCTGGGTAAAAACGTCGTGTCCCTTGTCTTCTGTTACCATCTGCCTAGACGCACAGTTTGGGACCCCCTACCCGAGATCTGCCGGTTTTGACACCGACAAGGAGGGAGTAGTTCACCCTCGGGGCTGAGGGTATGTACCAGTAGCTATGTGTTTGATCTCTCTCTCTCTCTCGTGTTCTCTCGTGTTCCTCTATGGCACGATCTTGATGTATCCCGAGCTTTGCTATTGTAGTTGGATCTTATGATGTTTCTCCCCCTCTACTCTCTTGTGATGAATTGAGTTTCCCCTTTAAAGTTATCTTATCGGATTGAGTCTTTTATGAACACTTGATGTATGTCTTGCGTGGGATAACTGTGGTGACAATGGGTTATTCTATTGATCCACTTGATGTATGTTTTGGTGATCAACTTGCGGGTTTCGTGACACTTGGGAACCTATGCATAGGGGTTGGCACACGTTCTTGACTCTCTGGTAGAAACTTTGCGGCACTCTTTGAAGTACTTTTATGTTGGTTGGATGAATCTGAGATTGTGTGATGCATATCATATAATCATGCCCACGGATACTTGAGGTGACAATGGAGTATCTAGGTGACATTAGGGTTTTGGTTGATTTGTATCTTAAGGTGTTATTCTAGTACGAACTCTTTTATAGATCGATCCGAAAGAATAGCTTTGTGGTGGTTTCGTACCCGACCATAATCTCTACGTTTGTTCTCCGCTATTAGTGTCTTTGGAGTGACTCTTTGTTGCATGTTGAGGGTTTGTCATATGTTCTATCTATGTTATTATTGTTGAGAGAACTTACACTAGTGAAAGTATGAACACTAGGTGATGTAGGGTGGAACCCTATGGGGATGATCTTTCACATTTGGAGTGGATCCCTACGATGAACATGAGGAACGGGCGGAAGAGCATGAGGGAAATCATGGGGGAAACATAAGAGAATCACTAAAACCAACAAGATTCGATTACACATGCGCTAGAACGATGAACACAAAGAGAGATACACGATCCACGATCAACAAAGGAAGATACAAGAGGTAACCGGGTTCTTCTCCATGAGGAGGTCTTGATAGGGGCCACCCATGAGGGGGTCTTGAGCTAGGTCACTCCAAGAGGAGGTCTTGATCTCCTAGTGGAGTGAAACCATGGAGCAAAGCTCACAAATGTGTATCAACTACTTTGCTTACCCTAACAAATGGTCTAGGCATGGTATATATAGTCTTGGGGACGAAGTGGAGGAAGAGGGGCTCGGAGTGGCGATCACGACCGTCCATCCTGATGAGCCCGTGTGCACGGGGTAAGTGGGGCCCGTGCGCACGGGGGTCCCATGGGCACGGTACAGGCCCGTGCGCATGGGGTCCTCCAGCGCAAACTCTCTGAGTAGCCCGTGCGCATGGGGTCTTCGAGGCCCGTGGGCACGGGGTCGCCTGGGAGGTGCAGACTTGGTCTTGTTGCACTCCTTATTCCTCCTTGTGGCCTTGGGGTCCTTCTCCTACTCCTTTGGGGTGTTCCTCACTAGCTTGTGAACATCGGTCTTCGTATCTAAGGACACATAGAGCTCTTTGGTGAGGTAGCAAGCAAGTCCAATGGATATTCATGATATTCTCGAAGAAGAGCAGGTTCACCTTAACTCCGGTAGGTCCACTTGGGGCTTGATGTGCTATGAAGGTGTACATGGAGATGAACGTGGGATGCTCCGTATCATCTCCTCCCCCTTTGGAAAGATCCGACCTCGGATCGTAAACCGTATCGCCATGTACACGGTAGGCATGGTTGTACCATAGGTCGATGTCGTGGCACTCCTCAACTTGAATGTCCATAGGGTCCATCTCCAATGTCGGTCCTCCGTCCAATAGATGTATCATGTAGACAACAAGAAGGAAACAACAATGAAAGAATGGCCCATCCAATATGCATATTTGAAGATGGCTCAAAGGGAAGGAGTTCACCTTTAGGAGATTCTCACAAATGTTGGTGTTGCACATCATGTACGCCTTCACATAACCAAAATGTGTCTTTATGGTACCGCCTTGTGAATCCTTAAAAATGAAAGAACATGAGAAACACTTGGAAAAACAAATGATGTTAGTGCAAAAGCAAGACCTATCATTTGAGGGGCGAGATACCCAACAAGTGTATGCATCATGCTCATCATAAGAAAGGAGAAGGAAGCATTTCATAGTATGTAGGCATATGATGCGAGAACAACCAAATACAATAGGCTCAATCAAACAAGCATGCTTCACAAGTAAAGTGTCCAAGTCTCCAAGATCAATAAGCATAGTTTGGTTGCACCCAATACAAGTGGATATGAAAGAGGCAATTAATGGACACAAGAGACAATGATCAAGATATATCATGTGAGAGGCATGAGCATATATGTCATCAACCCAAGAAAGCAAGTAATAATGGAACATGGGTGATGCAACATAGCAAGCAATCATAGCAATCAAGTCAAGCAAGCTAGTAGTGCGAAGATGCAACATACTAGGAGGAATCATGGCAAGCATTTCATGTGTGCAAATAGTGGGCATGAATAATTCACATGACATATGACAAGCATGAAAGCAAGATATGAGTAAAATAGCATGAATGTATTGGCGAGAGGCCATATGTGAATAGCAATGGGTCATCATGACTCTCCCAACACAACAAGCATCAATAGCATGGGGCACATGATAAACATGGCAAAAGCAACAAGGATCTCCACCAAGCATGCAAATACACATAGGAATATCATAATAGTGCATCATGTGTAGATGCAAACAAGGGTCACAATTGCATGGCAAAGGCATAGAAGAAAGCATAGCATGCAAAGTGAACACGGGAAAATGAGCATAAGGTGACAAGTGGTAAATGGCCCATAGCCGTGTGAGAGCCAAGTAGAAGAGATGCGCGTAGTCCTTGCGCGAAGGGGAGGGTGGTAAGGCTAGTCCACGGGATCCCAAGTCATCATTGCTCTCAAGAGCTCGTTTCGTCAACTCTTGGGATTGAGAGGTCGACGAGTATACATGAGTACCTACACAAAACAAAGACAAAGGAAAAATTGTGTGTGCGTGGTAGATGTACACATCATCCATCATGATGCATACGTGCTTGTGTTGGTTAGCACCAAATATCCAATGCTCAAATAAGTGAGATGTGTGATATAGAAACATGTCATCCATCATGATAGGTTTGTTGTTATGTATAGCATAATGGATACTCAAAGGGTGTAATGCATCATGGGAAATATCGAGAGCATTGTTTTTCATGGAATGCATATGGTGTACACTATCATGGGAATCATGCAAAGTATGAAATGTATCAATATCTCCTAATATGTATGAGGAAACTATGGGGGTCTCCTCATGAGCATGAGTAGCAACATCACTTGGAGAATATTGACAACATCCAAAACAATGCATATTTGGAGCAATGTGATCATGGCATGGCATAGTAGATGAATTGCGAGAATCATGTAAAGGAAGCATGGCAATATCATCACATGAAAAACATAAGCCAATGACCATCATCTCGTCATCTATGCCATAAGTGCAAATGGGATTGATTTTAATGGGGCATGCATAGTTACTATGTTGAGATTGAAATGAGGTAATATGAGAGATCTCACTCATAGCATATGACAAGTTCAATGGATTGTCAAACATGACGTGACCAATAGAATTTTCACAAGATATCCTATGAAGCATAGCATCACAACTAGGCAACTCAACATGCTCATCCTCGTATTCATCATAAATAGGTAAGTCAAGGCATGAAGAAGTCTCACTAGCATGAAGCATGGCAATAGGTGGGTCAACATCATGGGAGCAATCATTATCAAGAGAGTCCACTAGTGGGACAAGAGAAGCACCATTACCTATGTTACCTTTGGAGCGTTGCTCATGTGTTGTAGGTGAGGTGTTGAAGATCGTCTCGTTGTCATCTTCATTTTGATGGAACCATGTGGGGGGTGCATCGTATTCCACCATGGCCATCGTATTGTCCATTGGAGGGATGGACTCGTCGAGGATAGGCATGTCGTCATGTAGGAGACCTAGCACCATAGAAGAAAACACACTAGGAGTAGAGGTTAAGTCGTTAGAAATCATGTTGGCCTCACATGCCGTGTCAACTACCTCACTCACTAAGTGTTGTGGCTCACTCACTCCCTCAAGGATGCACTCACTCATGTGGTTGGTGGAGTCACTCAAACGGGGCTCAACCTCGCATAGGATGTGTGGCATGCTCTCATGTGTGGGGCTAGTGGTGGTCACACTCATCCTCTCATAGGAAATGCTCTCCATGTCACGTATGGTGGAGTCACTCATGTCACTCATGTGGTGGTGGATCTCCTCACATGGCACTTGGAGCATCTCGACATATGTGGGTGTCGGAGAGATGTAGGTGCAAATGTCTCCATGCTCAACTCCGATCGTCGCCTTGGTTGAAGGGATAGTCCCATGCTCAACCTTCTTGTCACCGTCTTGTGGTTGGAGGCCCATATGATGTGGCACCTCATAGCTCGTCTCCATGACCGAAGGGAATGTCCCATGCTCGGCCATCTTCCTTGAGGGGCTTCCGAAGATGGAAGTGCCACCCTCGCTCGTAGGTAGTCGCCTTGGACTTGATGAAGTCGAT
Organism: Triticum dicoccoides; assembly: GCF_002162155.2. Taxonomy (NCBI): domain Eukaryota; kingdom Viridiplantae; phylum Streptophyta; class Magnoliopsida; order Poales; family Poaceae; genus Triticum; species Triticum dicoccoides. The sequence continues at coordinate 289,319,497 of NC_041389.1, forward strand.
GTAGGCATACTCGTGGGAAGTAGGCGAAGATGCCGTACGTCCAAAGGTGAAGATGCCTTGATAGCACTTGGCGAAGATGCCATAGTGGTTGTTGTAGCTGTAGCGCCGTCTTGGTGGTGGTCGTCTCGCGGTCTTCTTTTGTGCTCTTGAAGCTTGGACTTGGCGTGAAGTAGTTCTTGTTGGGACTTGTTTATTTGCGCTTGTGGAGCATCTTCATGATGATGATGTCGTTGTCGTGCTTGAGCTCGTAGGAGATGTTGTTCGTCGTCGTCGTGCACATGATGCTTGGAGGTTACTTGCCCTTCATGACGATGTTGATCATGAACGTGATGGTGGTCGCCATGTAGATGTGGACGAGGACGATTTTCTCTTGCATCGCTTGGGCGCTCCGAAGACTTGTGGCTTGAACGTCGCCGCCTTGAAGATGACGAAGGGGAAGAAGACTTGATCAAGGCCCGAATCTCTTCCATCCTTGCATCTTGCTCCTCTTTATGTGCAGAAAGCTTCTTGTCGATGTAGTCCCTTTTCCTTGCTTCGGAGTGGAAAATGTCGATGGAGATGTTCTCGATGCGCTCTTGCAATCTTGATTGTGCGCCTTGCATTTGTTGTTGTAGATCGAAGATAGACGCTTTGGAGATGTAGTTGTTCACGCCGTCGTTGTTGTCGTAGACCGGAGAGGAAATGCCTTGCCTATCCATCACAAGACTCGAGCAAATATGAGTGGGAGAAAGAGAAGAACTTATACCAAATGTACCTTAACCGATGTTGAAAATGGATCAATGATCACTCAATGTGTAACAAGGAAATAGCACAATTGGTACCAATTCTTGTCGGTTTCTCACACCTACACAAATAAGGCTTATGGTGGAGCTCGGTGAGGATAGTGGCACAAAAATTTGATGCAAAAATGTTAGCAAGAGTCAATAATGTTGGAAAAGATTCACAAATTCGCAAGTGAAACAAGCAGACCAATAGCAAATGAGGTACACGGAAACACACACATGGATAGATAAATGGGGTCGTGCAACCAAGGAATGAGCTCAAAATGTGGAATCCACCAAAACGCTCGTGTTGCACAACTCAAGAGAGACACTAGCACGATTGCTCAAAAGGCGGATACGACACTTGTGCACAACCTATAAGATGCGAAATGGATGAACTTTCTATCCCAAGTATGCTATGTATGTATGGTTCCCGGTGTTTTTCTCAAGCATGAAAGCATATGATGTAGATTTGACAATCTTATGTGCAATGGGGTATGATGCTATGGCACTTGCTCACGAGCTCTTTGCTCTCTTTTTGCTTAAAAGCTTTTTTTTCAATGGCCACTTTTGCACAATGCACAAACCAAGATAGCAATTGTGTATATGCGGGAACAAACTTGAGGCACAATGGATGATATGATACCAATATGATATGGTATGTATGCAATGGAAGGTATGGACCACTAATGTGCACAAGTAACGTTGCCGGCAATACTCAAATGGCTAGTCTCAATAGGTAAGTGACGCAAAATGGGCTAGGGGTTATCAATGCAATTGCAAGGTGAATATACAATGGTGTCGTCGAGGTTATCGTCCTTTGTGATGATGAGTAGCGGTGTTCTTGATGTAGATACCAAGATGATGTAGACACGTCCCTAAGTAGCCGAAACACCTTAGGAAACGGTAAAAACCGCAAACTCAAAATCTCAAGAACAAAAGTCAAATGGTGGTAGTGGAAATGGAAATGTGGAAGTGGTGGTGGTGGTGGTTGATGAAGAAACAATCGTCCCTAAGTAGCCGAAACACCTTAGGAGACTCACGTCGCCACTCAAACAACCAAAATGCTAAGGGGATCAAGATGGGTTAGGTTGCGAAAGTCGATGGTGGTCTAGCGGATGATATGGTGTAGGGCCTAGGCAATCTTGCCAAAATGCCGAAATTTTGGTGGAGTCAAATGGTGCTGGAACCTAACTAGGTGGATGGGGGATGTCAATAACTACTCAACGAGCTAAAGAACGCGAAAATCGGACTCCGAATGTGGAAGTTATGGGCAAAACTGTGAACTGCTCGCTGCTGGCCTGGGGGGGCCGTGCGCACGGGGTCTAGGGCCTGTGGGAACGGGGTGCCGTGCGCACGGTACACGTACCGAGGGCACGGGGTCACTTGGGGCTCTCGGTTTTGGCGTTTTTCTTGCGATCTGGGCGGCCGAATGGATGGATCTCGTGGATGTGGAGTGGCTGGGGTGGAAGGTGGTGGTGGGAGGTGGATGGGCAGTGGCCGAAGCGCACTGGAAGGGCCGTGCGCACGGGGTCTGGCTGGCCCGTGTGCACGGGGGCCCGTGCGCACGGGGTCCCGATGGCCCATGTGCACGGGGTCCTCTGCGAGCGGACGAACTACTCCGGATCCGTGGGGAAACTCGAATTTGAGGTCGAAATCGAAGGATGGAAGGTAGGGGAAGATGGTAGAGGGGTGGATCTACTTGCTACACACCAAATCCATGGACCAAATCCAACAAAATCTCATCAAACCAACAAATCACAAAAAAAATTGGGGGCTATTTTTGGTGGGGATTTTCGGATCTAGGACGAAAACAACAAAATCAAGCTAGAAAACACGGGGTAGGGGCTCCAGAAACGTGATCAACGTGGCTCATGATACCATATGATGTAGGGTGGAACCCTATGGGGATGATCTTTCACGTTTGGAGTGGATCCCTACGATGAACACGAGGAACGGGCGGAAGAGCACGAGGGAAATCACGGGGGAAACACAAGAGAATCACTAAAACCAACAAGATTCGATTACACATGCGCTAGAACGATGAACACAAAGAGAGATACACGATCCACGATCAACAAAGGAAGATACAAGAGGTAACCGGGTTCTTCTCCATGAGGAGGTCTTGATAGGGGCCACCCATGAGGCGGTCTTGAGCTAGGTCACTCCAAGAGGAGGTCTTGATCTCCTAGTGGAGTGAAACCATGGAGCAAAGCTCACAAATGTGTATCAACTACTTTGCTTACCCTAACAAATGGTCTAGGCATGGTATATATAGTCTTGGGGACGAAGTGGAGGAAGAGGGGCTCGGAGTGGCGATCACGGCCGTCCATCCTGATGAGCCCGTGCGCACGGGGTAAGTGGGGCCTGTGTGCACGGGGGTCCCGTGGGCACGGTACAGGCCCGTGCGCACGGGGTCCTCCAGCGCAAACTCTCTGAGTAGCCCGTGCGCACGGGGTCTTCGAGGCCCGTGGGCACGGGGTCGCCTGGGAGGTGCAGACTTGGTCTTGTTGCACTCCTTCTTCCTCCTTGTGGCCTTGGGGTCCTTCTGCTACTCCTTTGGGGTGTTCCTCACTAGCTTGTGAACATCGGTCTTCGTATCTAAGGACACATAGAGCTCTTTGGTGAGGTAGCAAGCAAGTCCAATGGATATTCATGATATTCTCGAAGAAGAGCGGGTTCACCTTAACTCCGGTAGGTCCACTTGGGGCTTGATGTGCTATGAAGGTGTACATGCAGATGAATGTGGGATGCTCCATATCACTAGGCCTTGTTTCCTATCATTGCAATACCGTTTATGCTCACTTTTATCGCTTGTTACCTTGCTGTTTTTATTATTTCAGATTACAAAAACCCATATCTACTATCTATTTTGCACTTGTATCACCATCTCTTCGCTGAACTAGTGCACGTATACAATTTACCATTGTATTAGGTGTGTTGGGGACACAAGAGACTTTTTGTTATTTGGTTGCAGGGTTGTTTGAGAGAGACCATCTTCATCCTACGCCTCCTACGGATTGATAAACCTTAGGTCATCCACTTGAGGGAAACTTGCTACTGTCCTACAAACCTGTGCACTTGCAGGCCCAACAACGTATACAAGAAGAAGGTTGTCTGGTAGACATCAAGAAGCAATAAAGTAAATATAGCGAGTGTAGAAAAGTGGTGGTAGGAGTTGTGAAATTGTCCCTAAGCAACTGACTACTTTACTAGACCGATAGCAAGTTTTATGTGGGAGAGGCATAAGCTAACATACTTTCTCTTCTTGGATCATATGCACTTATGATTGGAACTCTAGAAAGCAACCGCAACTACTAAAGATCATTAAGGTAAAACCCAACCATAGCATTAAAGCATCAAGTCCCCTTTATCCCATACGCAACAATCCCCTTACTCGGGTTTAAGCTTCTGTCACTCTAGCAACCCACTATAAGCGAATCATGAACGTATTGCAACACCCTACAGCGGGAATCCCTCACGCTTGCGCGACACAAAGGGCACAATAGGAAAGCAACATAATCACAAGCAAATTAAACCAATCATAGCAATTCATCAATCACTGGTACGACAACAAAAATCTACTCAGACATCATAGGATGGCAACACATCATTGGATAATAATATGAAGCATAAATCACCATGTTCAAGTAGAAGGTACATCGGGTTGCGGGAGAGTGGACTGCTGAATATAGATGGGGGAAGGTGATGGAGATGTTGGTGAAGATGATGGAGGTATTGGTGAAGATCGCGGTGATGATGATGGCCCCGGTGGCGTTCCGGCGCCACCGGAAGCAAGGGGGAGAGGGCCCCCCTTCTTCTTATTCTTCCTTGACCTTCTCCCTAGATGGGAGAAGGGTTTCCCCTCTGGTCCTTGGCTCCCATGGCGTGGGAGGGGCGAGAGTCCCTCCGAGATTGGATCTATCTCTCTATCTCTCTCTGTTTTTGCGTTCTCATATCCTTCCCCTTCACCATTTCTTTTCTATCCGGAGATCCGTAACTCTGATTGGGATGAATCTTTTGCCCAGATTTTTCTCATAAAATTAGCTTTCTTGCGGCAAAAGAAGAGCATCAACCGCCTTACGGGGTGCCCTCGAGAGTCCAGGGCACGCCCCCTATCTCGTGGCCCCCTCGGGCACCGTCTCGCGTTGATTCTTTCTCCCAAAAATCACAAATATTCCAAAATAATTCTTTGTCCGTTTTTATCCCGTTTAGACTCCGTTTGATATTGGGTTTCTGCGAAACATAAAACATGCAACAAACAGGAACTGACACTGGGCACTGGATCAATATGTTAGTCCCAAAAATAGTATAAAAAGTTGCCAAAAGTATATAAAAGTTGAATAATATTGGCATGGAACAATCAAAAATTATAGATACGACGGAGACGTATCAGGTGCTCATCTAGATGAACTAGGGCACAATCGCATTAGTTCTCCCGGTGCCACCTTAGATGATAGAGCAGAACGTAAGGTAGCAAAACACGGGAGCCGGGCAAACCCAACTATTGACCAAAGACATGATTCAGAGCTGATGCATATAAGGAAAAACTCGCGACGCCGAACACTCCCGAAGGTATTCGGACTTTACAACATATACTGGACTGAGTACCACCCTCGATAATAAGCCCTGAATTTCCAAGTACGTGCATTAATCTGGCGTGGCGAAAGAGCTTGCCAATAACGCCAGTATCCCTCTCGGTTGTTTGAAGTGCCCGGAGGGTGCGAAGCAACAAGAAACAATAAAAAAAGGTTTACACAGGGTCTTAATCTAAAAAGAAACCTTTGGATGGGGCCTTGCTGCATGTCTGCGCCTTTGTCTCTGTTGTGCCGTATCCTAGAAGGGTGTAGCACAATGGTCATCTGTAAAAAAGAGAAACCCAGGTGAAAGAATCTGGTGTGATCGTGCGAAAAGTTGGTTATTCTTTAATGAACCATGAGAATTCAATCTATTGTGTATTAATAGGGTCGAGCCGAACTATGGACCCTTTTACATGCGGGCAGCCCCTAGCACCACATATGTGGGCATATCCGTCGACCAAGCTCAGGTTTATCTGGACTGCTACAACTAGTGGTGCGCTGGACACGTCTAGCCGTGTCCGTGGTCTCGACAACCGATCATTTATTCGGGTTGGGGAGGCCGTTCAGTGGTTCGGCTGCTAGAGCCGCCACAAATTCTTCCGCACACAAGGAACGCTCTGTATTTCCGCTGATTGTGATGACGCCACGTGGACCGGGCATCTTAAGTTTAAGATAAGCATAATGCGGTACTGCATTGAAATGAGCGAAGGCCGTTCTACCGAGTAGTGCATGGTAGCCGCTTCGGAATGGAGCGATGTCGAAGATTAGTTCTTCGCTTCGGAAGTTGTTGGGAGAACCAAATACAACCTCTAGTGCTAGAGAGCCCGTGCAGCGGGCCTCTACGCCTGGTATTACTCCTTTAAAGGTAGTAGTGCTTTGGATGATTCTTGACGGGTCTATCCCCCTCTTATGGATAGTGTCCTGATATATCAGATTAAGACTACTGCCACCGTCCATGAGGACTCGGGTGAGATGGTATCCGTCGATTATTGGGTCGAGCACCAAGGCGGCTGAACCTCCATACCGGATACTGGTCGGATGATCCCTGCGATCGAAGTGATCGGGCAGGCCGACCATGGGTTGAATTTGGGGGCGGCGGGCTCTACAGCGTATATGTCTCAGAGTGGGCGTTTGCGCTTCCTCTTTGGTATATGAGTTGCGTAGATCATGTTCACTGTTTTCACCTCTGGTGGAAATTTTTTCTGTCCCCCAGTGTCCGGCTGGTGAGGTTCATCCTCGTCTTCACTTTGCGGCTCCCTCCCCTTGTGTTCACCGTTTAGCTTTATGGCCTGCTTGAAGACCCAGCATTCTCTGTTGGTGTGATTTGCAGGTTTCTCGGGGGTGTCATGAATCTGACATGATCTGCTTAGAATTTTGTTTAGGCTGAACGGTCCATCTCTGCTGCCTTTAAATGGCTTTTTCCGTTGACCGGGTCGAGAGCCCCTAAATCCAGCGTTTACTGTCGTGTTGTCTGGGCTGTCTTCATTATTTTGACGCTTGTTTTTATTGTGTCGCGGCTTCCCATTGCCGTCCCTAACTTTGGATGTGCCTGGGTCGCTGGTGCCGCTGCGGGCCAACCAACTGTCCTAGCCCGCGCAAAAGCGGGTCATAAGGCTTGTTAGGGCTGCCATTGTCCTCGGTTTTTCCTGGACGAGGTGTCTGGCGAGCCATTCATCCCAGACGCTGTGTTTGAAAGCTACTAAGGCTTCAGCATCTGAGCAATCGACGATTTGGTTCTTCTTGGTGAGAAATCTGTTCCAAAGCTTACGGGCTGACTCTCCGGGTTGTTGGATTATGTGACTTAAATCGTCTGCGTCCGGAGGTCGGACATAAGTCCCTTGAAAATTGGCCCTGAAAGCGTCCTCAAGTTCCTCCCAACTTCCAGTTGAATTTTCGGGGAGGCTTTTCAACCAGTGCCGAGCTAGTCCTTTCAACTTGAGGGGCAGGTATTTGATGGCGTGGAGATCGTCTCCGCGAGCCATGTGGATATGAAGAATAAAGTCCTCAATCGAGACTGCAGGGTTTGTCGTTCCGTCGTATTCCTCTATGTTTACGGGTTTAAATCCATCTGGAAATTCATGATCCAGCACCTCATCGTTGAAGCACAGGGGATGGGCGGCACCCCTGTATTTGGATGTGTCGTGGCATGTTTCCGATGGATGTAGTGTTCGGTGTTGATTCCGAGCTGGTATTCGATCAGTATAGTCGTTTTGGTGGCCATGATCATGCGTAGGAGCACGCTTCCTAGATCCATAGATGGACCTGGCCATACCGGCTCTTTTGTCCAGGTGCTCACGTAGATCGTGTGCTGACTTGTGTGCAGCGTCATTAGCCGCTTTGTCTCGGCCACGGTGTGGCCGGTCTGGTAGATCGTCTATATTATTTTTTGGCGGGATGGGATCTAAAGCCTCGTCGTCGAATTCGGGCAGCAACTTGCACTTTGGGTAGCTCTTTGTGTGGCGATTGCCACCGTATTTTTTGCCAGTGTCAAGCACTTTGTTCCATCTGTGGTTGAGTGTACCCTACGCGGCCTTAAGCCTTCGCTTATGCTTCTTCAAGCTCCTCACGGTGGCAATAAGTCTTTTGTGGAGGTTCTCTTGTTCCAAGTGTTTTTCCGGGATGATGAGTGCATCATCGTCCGGACTGTTCTCCTCTCCGGAGACAGGTTTATAAGTTTTATCATCGGCATCGCTGTGATCAGACAGCGGGCCCGGACTATGTTTGCCATCCCCTAGCTCATCCTACTCCATTGTTGGGTCCATGGGGTCGTCGTTACCTTTAGAGTCGTCCGGGGTATTATTCTTTCTTGTCTCGTTATCACTGTTTTTGCTGTGGCGGGATTTAGAGCGGCGCCGCTGACGTCGGCGCTTTGGTTGCTTCTCCAGAGGATTATCCTCCGTTGCATCCTTCCGTTCCTCGCCGTTTTTTCTTTGGGTGTGTCCACCATGTATATATCATATGATGAGGTGGCTGTCTAGCGCCCTGTGGGCGGTGGCTCCTGTTCTTCTCCGACATCATCATTCATGTCGTCGATGTCTTCAGAGTTGAAATCAAGCATGTCGGTTGAGTCGTCGACAGTGGCTATTAAGTGGGTGGTGGGTGGGGAACGTATTTCTTCGTCGTCCGCTTCCCACTCAAGCCGGACATAGTTCGGTTAGGAGTCTCCTGACAAGGAGAGGGATTTCAACGATTTTAGCATGTCACCCAAGAGAGAGTGCTGAAAGATATCCATGGAGGTAAACACCATGATCGGTGCCCAATCAGGTTCGATAGGCACGGATGCGCGTGGTTCGGTCCGATGACATAGACCTCATTGGAGGCGAAGTTTGTGCTCGGCTCTATGGCCGCTGAGTGTGCGGCCTCCGTGGCAGGGTCCACCCACCCGTCCTCGGATGGCACGATCTGCTCCGGATTGAGAGCCGGGGCAGGTGTAGGTGTGATCTCCCGAACACTGTCCGGTGGCAGATCTTAGTCATGCTCATCGTGACTGTTCGGCGCACCTGTCATGGGCTCGAATCCATCAAAGATCAAGTCTCCGCGGATGTCGGCAGTGTAGTTCAGGCTTCCAAACCTGGCCTGATGACCAGGGGCGTAGCTTTCGATCTGCTCCAGATGGCCAAGCGAGTTGGCCCGCAATGCGAAGTCGCCGAATACGAAGATCTGTCCGGGGAGGAAAACCTCACCCTGGATCGCATCGTTGTGGATGATTGAAGGAACCATCAAGCCTTACTATGACGACACAGTGGAACTCTCAATGAAAGCACCAATGTCGGTGTCAAAATCGGCGGATCTCGGGTAGGGGGTCCCGAACTGTGCGTCTAAGGCTAATGGTAACAGGAGGCGGGGGACACAATGTTTACCCAGGTTCGGGCCCTCTCTATGGAGGTAATACCCTACTTCCTGCTTGATTGATCTTGATGATATAAGTATTATAAGAGTAGATTTACCACGAGATCGTAGAGGCTAAACCCTAGAAGCTAGCCTATGATTATGATTGTTGTTGTCCTACGGACTAAACCCTCCGGTTTATATAGACATCGGAGGGGGCTAGGGTTACACAGAGTCGGTTACAGAGAAGGAAATCTACATATCTGAATTGCCAAGCTTGCCTTCCACGCAAAGGAGAGTCCCACGCAGACACGGGGCGAAGTCTTCAATCTTGTATGTTCATAGTCCAACAGTCCGGCACAAGTACATAGTCCGGCTGTCCGAGGACCCCCTAATCCAGGACTCCCTCACCACCCCCGGCCCACCACCACCACGCCTCGAAGATCTCCTCACCATTGGCATCGCCTGGGATCCCGACCCGGATCCTCTCCTCCCCTCTCCCCCTTCTCTCGCTTGTTCTCATTGGTTTCATGGCTGACTGTATTTTTCTTTTGTTGGACGATGGGTGGTGTGAGGCCAGAGCCGAGGTAGACCAGCAATCGTTTCGAAGCCGCGGAGAGCTCTGACCCGGCGATTGCCACCCAGCCGCCACACCCACCTGGGAAGGACTCGAATTTTCCTGGATGGACAGAGGGCTCGATGGATTAAAAATTGAGAGACCCGAGAACACGCTCATTATATGGACACGGAGCAAAGGGCCCATGTGAGAGATGAAAGGCCTATGGGATAGTGGATGGAAGATGGAGAGGCCCTGGTTTTGTCTTCCATGTTAAAAGGGTGGGGATGAAGCGGCAGTACAGAGAGGAAGAAATTGTTTTTATATGTGGACCTATTTGATGACGTGGACATCTGGCAATGAAGTGGCACATTGCTGATGTGGACAGTGCGCATGGTGAGAGAATAGGGAGTAGTGGGGAGCAACTTCTTCAGAATGTTAGATATGATGTAAACCCCATCTTTTTATCCTCGATGGCAACAATACAATACGTGCCTCGCTATCCCTACTTTGTCACTTGGTGAGGAGACCACAAGATTGAACCCAAAGCTAAGAGCAACTCTAGCAGACCCTGCATAAAATGCAAACCCTCAAAATTCCAGCGAGTATGCGGGCTTGGCCCATTTTTCCAGCCAGAACAGAGCCCGCATACTCGCCCGGCCCGCAAAATTTTTTGCCGCGGCCCGCAAACCGCACGCCCCGACCGCTATAGCTGCGGTTCCGCAGCTCGTTTGCGGGTCCAAACCCTATCCCTCGTCGCCGCCGAGCCATGCGATTCCCCTTCCCGTCTCAACATTTCTCGTCGCCGACGACCACCCGCCCCGCCTCCAGCCGCCATGTGGGGCCAAATGTGGAGCTCCGGATGCGGCTCCAGCAGCAGATCTGATGGTGGAAGGGACCTGGAGCACGAGCGGTGCGTCGGTCCAACGGCGCGTGGAAGCGCAGGGCCCAGAGGTGGACCAACCGCGGCATCTCCCCGCGGGCAAACTTCCGGCGGAGCGAGATGGAGGAGTACGACCGCTTGCGCGCGTCCTTCTCCTCCGTGAGTTTTTGGTATGCCGGGAGCTCCTCCTCTTCCAGCGCGGGCCTTCTCCCCGTGAAAAGGGAGTGGTCGGAGGACGAGGAGGAGCCGGAGGAGCCGGACGTGTTCGCCTTCGTCCCCATGAAGGAGGAGCCCGAGGAGCCCGCTCCGCTCGGCCGCCGCGGAGTCATCGGACCGGAAGACTACGTTGCCGATGTCGACGCTGTTGCGTCCGCCATCGCCGAGCGGAGCATGCGCGAGGAGGCGGAGCGCCAGCGCCATGGAGCTTGAAGCCCTCTAGTGGCGGGAGGCGGTCGCCACCAACCTCGCCGCCAAGGAGAAGGCCGAGGAGTGGCGTCGCATCCACGCGGAGAAGGCGGCTGTGTACGTCAACCTGTGCAGCTTCGACGAGGAGGATTGAGCGTTCTGCTCCTCCACGACGTCGTCCATTTTGCCGCGACCTTGCCGCCGTCAGATCCGACCCCTCTAGTACTAGTTTAACTTAGTATGTAGTATAACTATGCTTGTAGTTTGTTGATCATGTGATGAACTATGTAGTATGCGATGAACTATGTTTGTGCAATTTCTCCCGTGAAAGTGTTTTTTCAAATTATGCAGGTTTAGATACGGGGTCTGTTTGGGCGCACTAGTTTACGAGCCGCAAACGCGATCTTCGTGGAACCGCAAACGCGTTTTGCGGGTCAAATTTATGCGGGGTCTGCTAGAGTTGCTCTAAGTACCTCTCCCATTGCAAGAAAAACCAATCTAGTTTGCCAAACCAAACCGATAATTCAAAGAGAAATACAAAGATACCAAATCATGCATATAAAAATTCAGAGGATGTTCAAATAATATTCATAGGTAAGCTGATCATAAATCCACAATTCATCGGATCTCAACAAACACACCGCAAAAAGGTATTAAATCGGATAGATCTCAACGAACATCGAGGAGAACATGGTATTGAGAATCAAAGAGAAAGAAGAAGCCATCTAGCTACTAGTTATGGACTCGTAGGTCTGTGGTGGACTACTCACGCTTCATCGGAAGGGCAATAGAGTTGGTGTAGATGCCCTCCGTGATCGAATCCCCCCTGGCAGGATGTCGAAAAAGGCCCCAAGATGGGATCTCATGGGAACAGAAGGTTGCGGCAGTGGAAAAGTGTTTCCGTGGCTGAGGGTTTGGGAATATTTGCAAATATATAGGAGGAAGATCTAGGTCAGGGGTCATCGAGGGGCCCACAAGGTAGGGGGCGCGCCCTACCCCCCTGGGCGCACCCTCCACCCTTGTCGCCACCTCATGGCTATTCTGACTTTCACTCCAAGTCTCCTGGGTGTCTTCTCGTCCAAGAAAAATCATCGTGAAGTTTTATTCCGTTTGGACTCCGTTTAGTATTCCTTTTCTGCGAAGCTCAAAACCAAGGAAAAGCAGAAACTGGCACTGGGATCTAGGTTAATAGCACTACTAGCGAAAACCTTATACACAGAAACTTACCAGTAGCGTGGGCTAAAAAGAAGTGCTACTACAACTTACCACTAGCGCGTGTGAAATAAATGCGCTGCAGCTAAGTTTGTAGCAGTAGCGCGTCCCGCGAAAGAAGCGCTACTACTATAATTTGACTACTGTTCTCGACAGGCTAGCAATGGTAGTAACGTGCTTAGGACAAGTGCACTGCTGCTAAGACTATTGTAGTAGCGTGTTTTACGCAGAAAGCGCTACTACTAAGGAAACGAAAATAAAATGAAAAACACATAGAAAAGTAAATGAAAATGAAAGAAATAGATAAAGGGGAAGGAAAAAAAGAAAATGTGAATGAAAATAAATGAAAAATAAAAATAAAGGAGAAAGGCGTAGCAGCAGCGGGCTTTCTGGACATGCGCTATAGCTATCTTAGCAGTAGCGCTTGTTGCCATCCAACAATATAGCTAATTTAGCTATAGCTAACATAGCAGTAGCGCTTTTCCTGGAATGCACTACTGCTACTTTTGACTTAACCACGCGCGGTTCTTGTTCCCCACGACCACTTCCCCCAAATCGAACTCGCGCGTCTGCTGTCGCCGTCGCCGTTGCCCGGCCGCCGTGCGCGCTCTCCCGTCGCCCTCCACACGCCATCAACGCCGCCCCTGACCCCGACCTCGACACCGCCCCCGACCCCGACCTTGACGCCCCCCTACATCGCCGCCCTCCGCCGTGCGCCCGCCGCCCCGACCCCGACCTCGACGTCGCGTGCCTCTCTCCCTAACTCCGCCGGCGCCCGAGGTGAGCACGCCCTCCTCTTCCTCCCCTACCTCTGCCTAGCTAGGGTTCTTACGGTTAAATTTTAGAGTTCATCTAATTAGTTAGGGTTAATCAAATTAGATGCTAATTAGGGCAATAGTTGTCAAATAGAATTAGTTTTAGAGTTCATCAAATTAGTTAGGTTAAATTTTAGAGTTCATCAAATTAGTTAGGGTTCATTAAATTTTAGAGTTCATCAAATTTGTTAGGGTTAAATTTTAGAGTTCATCTAACTAGTTTTTTTACTGCTTTTAGTAAGTGTTCAATAGAATTAGTAAGAAAATTAATAGAACTAGTTGAACTAGTTTATTTTTAGTAAGAACTAGTTGAATTAATAGAACTAGTTTATTTTTAGTAAGAAAAATAATAGAACTAGTTGAACTAGTTTATTTTTTGTAAAAACTAGTTTATTTTTATTTATAGTAAGTGCTTAATTGAACTAGTTGAATTAATACAACTATTTTATTTTTAGTACGAAAATTAATAGAACTAGTTTACTTTTTTAGTTAAAGCAATTATTCCCGCATACACATCGACTATGCCTATCCTGCATCCTCGTCGTCGACTCGGTGGAGGAGGCCTGCTTGATCAGAGGGGCCATGTCCGGGACTGGGCTCCGTCGGGTTGGTACTAGGATGTGCTACCTTCCGGAAGGCACAGCTTGGTGAGGAGCCAGCCTGTCGTTGACCCGAACCTTCTTTGGTGGCGGTCGCATGGGCCAGTGACGGTGCGGAGGCTTGAGGACCCCGTGGAGGCGTTACGTCACCGTGTTAGCGAGGAGGACGAGCACGTCCGTCGCTACATGGTTGCGTTGGAGGGAAGGTTCTCCAATACCTGGCAGGTTCTTCAAGGATCTCACTGGAGCTATGATCCTTTGATGGTTCCTTCTCTTTGGGTGTCCACCGCCTGGGCCGATACCCATCGTTTGCTAGGGTTTTAGTTGTATTAGTGAGGTTAAATGTATGAGACTATTCAAGATGTATTGGTGATAATATTCGACAATGTACGGATGCAAGAGATGATTTAGTTTTGCTTATTGAATGCATGCTAATTTGAATACTAATTTATTTTATGATTTAGTTTTGCTTATTGAATGCTCAAGTTGGAGAATTACTCCTATTCTAAATGCTCAAATTGGAGAGCACTATTTTGAATACTATTTTGTTTTTGCAGCCAAATCTCCATGTCGTCGCCGCCATCATCCCCGTCACAGGCCGCCTCCGACCTCGAGGTGAGACTAGCCGAATCTCCATGTCAATATGAGTCCTATAAGATATTTTGAAATGTTTTTGTTCATATTTTCAACCATTGAAATGCAATTACCATCAAGTTTGAATGCAATGACCATCAAGTTTGAATGCAAATAGGATATGTGCTTGCCCAAGTGACCATGTTTGCAGGTAACACCTCCGAGTGGCCTATGTTTTGCCGGAGTGTTGATTAATTTCTGTTCCGGCAAATTTCAGGCGCTTGATATGTACTTTTTTAGCAAAGGTCATGCCGGATTTTTCCGTGAATTTTGGCATGACTTGTGCTAGAATATGTAGGAAATATCGAGTGGCCTGGACTTTCTAGAAAGATAATTAAACGACGTTTTGGGTTGACTTTAAGTCTATCGAGGCTCTATACATGACAATCAAAAAATGTGTGAGGGAGAAAGTATGCACCATATATGAGGGAGGAAGAAACCCGACTGTTGTCGTGGGGGTCATTTCTCTTTCTTCTCCTTGTGCTAGACCTTTGTTAGGCACTAGGGGAAGGAGGAGTAACGGCCATCACCGACGGTCGAAAAATCAGTGAGCGAGTGCGTCCACAATATATGAGAGAAGAAGAATGCCGACTGTTGTCGTGGGGGTCGCTTCTCCTTCGTTCCCGTGTGCTAGAAATTTTGGTTTAATGCAGTCGGGGACGAAGGGAGGAGCGACCATCACCAACGGTCGAATATATACACCACGTGAGCTGAGAGTTTTCAAAAAAAAGACTCGACGGACCGTTAGTCAACCCGTGCTGAATAATAATGATCTAATTTAGTTTTTGTAATACATATATAGAATTTTAGAAGTTTAATCTTTGAATTATGAACATAGGAAATGTCGTCGAACGAAAGTCTCGCGGAGTGCTCCTGGTGCAGCGACAACCGGGGTTTCTGCGACATGCCTCACTTGGTAGAAGGTAGGCGCTTCAGCATTAAGCTCCAGGAGGACTTCGATGTTGAAACGGTACGCTACGACGCAAAGTGTTTTTTCGTAATTAAGCTCGACTTCTACTACTTCAATGTGTAATTTTTGTCTTTTACAATTCGACTAGATTATCCCATGCCATGCAAGACGCTATGTCTTGGAGAGGATGGGTTTTGAAGATCATGAGAGTATGGAAACAAAGAAAATCAACCTAAGGACCCATCATGGTATGGCTTTTGAGGTAAATCTATACAATTTTGAGAGCGTATCCCATTTTGGTTGCCCGGATTGAGAAGCACTTTGCAAGATGTATGATTTTCAAGAGGGTATGCTTGTCACCATGGATCTTGGTGATCCTGACATCGAGAAAGACAATTTGAACATTTGGGTCCTTGTTGATATGCTTCCAATTCTACCGCTATGTGAGTTTTTCTCAAACATAGTTATTAAGTAATTTATATTGTTTATTTAAAAATAGTTGACAGCTTATTTCCATTGACAGCTTATTTTCATTGTTCAAAGAAGGTGCGTAAGATGATAGACAGAACCTACTACACCGATGGCTCTGAGTTAACTTATCAGGAGAAAAATCATATGGTCGCATTTACTACTGATCTTGAGAATTACAATATGTATTATCAAACTCCTCCACATTATGGTCAATATGTGCCACTAGTGCACGTGTTGAACTATGCTAACATCCATGGAGATGACATGGTAAGATTTTTAGTATTACGACATTTGTGCATCTTTTGCATAAATTCTTCTAAAACTGAACTACATTGCTAACTACGAAGTTATTACTATGTTTTTCAACAGATAATCCTGGAGGAGTGTGTGCCTCATCTAATGTTTCAGAAAGGCCGCATTGATGTTTTGAATATACCGGCAGGTCATCCTACGAATAACTCCTGTTCATATCGGATTTCTAAAACCAATGAAGACATGACAATCAAAGATTGGAAAAAATGTATGATCACTCGTAGGGAGGTACTTGGAAGCAACATTAGGCGAAGGGCAAGAATTGGAGACAGGATGATCTCCATTCTCCATAATGGAGAGTCAGGGTCTATCTTGTTTTATGCTATTTTACCTAAGATAACCTAGTAGGTCCTATGCGAGAGAAGTAGGTCCTAGGTACAATGTGTTATTATGTGGTACAACGTGTTAGAGTTGATGATGAGGAGGAGTTGTGATTATGACTACTGACCAACTTGCTCTATGATGTCTCATTATAAAAATGATGATCATGAGGAGGTGTTATATGACTATGATGTATTATGATGATAAGTTGTTAATGATGATGATGATGATGATGATGATGATGATGATGATGATGATGATGATGATGATGATGATGATGATGATGATGAGTTATTATGTCATTGGGTGAAAGAACCACGGTTTAGTTTCAAGTGGATGGATCCAAAGTGACCATTGGTCACTTTGGATCCATGCACTTGAAACTAATTCATGGTTCTTTCACCCAATGATATAATAACTCATTCTAATGTAAAAACAATCTCTAAATTGCTACTATATGAAAACTCGTATAATGGCGTATGAATACAAAACAAAACAAAAAGGAAATACCCAACGATAGTAGTAGCGTAGGTATGGAGGCGTGCTACTAGTAACTACCAGTAACCCTGTGCACCAAAAGCGCTACTGCTAAGCACGTATAGCAGTAGCGCGGGCAAGCACATGCTACTTGTCGTGGAATTGTCACGGCAGATGTCCTAGTGTGAGGACTTAGTCGTGAGGCCAACGCATCTATGTGGTAGCTTGAGAGGGGTTGATCGGGATGAGAGACGCGAGGCGGATCAACACACAAGACAAGGATTTAGACAGCTTCGGGCCCCGGGAAACATCATCCGGTAATAGACCTACATGTTGTTTGTGGCTAGGTCTCATTATGCTCATGAGGGAGACGTCATATATCTGGCCCTCCTCTAGTTGTGTCTAGCCTTAACGATTATTTCTTGCCCTCCCCTCTTAGGGTGCCCCACCCCTCCTTATATAAGATGAAGGGGAGGGTTACATGTAGAGTCAAACTCAGATTAGGACTTAACCTATTTTGACGTGTTACCATGGGCTTCTCACCATGTACTTCTAAATTAACGTCTTGGGCTTCTTAACGTAAGCCGGTTTACACTAGCTTAACTGTCTGGCTTACATGTCTGTGTCTGCCAGCTTACAATGCTTGACTGTGTCTGCCGGCTTACATGACTGTGTCTGCCGGCTTACATGACTGTGTCCACCGGCTTAACCTGCTTAACTGTTCCCACCGGCTTAACCTGCTTAACAGTTCCCACCGGCTTAACATGCTTAACTATTCCCACCGGCTTATAGTCTGTCGTGTCACTAATGAAACATCAAGTCCCAGCCGGGTCATATCTCCGGTCGGGTCACACCGCAGGGTATATCCCTGACATTAGCCCCCAGTTTAATTCGGATTCATCCATGTTAAGATGATCCTGTAAAACAAACACAAGAATAATTTTGGCAGATTATGCTCTGGGTTAAGAACTCTTGTAAGCCGGCACCTGATTATCCTTAAGTCCTTGTCATTTCCTTCTTGTGGGAAGTCCGGGTCAATATACTAGCTTCATAATCAATTTGCTGACATTGGTTTCTCATAGAAAAATATTGTGAAGAATGTTGGCCCTGAAATACTCATCTGATTTTCAGCCGGCTTGAAGATGTAGATCTCCATTATATTAATATCACTTGTAGCCCCCAAGGGCCGGGTCATTATGCAATAATGAGCAGGGACTTTGTAAATATGATCATGTAGACTTGAGCAGCAACGTGTAGCCCCCAAGGGCCGGCTCAGTAAGATAATACTGAGCTGGGACTTTCTATATAATTCATTGATAATAACATCATATGATGTAATCTCCACCATGGGGCTTGAACCCACGTCCATAAGGTTAAGAGCTTTGTACTCTACCAACTGAGTAGTGGATCTTTCAATATAATGGGCTGAGGCTTGTGTACCTTGAATTTTTGACAGGAGCAATTGGTAGCCCCAAGGGCCGGCTCATTACAATGGGATGAGTCGGGTCTTCAATAAGTTGATCAAAAAATGACTTTACATTAGCCCCCAAGTGCCATGGTGCATGCTGGTAGTGACATGGGACCTGCATATTTGAGGTAATCTCAATTTGAATAATGTAGCCCCCAAGTGCCGGGTTGTTAGCCTGCAGCGACTCGGGACTATTCCCTCCATTGTAAAATAAATCATGTCCATTGATAAAATAATAACCATTGCGCTGAAGCGACTTTGAAGACCTCCATCATAATATTGGCTATTGATAACCATAATAAAAATCCAGCCATGTTGGCTATTAAAGATTTGAATAATATAATCTGGTTTGGAAAACCGGTTCCTGTGATATTGAATTGTACTGCCGGTTTAGGATACCTGTGCAGTAAGGGTGATAACCCAATCTTTAGAAGCCAAAACTTCCATCATATGTTGGCGACTTGTCATCCAGAGTCAAGCCAGGTTAATCGAAACCACATATATGCTTCAGATCTAAACAAAAAAGTCTCAAGACAAAAGCAAAGATTATTTTCAAAACAACTTAAGCCAAACAGAAAGAAAAATCGAGGCTTCTGATTCGAATACGATCAGTAAACCGGACCAAAAGGGGTTAAGCTAAGATTCGAATACGATCATGAATCCCCCAAGTGGTTTTGGTGTTGCGCCGATCAAGAGGGTACTGACAGCTATGTTCTCTTTGGTTCGAATACGACCTATGTTTGAACAGGAAGCCCCCAAATGACCTTGAGAGTTTTTTTAACGACTCTGACTCGAATACGATCAAAGTCGGACCCAAAAGGGGTTAAGCTATGATTCGAATACGATCAAGAAGCCCCCAAGTGGGTTTGGCATTGCGCCGATCAAGAGGGTACCGACAGCTATGTTCTCTTAGGTTCGAATACGACCTATGTTTGAACAGGAAGCCCCCTAGTGATCATGAGGTTTAACGGCTATGATTCGAATACGATCATGAGCCGGACCAAGAGGGTTTAAGCTAGATTCGAATACGATCAGCCCCCAATTGGTCTTTGAAGCAGGGTACCTATGTTTGAGTTGTTGATACGTCTCCAACGTATCTATAATTTTTTATTGTTCCATGATATTATATTACCCCTTCTGGATGTTTATGGGCTTTATTTTACACATTTATATCATTTTTGGGACTAACCTACTAACGGAGGCCCGGCCCGTATTGCTGTTTTTTTGCCTATTTCAGTATTTCGAAGAAAAGGAATATCAAACGGAGTCCAAACGGAATGAAACCTTCAGGAGCGTGATTTTTGGAACGAACGTGATCCAGAGGACTTGGAGTGCAAGCCAAGAAGCAGCCGAGGCGGCCATGACGGTGGAGGGCGCGCCCACCCCTATAGGGAATGCCCCCTGTCTCGTGGGCCCCTCGGGCGGCCACCGACCTACTTCTTCCTCCTATATATACCCACATACCCCGAAAACATCCAGGGAGCCAACAAAAAACAATTTCCACCGCCGTAACCTTCTGTATCTGCGAGATCCCATATTGTAGCCTTCGTCGGCACTCCGCCGGAGGGGAATCGACCATGGAGGGCTTCTACATCAACATCATAGCCCTTCCGATGAGTTGTGAGTAGTTTACCACAGACCTTCGGGTCCATAGTTATTAGCTAGATGGCTTCTTTCTTTTTGGATCTCAATACCATGTTCTCCCCCTTGATACGTCTCCAATGTATCTACTTTTCCAAACACTTTTGCCCTTGTTTTGGACTCTAACTTGCATGATTTGAATGAAACTAACCCGGACTGACGCTGTTTTCAGCAGAACTGCCATGATGTTGTTTTATGTGTAGAAAAGAAAAGTTCTCGGAATGTCCTGAAAATCCACGGAGGCACTTTTTGGAATTAATAAGAATTTCTGGGCGAAAGAAATACACCAGGGGGCCCAGGGCCTGTCCACGAGACAAGAGGGCGCGCCCTCCTATCTCGTGGGCCCCCTGGACCTCCACCAACCTCAACTCCAACTCCATATATTCATGTTCGGGGAGAAAAAAATCAGAGAAAAGTTTCATCGCGTTTTACGACACGGAGCCGCCGCCAAGCCCTAATCTCTCTCGGGAGGGCTGATCTGGAGTCCGTTCGGGGCTCCGGGAGGGGGACTCATCGCCGTCGTCATCATCAACCATCCTCCATCACCAATTTCATGATGCTCACCGCCGTGCGTGAGTAATTCCATCGTAGGGTTGCTAGACGCTGATGGGTTGGATGAGATTTACCATGTAATCAAGTTAGTTTTGCTAGGGTTTGATCCCTAGTATCCACTATGTTCTGAGATTGATGTTACTATGACTTTGCTATGCTTAATGCTTGTCACTAGGGCCTGAAAGCCATGATTTCAGATCTGAACCTATTATGTTTTCATGAATATATGTGCGTTTTTATCCTATCTTGCAAGTCTATAGTCACCTATTATGTGTTATGATCCGACAACCCCGAAGTGACAATAATCGGGATACTTCTCAGTGATGACCGTAGTTTGAGGAGTTCATATATTCACCATGTGCTAATGCTTTGTTCCGGTTCTCTATTAAAAGGAGGCCTTAATATCCCTTAGTTTCCGCTAGGACCCCGCTGCCACAGGAGGGTACGACAAAAGATGTCATGCAAGTTCTTTTCCATAAGCACGTATGACTATTTACGGAGTACATGCCTACATTACATTGATGAATTGGAGCTAGTTCTGTGTCACCCTATGTTATAGCTATTACATGAGGAATCGCATCCGACATAATTATCCATCATTGATCCATTGCCTACGAGCTTTTCATATATTGTTCTTTGCTTATTTACTTTTCCGTTGCTACTGTTACAACTACTACAAATACCCAAAAACATTTATCTTTACTTTTGCTACCATTACCATTATTATCATACCACTTTTGCTACTAAATACTTTGCTGCAGATACTAAGTTAACCAGGTGTGGTTGAATTGACAACTCAACTGCTAATACTCAAGAATATTCTTTGGCTCCCCTTGTGTCAAATCAATAAATTTGGGTTGAATACTTTACCCTCGAAAGCTGTTGCGATCCCCTACACTTGTGGGTTATCAGAACTAATTTCTGGCGCCGTTGTCGGGGAGCATAGCTCTATTCTCTGAGTCACTTGGGATTTGTATCTATTGATCACTATGAAGAACTTGAAAGACGCTAAAACCAAGATTTGGCCCTCAACTATGAGGGGAGGTAAGGAACTGCCATCTAGCTCTGCACTAGATTCTCCTTCCGTTATTAGTAAGCTTGCGAAACCTAAACCTGCTACTGCTATGAATTCTGATATGTCGCATGTTATTGATGATGCCACTTCTGCTATGCATGATGAAACTACTTATGTGCTTGATACTGCTTTGCCATTAGGTGAATTTCTTGATGAACAACTTGCTAGAGTTAGGGGGAATGAAATTACTGAAGAACCTATTATTGATGATAGCGATGATGGAGGTTCTCCCAATGATTATGTACTGCCTGTTGTTCCTAAGGGTTATGTTATGAATGAAGAAGCTGCTAGGGAAATCTTTGCTTGCAATGATAGATATGATCTTAAGAAATTATTAGCTAAATGGAACCCGACCCTGCTTTTGCTACTTCACCTATCTGTGTTACTGATAAGGATTATGAATTCTCTGTTGATCCTGAAATTATTACTTTAGTTGAATCGGATCCTTTTTATGGCCTTGAATCTGAAACTATTGTGGCACATCTTACCAAGTTGAATGATATAGCCACCCTATTTACTCATGATGAGAAGTCTCGCTATTATTATATTCTTAAGATATTTCCGTTCTCATTAAAGGGTGATGCTAAGACTTGGTAAAATTCTCTTGCTCCTGGTTGTGTGTGTAGTCCCCAGGATATGATTTATTACTTCTCTGCTAAATATTTCCCTGCTCATAAGAAACAAGCTGCCTTGCGGGGAATATATAATTTTGTGCAAATCAAAGAAGAGAGTCTCCCACAAGCTTGGGGGAGGCTTCTCCGGTTACTTAATGCTTTGCCTGATCATCCTCTTAAAAAAATGAAATACTTGATATCTTTTATAATGGACTAACTGATGCTTCCAAGGACTACTTGGATAGTTGTGTTGGTTGTGTTTTCAGGGAAAGAACAGTCGACGAAGCTGAAATATTACTGAATAATATGTTGACTAATGAAAATAATTGGACTCTTCCTGAGCCAATTCCTGAAGCAATTCCTGAACCAATTGAGCCAACCCCTGAGCCTATTCCTAAACCCACTCCGAAGAAGAGAGGTGTTTTATTTCTCAGTCCTGAAGATATGCAAGAGGCAAAAAATTCAATAAAGAAAAAGGTATTAAAGCTGAAGATGTTAAGAATTTACCTCCTATTGAAGAAATACATGGTCTTAATATACCGCCTGAAGAACCACATTGTCTTGATAACCCGACACAGGTAGTAAAGGTAAATTCTCTCTATAGATATGATAAAGTTGAAATCCCCTCTACTAAATTTCATAGCCCATGCTTAGATGAATTTGATGACTTTATGGCTAGACAAGAAAGTTTTAATGCTTATGTTGGTAGAGAGTTAAAGAATAATGCTTTCGAGATAGGACATGTAAGTGATAATCTGGCTAGAGTTAAAGATGAACTTCACCTCGTTAGCAAATATGCTTCTATGGTTGCTACTCAAGCTGATCAAGTACTTAAAGCTCAAAATGATTTGCTTGATGAATTAAATAATAAAAATGACTTTGCTGTTAGAGTGGCTACTAGAACTGGTAGAATGACTCAGGAACCTTTGTATCCTGAAGGCCACCCTAAGAGAATTGAGCAAGATTCTCAGAGAAATAATTTAGAGGCACCTAGTTCTTCTAAAAAGAAGAAGAAGAAAAACGATAGGACTTTGCATGCTTCTAGTGAATCTACTGTAGACACACCTGAGAATCCCAATGATATTTCTATTTCTGATGTTGAAACTCAATCAAGTGATGAACATGAACCTAGTGATAATGTTAATGATAATGTTCATGTTGATGCTCAACCTAGCAAAAACAAGGATGTAGAGATTGAACCTGATGTTGATCTTGATAACCCACAATCAAAGAATCAATGTTATGATAAGGGAGATTTTGTTGCTAGGAAGCACGGTAAAGAAAGAGAACCATGGGTTCAGAAACCCATGCCCTTTCCTCCTTAACCATCCAAGTCAAAGGATGATGAGGATTTTGAGCGCTTTGCTGAAATGATTAGACCTATTTTCTTACGTATGCGCTTAACTGATATGCTGAAAGTGAATCCTTATGCTAAGTATATGAAGGATATCATTAGAAACAAAAGAAAGATACCAAAAGCTAAAATTTCCACCATGCTTGCTAATTACACATTTAAGGGTGGAATAGCAAAGAAACTTGGAGATCCAGGCGTACCAACTATACCATGCTATATTAAAAGAAATTATGTTAGAACTGCTTTATGTGATCTTGGAGCCGGTGTTAGTGTTATGCCTCTCTCTTTATATCGTAGACTTGAATTGAATAAGTTGACACCTACTGAAATATCTTTGCAAATGGCTGATAAATCAACTGCTATACCTGTCGATATTTGTGAGGATGTGCATGTTGTGGTTGCAAATGTCACTATCTTAACGGACTTTGTTATTCTTGATATTCCCCAGGATGATAGTATGTCTATTATCCTTGGTAGACCTTTTCTTAATACTGCAGGGGCTGTTATTGATTGCAACAAAGGCAATGTCACTTTTCATGTTAATGGTAATGAGCATACAGTACACTTTCCGAGGAAACAATCTCAAGTTCATAGCATCAATTCTATTGAAAAAGTTTCAACTATCATTTTTGGAGGTTTTGAATTTCCTCTCCCTACTGTCAAGAAAAAGTATGATATTCTTATTGTTGGGGATTTTAATATCCCCGTTGAGGTAACTTAGTGCTATTCGAAATTTCTCCTGTTCCGTGTTATTCGGAATGAGTTTGTTAACAAGACTTGATCAACCTTGTTAGTGGATTCATTTTGATGATCACGAGATGGATGAAACTAGAAGGCACAACCTTCTGTACCCTCTTTTTACTTTCTGTTATTTAGATTAAATAAAGAAAAAATAGTATTATCCGTATGTTTTCTAAATTATCCGTGCAATAAAAAATAGTCCAAAAATAAAAGTGCTCCAAATGCCCTGCAAATTTAGTATGATTTTTTCTGGAATATTTGAGGATTTTAGGCACTAAAAACACTGCAGGAGGGGCAAGCACCAGGCCACGAGAGTGGAGGGCGCGCCCCCCTATACGGCGCGCCCCCTGGCTCGTGGGCCCCTGGTGGGCCCCCTCCACTTATGCCAGCACTCACACACTTCATCTTCTACCCAAAAAAATCCCCATCCAGCTCAAGCACGAGTTCTAGCTCGTTTTGCTGTGATTTTTATCTCCTTGCTCAAAGCTCCATTCACAAAACTGCTTTTGGGAGATTGTTGCTTGGTATGTGACTCCTCCATTGGTCCAATTAGTTTTTGTTCTAGTGCTTTATTCATTGCAAATTTTTTCTGCATAGGTGACCATGTTCTTGAGCTTGCATGTTAAATTTTTGAGGTCCCAAGCAATTCCAATGCATGATATAGGCTCTAGGCACTTGTAGGAGTAGTTGCTATCAATCTTATTTAGTTTTATTCACTTTTATTTTGAAGTTACTAAAATTTCAGAAATTTTCAGAAAAAGAATTATGCTTAGAAGAATGTACCAAGGTGGTTCCTCGGCAAAGAAAGGGCCAAGGATTGCTATACGTGAGCAAGACGATGAATTGCCGAGGGACGCAAATGTACGAGCTTGTGAGTGGCCATCCAATGATTTTATGGTCGAAGCAGGCTTCAAGGAGGAATTTGACGCGTATGTGCGTAATGCCGAGCTGGAGGACTTCTTACAAGATAAGTATCCTCAGTACTATCAATTGACTGATTCCTTTGTGCGGAGGTTCCAATATATCTGTGCGCGTAATTCTCCTAGTGTCATGTTTGATATTTATGATACATCTTATACCACGGATTTAGAGGATTTCACAACTGCTTGCAAACTCCCGCAGTGGGGTAATATTAATGATCCTCGCAAATCTAAATTTAGAGATTTTCTTGCTAGTATTACTATGGAAGAATCTAGGGACATAGCACAAGCTACCATATGGAGCATTCATTTTCCTGCCATACATTATTTTGCTCTCTTTATTGGTAGATGCATTAACAGTAAGGACGAAGCTTGCCACATGTGTGTCCCTGATTTGTGTGTCCTTAAGAGTGCTGTTTCAGGTTATAAAGGTTATAACTTGGGGGCAATAGTTGCACGTAGGTTGCAGAATAATAGTAGAAAGGGAGATTTATTTGGAGGAATTTATGCAACCCGTGTGGCTAATTTTCTTAATATAGCCCCACGAGAGGGGGATATGATTTTACCTTCTGTTTATTTGGATAAAGAAGCTATGTTTAATCATCATTTTCTTGAGAGGAATGAACAATTCCTCCATTATCGACTAATCTATGACAGACGCAACGTCGTCCCTGTCACTCTTCCTGCTCCCTACCTTTTTGATTATCAGGCAAAAGGAAGATATGTTGTCACCAGGGAGGAAGCAGCTGAATACAAGAGGGGGGTGGAGGCAGCTCGCCAACACACTACAGCTCAGGAGGCGGTTGCCGCTGCATCTCAGTACAACCCCGGTTTCACTTATGGATATCAGCCAGGCGATCCTTGGTACTAGACCAACTTAGGCCAAAAGCCTAAGCTTGGGGGAGTACGTATTTCTCACCGACTTTACATTTATGTTCACACACTAGTCGTCGGTGTTCATACTCTTTCATTGTATTATCCATGTTAGTTTAAATTTCTTTTTCTAGTTTTCTTCTTGTGTGTTTGATAAACCTTAAGAAAAACCAAAAAAATTAGTTAGTTTAATTTCCATGCTTGTAGTAATTAAAATAAAAACCCAAAAAGATTTCTAGTTCTTCTTCTTACTTGTTGGGAGCTTTCCCGTGTAAATAGTTTTATTTTCTTTTCTTTCCTTTGGGGGTCAAGAAGACCATATTGAAAATGCTTAGTGGCTCTCATATGCATGATTGTTTATTTAACTTAGAGCCCATATTACTTGTCTTCTCTCTTGAGTTGAATGCTTGCAGATTCCAGCTTAGTCTGATGCACGTGCACTCTTATTATTATACACATTGTCGGTCGTGCAAGTGAAAGGCAATAATGACAATATATGATGAACTTATTGGGATGAGAAAAGCTGGTATGAACTCGACCTCTCTTGTTTTTGTAAATATGATGAGTTCATCATTTTTGAGTCAGCTATTATGAAGTAAACATATTTGCAATGACATTTAGAGATCATAGTTGCTTGTGCCATGCTTGATTAGCTATGAGTTATAATGGTTTACCTTGCATGCCAACATGCTATTAGAATGATTATGATGTGGTATGATGGGATGGTATCCTCCTTTGAATGAATTGAGTGACTCGACTTGGCACATGTTCATGCATGTAGTTGAATCAAATCAACATAGCCTTCACGATATTTATGTTCATGGTGGATTATATCCTACTCATGCTTTTCTTTGGTGTAAATTAATTTTAATGCATGTTTACGACTGTTGTCGCTCTCTCGGTTGGTCGCTTCCCAGTCTTTTGCTAGCCTTCACCTGTACTAAGCGGGAATACTGCTTGTGCATCCAAACTCCATAAACCCCAAAGTTGTTCCATATGAGTCCACTATACCTTCCTATATGCAGTATTTATCTGCCGTTCCAAGTAAATTTGTATGTGCCAAACTCTAATCCTTCAAATGAAATTCTGTTTTGTATGCTCGAGCAGCTCATGTTACAACGCCTATATCTTCCATGCTAGGTGGGTTATTCTCACGAGGAGTGGACTCCGCTCCTCATTCACAAGAAAGGGACGGTAACCGGGATGCCCAGTCCCATGATCCAAAAAGATCAAAGCAAATCAAAATAATTAAACAAAACTCCCCCAGGGTTGTATGTTGGAGGCACTCGTTGTTTCGAGCAAGCCATGGATTGATGCTTGTTGGTGGTTGGGGGAGTATAAACCTTTACCATTCTGTTTGGGAACTGCCTATAATGCATGTAGTATGGAAGATACAGCCATCTCATAGTTATTGCGTTGACAGCGAAAGTATGCCGCTCAAAATGTTATTCAATCTCTATTTTAAAATCGAGCTCTGGCACCTCTACAAATCCCTGCTTCCCTCTGCGAAGGGCCTATCTATTTACTTTTATGTTGAGTCATCACCCTTCTTATTAAAAGCACCTGCTGGAGAGCACACTATCATTTGCATTCATTACTATTGGTTTATATTGGGTATGACTTGACTGGATCTCTTTTACCATGAATTACAATGTTTAGTCAGTCCTTGATCTTTAAAGGTGCTCTGCATTTATGTTTTGCGGTCTCAGAAAGGGATAGCGAGATACCATTTTGTTATATCATGTTATGATTATTTTGAGAAAGTGTTTTCATCCGAGTTCTATTATTATGGCTCACTAGCTAATTATGTTATTGATATGAGTAATTGTGAGACCTAGGTGTCATTGTGAGTGTGGTTAGTTCATAGTATTTGCTGAAACTTGAATGTTGGCTTTTCATGTTTACAACAACAAGAGAAAATAGAGTTTGTAAAAGTTTCTCTTTATCACTTTTAGTTTATCAACTGAATTGCTTGAGGACAAGCAAAGGTTTAAGCTTGGATGAGTTGATACGTCTCCAACGTATCTACTTTTCCAAAAAAAAATTCCCTTCTTTTGGACTCTAACTTGCATGATTTGAATGAAACTAACCCGGACTGACGTTGTTTTTAGCAGAACTGCCATGATGTTGTTTTATGTGTAGAAAAGAAAAGTTCTCAGAATGTCCTGAAAATCCACGGAGGCACTTTTTGGAATTAATAAGAATTTCTGGGCGAAAGAAATACACCAGGGGGCCCAGGCATGTCCATGAGACAGGAGGCGCCCCCCTGTAGGGCGCGCCCCCTATCTCGTGGGTCCCCTGGACCTCCACCGACCTCAACTCCAACTCCATATATTCACGTTCGGGGAGAAAAAATCAGAGAGAAAGTTTTATCGTGTTTTACGACACGGAGCCGCCGCCAAACCCTAATCTCTTTCCAGAGAGCTGATCTGGAGTCCGTTCGGGGCTCCGGAGAGGGGGATTCATCGCCGTCGTCATCATCAACCATCCTCCATCACCAATTTCATGATGCTCACCGCCGTGCGTGAGTAATTCCATCATAGGCTTGCTGGACGGTGATGGGTTGGATGAGATTTACCATGTAATCAAGTTAGTTTTGTTAGGGTTTGATCCCTAGTATCCACTATGTTCTGAGATTGATGTTGCTATGATTTTGCTATGCTTAATGCTTGTCACTAGGGCCCGAGTGCCATGATTTCAGATCTGAACCTATTATGTTTTCATGAATATATGTGTGTTCTTGATCCTATCTTGCAAGTCTATAGTCACCTATTATGTGTTATGATCCGACAACCCCGAAGTGACAATAATCGGGATACTTCTCGGTGATGACCGTAGTTTGAGGAGTTCATGTATTCACTATGTGCTAATGCTTTGTTCCGGTTCTCTATTAAAAGGAGGCCTTAATATCCCTTAGTTTCCGCTAGGACCCCGCTGCCACAGGAGGGTACGACAAAAGATGTCATGCAAGTTCTTTTCCATAAGCACGTATGACTATTTACGGAGTACATGCCTACATTACATTGATGAATTGGAGCTAGTTCTGTGTCACCCTATGTTATAGCTATTACATGAGGAATCACATCCGACATAATTATCCATCATTGATCCATTGCCTATGAGCTTTTCATATATTGTTCTTTGCTTATTTACTTTTCCGTTGCTACTGTTACAACTACTACAAATACCCAAAAACATTTATCTTTACTTTTGCTACCGTTACCATTATTATCATACCACTTTTGCTACTAAATACTTTGCTGCAGATACTAAGTTAACCAGGTGTGGTTGAATTGACAACTCAACTGCTAATACTCAAGAATATTCTTTGGCTCCCCTTGTGTCGAATCAATAAATTTGGGTTGAATACTTCAACCTCGAAAGCTATTGCGATCCCCTACACTTGTGGGTTATCACCCCTCTCTTGTGGAGATCTATTTGATGTAACTCTTTTTGCGGTGTGTTTGTCGAGATCCGATGAATTGTGGGTTTATGATCAAGTTTATCTATGAGAAATATTTGAATCTCCTCTGAATTCTTTTATGTATGATTGAGTTATCTTTGCAAGTCTCTTCGAATTATCAGTTTGGTTTGGCCTACTAGATTGATCTTTCTTGCCATGGGAGAAGTGATTAGCTTTGGGTTCAATCTTGCGGTGTCCTTACCCAGTGACAGCAGGGGTTGCAAGGCACGTATTGTATTGTTGCCATCGAGGATAAAAATATGGGGTTTATATCATATTGCATGAGTTTATCCCTCTACATCATGGCATCTTTCTTAATGCGTTACTCAGTTCTTATGAACTTAATACTCTAGATGCATGCTGGATAGCAGTCGATGTGTGGAGTAATAGTAGTAGATGCAGGCAGGAGTCGGTCTACTTGTCGCGGTCGTGATGCCTATATACATGATCATACCTAGATAATCTCATAATTATTCGCTTTTCTATCAATTGCTCGACAGTAATTTGTTCACCCACCGTAATACTTATGCTATCTTGACAGAAGCCACTAGTGAAATCTATGGCCCCCGGGTCTATCTTTTATCATATAAGCTTTCAATCTACTTTTATTTGCATCTTTACTTTTCCAATCTATATCATAAAATACCAAAAAAAAATATTTATCTAATCATACTATTTCTATCAGATCTCACTTTCGCAAGTGGCCGTGAAGGGATTGACAACCCCTTTATTGCGTTGGTTGCGAGTTCTTTGTTTGTTTGTGTAGGTGCGTGGGACTTTTGAGGAGCCTCCTACTGGATTGATACCTTGGTTCTCAAAAACTAAGGGAAATACTTACGCTACTATTGCTGCATCACCCTTTCCTCTTCAAGGAAAACCAACGCAAGCTCAATATGTAGCAAGAAGGATTTCTGGTGCCGTTGCCGGGGAGGTTTCCACCAAGTCAAGTCAAGATTCGACCTCCCGCCAACGTGCGATTTCTGGCGCTGTTGCCGGGGAGGTCTTCGCTCAAGTCAAGACATACCAAGTACCCGTCACAAACTCATCTCCCTCACATTTACATTATTTGCCATTTGCCTCTCGTTTTCCTCTCCCCCACTTCACCCTTGCCGTTTTATTCGCCCTCTCTTTCCCAATCATCTCCTCTCTCTTTCGCTTGCCTTTTTCTGTTTGCTCGTGTGTTAGATTGTTTACCTTGTCGTTATGGCTAGTTCCTTGTCCGCTCCTATGTCTCCCGAGTTTGAAGTTCTTCACTTCAAGCAAAGGCAAGGAAAAAACTTAAAAGATGCTTGGTATAGGATGATGGAATCTTATCGTAATTGTGCCCTAGAGGTGAATTTTAGAATTCTGCTTCGCAATTTTTATGTTGGGCTAAATATGTCGCATAGACAACTCTTGGATTGCATTGCCAAGGGAAATTTTATTGAAATTGATCCCAGTATTGCACATGAAATTATAGAGGGAATAGTGGGAACACTACCTCAAAAGGGGGGATCACATCCTACCCAAGAAGAAACACAAGTGTTTGGAAAGATTTGCGAAGTAACAAAAATATTATAAAAGTCTCTTGGGCCTCTTAAAAGTGTTAGCGGAAATCTTCACCGCATGAATATGTTGATTACTCTTTGCAATAAGCGGTTGGATTCTTTAGATCTAAAAATTTCCGAGTATGAAGGGAAACATAAAGAACCTCCCGGATTCGAGCATGTCTCCGCTAAAAAACTAAAAACTACTTAGATCTATCTTTGCTTTTATGCCTAGCTAGGGGCGTTAAACGATAGCGCTAGTTGGGAGGCAACCCAATTTTATTTGTGTTTTTTGTTTTTGTTTCTATTTAGTAATAAATTTTGCATCTACCTTATGTTTAGATGTGTTTTTATGTTTTAATTAGTGTTTGTGCCAAGTAGAACCTATAGGATAACCTATGGTGATAGTTAATTTGATTCTGCTGAGAAACAGAAACTTTGCGCGCATGAAATTAGTTTTGTTAAATCACAGAAGCGTCCTTTTGCATTGATTCTTTTTTGCTTCTGATCAATAGATAAATTTTCCAGGACTTCCTATTTTGGTAGGATTTTTAGAGTTCCAGAAGTTTGCGTTAGTTACAGATTGCTACAGACTGTTCTGTTTTTGACAGATTCTGTCTTTCGTGTGTTGTTTGCTTATTTTGATGCATCTATGGCTAGTATTAAGTGGTATGAACCATAGAGAACTTGAAATACAGTAGGTTTAACACCAATATAAATAAAGAATGAGTTAATTACAGTACCTTATGTGGTGGTTTTGTTTTCTTTCACTAACGGAGCTTATGAGATTTCCTGTTGAGTTTTGTGTTGTGAAGTTTTCAAGTTTTGTGTAAAGATTTGATGGACTATGGAATAAGGAGTGGCAAAAGCTTAAGCTTGGGGATGCCCATGGCACCCCAAGATATTCAAGAGTAGCCAAAAGCCTAAGCTTGGGGATGCCCCGGGAAGGCATCCCCTCTTTCGTCTTTGTTCATTGGTAACTTTACTTGGAGCGATATTTTTATTCGCCACATGATATGTGTTTTGCTTGGAGCATCGTGTATTATATTAGTATTTGCTTTTTAGTTTACCACAATCATCCTTGCTGTACACACCTTTTGGGAGAAGCCTACTTGATTGAAATTTATTAGAAGACTCTACGTGCTTCACTTATATCTTTTGAGCTAGATAGTTTTTGCTCTAGTGCTTCACTTATATCTTTTAGAGCACGGCGGTGGCTTAATTTTGTAGAAATTGCTAGTCTCTCATGCTTCACTTATATTATTTTGAGAGTCTTTTAGAACAGCATGGTATTTTCTATGGTTATAAAATTGGTCCTAGAATGGTAGGCATCCAAGTTGGGTATAATAAAAACTATCATAGGAAGTGAATTGGATGCTATGATCAATTTGATACTTGATAATTGTTTTGAAATATGGAGGTAGTGATATTAAAGTCATGCTAGTTGGGTGATTATGAATTTAAAGAATGCTTGTGTTGAAGTTAGCAAGTCCAATAGCATCCACGTATGGTTAAAGTTGTGTAACAAATTTGAAATATGAAGTGTACTTGGATTGTGCATCCTTATGAGTGGCGGTCGGGGACAAGCGATGGTCTTTTCCTACCAATCTATCCCTCTAGGAGCATGCACGTAGTGCTTGGTTTTTGATGACTTCTAATTTTTTGCAATAAGTATATGAGTTCTTTTGACTAATGTTGAGTCCATGGATTATACGCACTTTTACCTTTCCACCATTGCTAGCCTCTTCGGTACCGTGCATTGCCCTTTCTCACCTTGAGAGTTGGTGCAAACTTCGCCGGTGCATCCAAACCCCGTGATATGAAACTCTCTATCACACATAAACCTCCTTATATCTTCCTCAAAACAGCCACCATATCTACCTATTATGGCATTTCCATAGCCATTCCGAGATATATTGCCATGCAACTTTCCACCATTCCGTTTATCATCATGACACACATTACTTTTGTCATATTGCCATTGCATGATCATGTAGTTGACATCGTATTTGTGGCAAAGCCACCATGCATAATTTTTCATACATGTCACTCTTGATTCATTGCACCATCCCGGTACACCGCCGGAGGCATTCATATAGAGTCATATCTTGTTCTAGTTTCGAGTTGTAATTCATGTGTTGTAAATCAATAGAAGTGTGATGATCATCATTATTAGAGCATTGTCCCCAAAAAGGAAAAGAAAAAAAGAGAAAAAAGAGAAAAACAAAAAATAATAAAATAAATAAAAAGGGGCAATGTTACTATCTCTTTTTCCACACTTGTGCTTCAAAGTAGCACCATGTCCTTCATATAGCGAGTCTCATATATTGTGCTTCAAAGTAGCACCATGTTCTTCATATAGAGAGTCTCATATGTTGTCACTTTCACATACTAGTGGGAATTTTTCAGTATAGAACTTGACTTGTATATTCCTACGATGGGCTTCCTCAAATGCCCTAGGTCTTCGTGAGCAAGCAAGTTGGATGCACACCCACTAGTTTTCTTTTGTTGAGCTTTCATTCATTTATAGCTCTAGTGCATCTGTTGCGTGGCAATCCCTACTCCTCATGTTGACATCAATTGATGGGCATATCCATAGCCCGTTGATTATCCTCGTCAATGTGAGACTTTCTCCTTTTTTTGTCTTCTCCACACAATCCCCATTATCATATTCTATTCCACTCATAGTGCTATATCCATGGCTCACGCTCATGTATTGCGTGAAAGTTGAAAAGGTTTGAGATTATTTAAGTACGAAACAATTGCTTGGCTTGTCATCGGGGGTGTAGAATTTGGGAACATTTTTGTGTGACGAAAATGAAGCATAGCCTAACTATATGATTTTGTAAGGATGATGTCGGTGTCAAAACCGGCGGATCTCGGGTAGGGGGTCCCGAACTGTGCGTCTAGGCGGATGCTAACAGGAGACAAGGGACACGATGCTTTTACCCAGGTTCGGGCCCTCTCGATGGAGGTAAAACCCTACTCCTGCTTGATTGATATTGATGATATGGGTAGTACAAGAGTGGATCTACCACGAGATCAAGGAGGCTAAACCCTAGAAGCTAGCCTATGGTATGATTGTTGTAATGGTTGTTCGTCCTACGGACTAAAACCCTCCGGTTTATATAGACACCGGAGAGGGCTAGGGTTACACAGAGTCGGTTACAATGGTAGGAGATCTACATATCCGTATCGCCAAGCTTGCCTTCCACACCAAGGAAAGTCCCATCCGGACACGGGACGAAGTCTTCAATCTTGTATCTTCATGGTCTTGGAGTCCGGCCGATGATAATAGTCCGGCTATCCGGACACCCCCTAGTCCAGGACTCCCTCAGTAGCCCCTGAACCAGGCTTCAATGACGATGAGTCCGGTGCACATATTGGTCGGCATTGCAAGGCGGGTTCCTCCTCCGAATAATTCATAGAAGATTGTGAACACCAGGATAGTGTCCGGCTCTGCAAAATAAATTCCACATTCCACCGTAGAGAGAATAATATGTACACAAGTTCAATCTGCTGACGTATTTTGTGGCATGACGTCATACCACCACCAAGCCTTTACTTGAATCGTTTTTTATTATACCACCTCAGCGCGTTTAGCGAAGCGGTTTCCTTGGCACGTCTTGTCGAAGCAGAGATCATGTTCCCCTTATTCCGGGATTCCCATCAATACGGACGTGGGTAACCCAACCGCGCCATTGATGGTGGTGCTTGGGAGATAAGCGACTTTTACCAGGCCGGTGGGGACGTATAGTCTTCGTCCGCCCATATATAAGGGGACAAGGATCCACCCTTTTTTACCTACGCCTTCTTCCTCCTTTGCTTATCCATCTCCGCGCACTCAAGCTCCAGCGTCCAAGTTCGCACATCTCGCCTCAACCTTCTCCAGCCATGTCCGGAGCGGGAGGCAAGTGGATGGCCTCCTCTGTCATGGAGGGGCACATCGAAAAGCTGCGCGGCGCCGGATACCTCTCCAGCGACATCGCGCACCGGCTGCCCGACAAGGGGCAACTCATCCCCACCCCCAGGCCCCATGAGAGGTTCGTATTCCTTCCCCACTTCCTCCGCGGACTGGGCTTCCCACATCATCCCTTCGTCCGGGGGCTCATGTACTACTACGGCCTGGACTTCCACGATCTGGCGCCAAACTTCATCCTCAACATCTCGGCGTTTATCGTCGTGTGTGAGGCCTTCCTCTGCATCCAGCCCCACTTCGGCTTGTGGCTAAAAACCTTCAATGTCAAGCCGAAGGTAGTGAAGGGCGTCCAAGCGGAGTGCGAAGGCGCTATGGTGGGCAAAATGCCCAACTTCCTCTGGCTCGAGGGCGCCTTCGTGGAAACCATCAAAGGGTGGCAATCAGGGTGGTTCTATATCACCGAGCCGTGGGACCCTAAATGGGCAGCGGCCCCTGAGTTCAGATCTGGTACCCCCATGCAGCTCACCTCCTGGAAAGAGAAGGGCTTGCTATGGGGCAGTTCGGAGGAGCTGACCGAACTCCACTCCTGTCTCCAGACCCTGGTGAACAAGAAGCTCAAGCTTTTCAACGTGATCCAGGTCATGCTCGTCCGCCGGATTCTCCCCTGCCAACAACGGGCCTTCAACCTGTGGGAGTTTGATCAGGCACAGCACCGGACCCTTAGCGGGCTCTTCGACACAACGTACAAAGCTGCCTGGAGGGTGCTGTTCAAGGGGGGAGAAGCCCCCGCATCCGCAACTGAAGATCGCGGATTCAGCATGAAACACCCGGTCGGTGTGGTAAGATATGTTATCCTTTATAGGACATTTATTTCTTTCATAGTTTGACTCTATTGTGGGATCTAAAATTCCCAATGCCTTTAACAGGACTGGCAGAGGACGTCCAGACAGGTTAACTGTCCAGCTCCCCTCCCCGAAGACCCAGCGGATACCCGTTTAACGGGGCTGCTAGTCCCGGCACTTTATGTGGTGCCGGAGAAGAAGGCCAAGAAGAAGGCCACGGGAACCCGAAGGAGTTCCCGGCGCCAGGTGGTATCGGACTCATCGTCCGATGGCTCCGAGACGGACTCCTCCCCCGAAGACGAGGAGGAGAAAGAGGACTCTCCCCAGGAGGGGGGAGAGAGGAAGAGGAAGGCTTCCCCAACGGGGGAGGCCGAAGGGTCCAAGAGGGGAAGGACCCTTCCTCCGGATAGTTCCGCCAACGCCAACGACGGCGATGAAGGGTGGCCCTCAAGGGCCAAGCCCCCGGCAAGATCGTAAGTGTCCGGATTCCGAATGATTTATAATTTCTCTTTTGTGCCACATAGTGTCCTTCTAATGCCGCACACTACCTGTAGTCCAGCCGAGGATGATCTTCCCGCTTCATCAAGCTGGTCCTTGGCTCCGTCGGATGTAGATTCCATTCTGACCGCCTCCACCCCTCGCGATGCTGAGGACGCCGAGGTGGGATCCCAGGAGGGGACCCGCCAGGAGGGGGAGGCTCCGGAGGTGCCACAGGGCAACCTCCCGGACTTTGTCCCGGACTCCGTGCCGGAACCCGCAGTGGTTCCGGAGTCCGGCAGGCGGCCCCTTCGTAAGAAGGGCAAGACCGTGACACTGGCAGCCTCCGTCCAACCGGAGGCGCCGGAGAACTTGCTGGAGGCGCTCAACGGCGCTTCCATCGAGGAAGAACACCGCACTATCATGAGTGCGGTGATTCAGAAGGTTCAGCTCGCCAAGAGCGGGCTGACCGAAGCCTGCAGCAGCCTTCTAGCAGGCTTTGAGGTAAGAAGTTTTTTAAAATATGTAATGTAATACCGCATAGACAATAGCCCCTGATGCTCGGTTCGGTGTTCGGAAAGAAAAACCGGACTGAGGATCTAAAGAAGATATACACAGGAGTTCTAAAAATTATGTCAATATGGGTTTGCAGGCTGCGCTGCTGACCTCTGCCGCATTGACTGCGGAGGTCGATGCTTTGAAGCAGAACCTCGAGCGGTCCGAGAACGAGCTCGGCCTTGCCAAGAAGCAGCTCGAGGACAAAGAAGGTGCGTAACACCGCATTAAATTTGTACCTTACAGAAAAGGATTTTGGTTGCAATAGAAATAACAAGGATAACGTGGGTACTGCAAGGGCCACGAACGAGGTGGCGACCCTGAAAGAGGCCGTGTCCGCGGCCGAACGCAATGCGGCCGCGGAATGAGCGGAGCAAGAGAAACAGGAGGCGCGGGTGGCGGAGGTGCGGCAAGAGCTCCAGGATCTCATGGAAAAGCATAAAAGTTTGGAGCACGACTCGAAGACTCGAGAGTCCGAGCTTGCCTCGGCTCTTGAGAGTGCCAAAGCCGCTAAGGCCGAGGCCCATAAGGCCCTCCAGGAGATTGAGGCAGTGAAGAAAATAGCGGCGGGTAAGGCATTTTTCATGCAAAGCAAGCATGTGAATGTGAATTACCTGTTACTTACCCGAATTCGGATCTCTCCAGGAGCGTTTGCAGATCTGCCTTGCAGCGTGTCCGATGCCGCCACATTCTACCGGGCCAAGGAGGGGAGCTCAACGGAGAAGGTCTTCTGGTCTCAGTATGCTGAGGCCGGACATCCGGTGCCCCTTAGCGACCAGCTGAAGCAGCTGGTCGAGCTCCACAAGGTAGCCGAGCAGGCCATGAAGGGCCTCATAGTCCGGTTGTGGCCTGAAGAGGCCATGCCTGGGATCTACTTCGACCTCGTGCGGCGGCTGGTGGATGCGTGCCCTTGGGTGGAGGTCATCAAGCGCTCCGCCTGCATTGAAGGTGCCCGTCGGGCCCTTGCCCGCGCAAAGGTGCACTGGGGCAGGCTGGATGCTGAGAGGCTTCTGACGGACGCGCCGCTGGCGGGCAAGGAGTATCGTACGCCCGAAATGTACTATAAGAGTGTCCTAAAGGGTGCCCGCAAGATTGCGGATGAGTGCCCCAAAGATGTAATTTTTGAGTAGACTCGCAATGTGTTATCCTGTGCGCTGAAAACTTTGTTCATGTGTGCTAAGCAACGCTTATTGATTTAAAATATTACCTTTTGTGCGGCCGTTTATCAAATCTGAGAGATGGCAAGTCTTTGGCTTCAGCCCCCATGCCACGAGTGTTGGGGTGTTTAGGATAAACTTGAGCGCTCTTGTTCCCATTTTTGGGTCCATCTAGGGAGGCGCTCAACACAACGAACAAGGCAACCGGACTTATAATGCTTGAACACTCTCACTTAGCCATAGAATTCTATAATTTTAAATTTCGGCGAAGCCCCTAGTGTTCGGAAGACCGAATTCGGGGAGCTATCCACGCCTGGGCCGGACACAGCCGGTTCCTCGCTCTAAGCGGCATAAGTCTTTAGGGACTCGAAAAGACCTCTCGAACAGCGACCAGCTCTTGCCTTATCATGACGGTCAGTTTTAGCTTTCTCCACTGAGGCGCTCGCCCAGCTCAACCGGGGCGCAATCGCAGTGGTTCTCCCAGTGCTACCTTATCCGATAGAACGGAACGTAAGGTACCAAAACATGGGAGCCGGGCAAACCCAACTATTGACCCAAGACATGATTCAGAGCCGATGCATATAGTGCTATAAGTTCGGGGTGCCGCACTTGTGGAAGTGTTCGGACTTACGACACCATAATGCGGGGAACATAAGCCCCTGGTGTATTTGGCCATACCAAATTGTA
This sequence comes from Triticum dicoccoides, assembly GCF_002162155.2. Lineage (NCBI taxonomy): Eukaryota > Viridiplantae > Streptophyta > Magnoliopsida > Poales > Poaceae > Triticum > Triticum dicoccoides. The sequence goes on from NC_041389.1 coordinate 289,358,124, forward strand.
CAGATGCAAGATGTCATAAATGAACATATATATAAAGAAAAGGAATGCAATTATAGGCGAAAAGTGATGCATTGTTTATTCAAGGAATTCTGCCATGAGTGCAGAACGATACAAATAGTGCGGTAAGCAAGGGTTTGGACTATTAGACATGTCCCCCTCCAGGGGTAGGCTGCGGAATGGTGTATTAAACAGATTTAATGCTCATAATGGAGACCACCTAGGTGTTCGCCGTAGCCATTGTTCCTCCCTGGCTGTTGCATCGTGAGTTCGGCAGATCTACTGCCGGACAGGGCCTCTGGTAAACGGAGGCCTGTGGAAAAAAAGGAGAAAAAAAGAAAGTGACACACGTGGGAGCCCCTGGTGTGGTTGAGCCGCACTCTGGGCCTGTCGTGGTCGTGCCCCTCCCCCTATGCCCATGGTATCTTCAGAGCGTAATGATGTACGCGGAGAGCTCGTCTTGCAATCATGCAAGGGCTGGGGTTGGGGCCGCATTGCTACGCGTGCCCGGAACATGCCAGGCGGTCTTGATGTATGTTACTCCGGGCGGGTTTAGTCATGTCCGGTCGTTTAACGGACGGACTCGAAAATTGCCTTAAGAGGCTGCTCTGTACTTCTGCCGCGAGAGCCGCTGTGTGTTCCTCCGTTCGGAGGGAGCGCTCAGTGTTTCCATTGACCGTAATGACTCCACGAGGGCCTGGCATCTTGAGCTTGAGGTATGCATAATGGGGCACCGCGTTGAACTTTGCAAACGCGGTTCGTCCGAGCAGAGCGTGATAGCCACTGCGGAACGGGACTATGTCGAAGATTAATTTCCTTGCTTCGGAAATTATCCGGGGATCCGAAGACCACTTCCAGTGTGACTGAGCCTGTACAATTGGCCTCGACACCTGGTATGACGCCCTTGAAGGTCGTCTTTGTAGGTTTAATCCTTGAGGGGTCTATGCCCATCTTGCGCACTGTATCCTGATAAAGCAGGTTCAGGCTGCTGCCACCGTCCATCAAGACTCTAGTGAGGTGAAATCCATCGACGATTGGGTCTAAAACCAATGTGGCGAATCCGCCATGGCGAATACTGGTGGGGTGGTCCCTTCGATCGAAAGTGATCGGGCAAGAGGACCATGGATTGAACTTCGGGGCGACTAGCTCCATCGCATATACGTCCCTAAGTGCATGCTTCCGCTCCCTCTTGGGTATGTGGGTTGCGTATATCATGTTTACCGTCCGCACTTGTGGGGGGAAACCCTTCTGTCCTCTACTGTTCGGCAGCCGGGTCTCCTCCTCGTCATCGCTATGCAGCCCCTTGTCATTGTTTTCGGTGATTAACTTGCCTGCCTGCTTAAATACCCAACAATCCCTGTTGGTGTGGTTAGCTAGCTTTTTGGGGGTGCCATGTATCTGGTAAGAGCGGTCGAGTATTCGGTCCAAATTGGACGGACCCGGAGTAGTTCTTTTGAATGGCTTTTTCCGCTGACCGGGTTTAGAGCCTCTGAATCCGGCGTTGACTGCCGTATCCTCAGTGTTATCGCCGTTAACACGGCGTTTGTTTTTGTTGCGACGCGACCTGCCATTGTGCTGTCCGGACTGCCAGAATTTTTGTTGAGGTTGTTACTACGGGCTAGCCAGCTGTCCTCCCCCGCACAGAAGTGGGTCATGAGTGATGTGAGGGCTGCCATGGATTTCGGCTTTTCCTGTCCTAGGTGCCGGGCCAGCCACTCGTTGCGGATGTTATGTTTGAAGGCTGCGAGGGCCTCTGCATCCGGACAGTCGACGATTTGATTTTTCTTTGTTAAGAACCGTGTCCAGAACTGTTTGGCCGATTCGTCTGGCTGCTGAATTATATGGCTTAGGTCATCGGCGTCTGGTGGTCGCACATATGTGCCCTGGAAGTTGTCAAGAAATGCGGCTTCCAGGTCCTCCCAACACCCAATTGACTCTGCTGGCAAGCTGTTAAGCCAATGCCGAGCTGGTCCTTTAAGCTTGAGTGGGAGATACTTGATGGCATGGAGATCGTCACCGCGGGCCATATGGATGTGAAGGAGATAATCTTCGATCCAAACCGTGGGGTCTGTTGTGCCATCGCAGGATTCAATGTTCACGGGTTTAAACCCTTCAGGGATTTGATGATCCATTACTTCATCTGTGAAGCATAGTGGGTGTGCGGCGCCTCTATACTGGGCAATATCGCGACGCAGCTCAAGAAAGCTTTGTCTAGTGTGTTCGGCCCGGCCGGAGTTGTTGTATCCGGCGCGACGGTAGTCGTCATGGATTGTGGGGCGCCCGCGTGATCCGTAGATAGATCTTGATTGTCTTGCCTTATCCTCCAATATATCCCGCAAGTCCGACGCATTCCCTCGTGGCTTCGTACTTTTCGAGCGATGCCGGGGTACGGTCCTGATGGAGGGCCTAGATTGTGCCAGCGGCTATATTGGGTCCGTCGCGGCCACGGGATGGTCGGTCTTCCATATTGTGCGCTGGTGATGAAGGTTTGTATGCTTCCTCCTCTAGTCAGGGGAGCAACTTGCGTTTTGGGTAGCTTTTGGAGGGGCGTTTGAGTTCATACTCTTCGGCCGCAAGGACTTCCGTCCATCTGTCGGCTAGCAGGTCTTGATCAGCTTGAAGTTGTTGCTGCTTTTTCTTTAGGCTATTTGTCGTGGCCATAAGCATGCGTTTAAAACGCTCTTGTTCGACGGGATCCTCGGGCACGACAAATTCGTCATCGTTGAGGCTTGCCTCGTCTCCGGAGGGAGGCATGTAATTGTCATCCTCCTCGTCTGCCGCTCTCTCCTGAGGGCTGGCTTCTCCGTCCTCCTGTGCTGAATCTTGCTGGAGGGGGTTGTCTTCGGCACTCTCTGGGGTGTTGTTATCTCCGGTGCCGGAATCTCCATTCTTGCTGTGGCGGGATTTAGAGTGGTGCCGCTGACGTCGGCGCTTGGGCTGTTTCTTAGAGGAATCTGCCCCCGCTGCTTCTTCGTCGTCCCCATCCTTCGGGGTGTCCACCATGTATATATCGTATGACGAGGTGGTCTTCCAGTGCCCCGTAGGCACTGGTTCTTGATCGTCTCCAGCATCGTCGTCCATACCGTCGATGTCTTCGGAGTCGTAGTCTAGCATGTCGGTTAGATCATCGACAGTGGCTACAAAGTGGGTGGTGGGTGGGCTTTGAATTTCTTCGTCGTCCGCATCCCAACCATCCTGACCGCAGTCCGGCCAGGGCTCTCTTTATAACGAGAGATACTTTAACGAGTTCAGGATGTCGCCAAAGGGCGAGTGCTGAAAGATGTCTGCAGCGGTGAACTCCATGACCGGCGCCCAATCGGATTCGATTGGCAGGGGCGCAGGAGGTTCGGAGTCCGGCAAGGAGTCCGGCACCTCGGAGTCACGAGCTTTGCAAAGGACAAGATCAGTATTCGGCTCCATCGCCATAGAAGTTGCAGCTACCGAGGCGGTGTCCAGCCACCTGTCCTCGATCTGCTCGGTCGGCTCTGAACTATGGGTCGGAGCGGATTCGTGTGCGGCCTCCAAGGTACTGTCCGGCGGCAGAGCTAAATCATGCCCATCGTGACAGTGCGGCACGCTCGGCTGTGGCTCGAATCCATCGAAGATCAAGTCTCCACGGATGTCAGCCGTGAAGTTTAGGCTTCCGAATCTGACCTGATGGCCAGGGGCGTAGCTTTCGATCAGCTCCAGATGGCCGAGTGAATTGGCCCGCAGTGCAAAGCCGCCGAACACGAAGATCTGTCCGGGGAGAAAATTCTCACCCTGGACGGCGTTGTTGTTGATGGAAGAAGCCATCAAGCCTATCGGTGAAGACACAGAGGAACTCTCAATGAAAGCACCAATGTTGGTGTCAAAACCAGCGGATCTCGGGTAGGGGGTCCCGAACTGTGCGTCTAGGCGGATGGTAACAGGAGACAAGGGACACAATGTTTCTACCCAGGTTCGGGCCCTCTCGATGGAGGTAAAACCCTACTCCTGCTTGATTGATATTGATGATATGGGTAGTACAAGAGTGGATCTACCACGAGATCAAGGAGGCTAAACCCTAGAAGCTAGCCTATGGTATGATTGTTGTAATGGTTGTTCGTCCTACGGACTAAAACCCTCCGGTTTATATAGACACGGAGAGGGCTAGGGTTACACAGAGTCGGTTACAATGGTAGGAGATCTACATATTTGTATCGCCAAGCTTGCCTTCCACGCCAAGGAAAGTCCCATCCGGACACGGGACGAAGTCTTCAATCTTGTATCTTCATGGTCTTGGAGTCCGGCCGATGATAATAGTCCGGCTATCCGGACACCCCCTAGTCCAGGACTCCCTCAGATGAACTTTCTTTAGCCATGTTATTTTGAGAAGACATGATTGCTTTTATTAGTATGCTTGAAGTGTTACTATTTCTTATGTCAATATGAACTTTTATTTTGAATCATTTGGATCTGAACATTCATGCCACAATAAATAAAATTACATTAAGAATTATGCTAGGTAGCATTTCACATCAAAAATTCTGTTTTTATCATTTACCTACTCGAGGATGAGCAGGAATTAAGCTTGGGGATGCTTGATACGTCTCCAACGTATCTATAATTTTTTATTGTTCCATGCTATTATATTACCCCTTTTGGATGTTTATGGGCTTTATTTTACACATTTATATCATTTTTGGGACTAACCTACTAACTGGAGGCCCAGCCCGTATTGTTGTTTTTTTGCCTATTTCAGTATTTCGAAGAAAAGGAATATCAAATGGAGTCCAAACGGAATGAAACCTTCGGGAGCGTGATTTTTGGAACGGACGTGATCCAGAGGACTTGGAGTGCAAGCCAAGAAGCAGCCGAGGCGGCCACGAGGGTGTAGGGCGCGCCCACCCCTACAGGGCACGCCCCCTGTCTCGTGGGCCCCTCGGGCGGCCACCAACCTAGTTCTTCCTCCTATATATACCCACGTACCCCGAAAACATCCAGGGAGCCAACAAAAAACAATTTCCACTGCTGTAACCATCTGTATCCGCGAGATCCCATATTGGAGCCTTCGCCAGCGCTCCGCTGGAGGGGGAATCGACCACGGAGGGCTTCTACATCAACACCATAGCCCTTCCGATGAGTTGTGAGTAGTTTACCACATACCTTCGGGTCCATAGTTATTAGCTAGATGGCTTCTTCTCTCTTTTTGGATCTCAATACCATGTTCTCCCCCTCTCTTGTGGAGATCTATTTGATGTAACTCTTTTTGCGGTGTGTTTGTCGAATTGTGGGTTTATGATCAAGTTTATCTATGAGAAATATTTGAATCTCCTATGAATTCTTTTATGTATGATTGATTTATCTTTGCAAGTCTCTTCGAATTATCAGTTTGGTTTGGCCTACTAGATTGATCCTTCTTGCCATGGGAGAAGCGCTTAGCTTTGGGTTCAATCTTGCGGTGTCCTTACCCAGTGACAGCAGGGGTTGCAAGGCACATATTGTATTGTTGCCATCAAGGATAAAAAGATGGGGTTTATATCATATTGCATGAGTTTATCCCTCTACACCATGTCATCTTTCTTAATGCGTTACTCTGTTCTTATGAACTTAATACTCTAGATGCATGCTGGATAGCGGTCGATGTGTGGAGTAATAGTAGTAGATGCAGGCAGGAGTCGGTCTACTTGTCGCGGACGTGATGCCTATATACATGATCATACCTAGATAATCTCATAATTATTCGCTTTTCTATCAATTGCTCAACAGTAATTTGTTCACCCACCATAGTACTTATGCTATCTTGAGAGAATCCACTAGTGAAACCTATGGCCCCTGGGTCTATCTTTTATCATATAAGCTTTCAATCTACTTTTATTTGCATCTTTACTTTTCCAATCTATATCATAAAATACCAAAAATATATTTATCTTATCATACTATCTCTATCAGATCTCACTTTCGCAAGTGGTCGTGAAGGGATTGACAACCCCTTTATTGTGTTGGTTGCGAGTTCTTTGTTTGTTTGTGTAGGTGCGTCTGACTTTTGAGGAGCCTCCTACTGGATTGATACCTTGGTTCTCAAAAACTGAGGGAAATACTTACACTAGTATTGTTGCATCACCCTTTCCTCTTCAAGGAAAACCAACGCAAGCTCAAGACGTAGCAGCTATGCTTTGCAACAGACTCTCTTTGGTCCCTATAATGTTTCCTGAGAACTCGAGCTTTGCGAGAGATAAATTCTTCTTGAGCCGGAATTTTTCCGGATGGCCTTTAAACTAGCAACATTTATTGAGCTATGTCCACGTAGCTCTCGAGTCTTTAAGATGACTCAATGAGTTGACTTGACATTCTCCACAGTTGACCGTGATATAGACCGGTTTGAATCCTACATGGGACAACTTGCAAGCCAAAGTAATTGCTCTTTTAAAGAAAATAATATGTAGTATAAAATATACAGGATGGATTTCACCTGATATTTTTTTATTAAGAATTATCAGCTATAGGGTTGCAGCAATTATGACAGTGGTGGCGGGTTAAAGCGCGACACTCCTTCGGGTCATGTTGGCCATTAGAAATTTTTTTAACCCCTAGAGCTTTGACTTTTCTTCCAACCAACCTCATCTTATCTTGTTCTTTTCTCTGACAGAGAAGCAGAGGAGGTCATAGGCAACCTGCAAGCTCGCAGCACTCACCATACGGCGGTTTGAAATTGAGGGTTGCGGTGGCGGGTCGCGGCGGACTGTCGGCTTCACCGAAGAAGCAAGGTGAAGCAGAAATGGTCGGCGACTCGGGGCGCATCTGCGATGGCAAGAGCTAGAACAAGTCGCAGCATGGCCGTCTCAATGTGGCGGCGGTTTATGGCACAGCAGAAGAAGCCCCCAACGGCTTATGGCGCAGCAGAAGAGGCCCCCGGCGGCCTATGGCGCAGCAGAAGAGGCACCTAGCGCTCGAGGTGCAGTGGTAAAACCGCGCGAGGTCATGGCGGCTTGAAAGCAGCGGCTCAAGGCCGAGGACCGCGGAGGTGGAGGCGTCTCATCGAAAGTGCGGTAGCAGGGACTTGCGGTGGCGAGCATAACAGCGTCAGAGGTAGCGGCTTGCAGGTCGTCGCCTCTGAGTGGCAAATTGAAAAGGCAGCCGCTGGGCGGTCGTGACGGCGGGTCGGAGGTGAAACTCACGCGCGGTGGGTCCGGCGGCTTCATAGAACATGCAGAGATGCAGGCAGGCCACAGCACGGGACGGCTCAACGCATGCGGCTTGATCCCTTGGTGTGGCGGCTTGAGGAGGCAGAAGAGGCATAAGGACGTTTCGAGGGCTCGGACAGAGGCGACTCCGCGATGAAGATGGCGGCTCGAAGCCACAACAACGGGGGCGCGGGCGGCGGCTCTCCCGCTGTAGTTGAGACGGGCAGCGGCTTCGTACTACAGTTGAGACGACAGCGGTGGCTCGACGCTGCCATGATTGAGGCCACGAGAGGCAGGCGGGGATTGCCCGTGGCGGCGGCTCGGGGCATCGACTCGTGACGGCAGGGTGATGGCAGGCACTGCAGCTACGGATGGATGCCGGCGGCTCTGCAGTGATATGCCGGCTTACCGGCAGAGAAGTAGTTATGCCGGTTTAGGGGCGAGGCTAGGCACAGCGCAAGCATTCAAGGTAGATGGCGGCTCAGAGCAGCAGAGCTCGGCCATGGAAGCCGTAGGCCGGCGGGTCCGCGGGGACGGCTCGAGGCGTGCTGCCATGACAGTAGCAGAGGAGGAGCGAGGCCGGCTAGTAGGCAGAAGTGACGTGCGAGGCGCAGAGACGACAGCACGGAGGCAGCGGCTTAACGAGGCCACGATGCCGGAGATGAGGATGGCTCCTCGGCGGCAGCAGATGCCGAGACGCCGGAGGCGGGACGGCCAACCCATGATGCGGCATTAATAGGTGGCTCGGGGTGAAGCTGCAACCATTCCCGAGTTCTGGTCGGTTGGACGAATCCCCATCCGTGCTTTCCTCTAGATCATGGACGTATATTACAGGAGGTGCACAGCCGGAGTAGGTAGCTTTGCGGCGAGGTGAGGCCGAGTGGTCGGGCAGGGCCGGTGGCTCAAGGCTGCACCCGTGGCCGCGGATGGCGGCGGTAGAAGTGAGCTGGACAAAGAGGCTCACGGCCAGGGCACAGCGGCAGGCCAATGGAAGCTCGGAGGCGGGATCCGGTGACTTGGTAGGCTGTGGTTATAACCCAGCAGCGGAGGACGTGGCAAGGGGCTCCGCAGAGGCAGGTTGGAGGCCAAGGCGTGAGGCCTCCGAGGCTGCTCGAGGTGCAGACGTGGAGGCGGCTCAATAAGGCCACCACTGTGATGGTTCGAAACGAGGGCGCTCGACGACGGCGAAGTTGTGGGCGGTGACTCAACGCGAGACGACGGCGGCTCAACAATTTGATGAAGCGTTGTAGGTTGCCAACCGTGGCGGAGGCTGCGCCCGTTACCGTTATGCAATAATGAGTTCCGTCATGGTTGTGGATGCGGATTAAGATCATCCGGGGGCTGCTCCTTTTTCTATTCTTTCTTTCATCTGTAGTACTAGTGTACCAACTATTGATCCTTTTGTGATATAGCTTGAGATTGTATGGTGCTGTGTTGGGGAGGTACTGCAGCAATCACCGTAGGCCGGCAGCCCAAGTCCATTAAGAAATATCATTAAGAAGCCCGCGTTTTACCAGCACACGACAGCTGGCCGCCTTGAAACTTGATCCGGTATGCTTTGGCGGACATAGTAACAGTCGGACACGGCCACCATACATGTTACAGCAGAAGTTCTTGCAGGTCTCGAACTGGCAACTTGCGGCGGCGTAAAAAATTGATTCGTCTTTGAACCGGCGGATCGCCTTGAAGGAAATATGCCCTAGAGGCAATAATAAAGTTATTATTTATTTCCTCATATCATGATAAATGTTTATTATTCATGCTAGAATTGTATTACCTGGAAACATGATACATGTGTGAATACATAGCCAAACATAGTGTCACTAGTATGCCTCTACTTGACTAGCTGATTAATCAAAGATGGTTATGTTTCCTAACCATAGACATATGTTGTCATTTGATTAACAGGATCACATCATTACGAGAATGATGTGATTGACTTGACCCATTCCGTTATCCTAGCACTTGATCGTTTAGTATGTTGCTATTGCTTTCTTCATGACTTATACAAAGTTCCTATAACGATGAGATTATGCAACTCCCGTTTATCGGAGGAACACTTTGTGTGCTACCAAACGTCACAACGTAACTGGGTGTCTCCAAAGGTACATGTTGAGTTGGCGTATTTCGAGATTAGGTTTTGTCACTCCGATTGTCGGAGAGGTATCTCTGGGCCCTCTCGGTAATGCACATCACTATAAGCCTTGCAAGCAATGTGACTAATGAGTTAGTTACGGAATGATGCATTACGTAACTAGTAAAGAGACTTGCCGGTAACGAGATTGAACTAGGTATTGGATACCGACGATCGAATCTTGGGCAAGTAACATACCGATGACAAAGGGAACAGCGTATGTTGTTATGCGGTTTGACCGATAAAGATCTTCGTAGAATATGTAGGAGCCAATATGACCATCCAGGTTCCGCTATTGTTTATTGACCGGAAACAGCTCTAGGTCATGTCTACTTAGTTCTCGAACCCGTAGGGTTCGCACGCTTAACGTTACGATGACAATTTTATTATGAGTTTATAAGTTTTGATGTACCGAAGGTTGTTCGGAGTCTCGGATATGATCACGGACATGACGAGGAGTCTCAAAATGGTCGAGACATAAATATTGATATATTGGAAGCCTATATTTGGACATCGGAATAGTTCCGGGTGAAATCGGGATTTTACCGGAGTACCGGGGGGTTACCGGAACCCCCTCGGGGGTTAATGGGCCTACATGGGCCATGAGGGAGAAGAGGAGGGCCGGCCAGGGCAGGCCGCGTGCCCCCTCCCCCCTAGTCCGAATAGGACAAGGAAGGGGGGGCGGCGCCCCCCTTTCCTCTTTCCCCTCCCCCCTTTCCTTCTCCAACAAGGCAAGAGGAGGAAGTCCTACTCCCGGTGGGAGTAGGACTCCTCCAGGCGCACCCCTAGGGGGCCGGCCGCACCTCCCCCCTCCCTCCTTTATATACGGGGGCAGGGGGCACCTCTAGACACACAAGTTGATCATCGTGATCGTTCCTTGGCCATGTGCGGTGCCCCCCTCCACCATATTCCACCTTGGTCATATCGTAGCGGTGCTTAGGCGAAGCCCTGCGTCGTTAGAACATCATCATCGTCACCACGCCGTCGTGCTGAGGGAACTCATCCCCGACACCCTGCTGGATCGGAGTCCGGGGATCGTCATCGAGCTGAACGTGTGCTGAACTCGGAGGTGTCGTACGTTCGGTACTTGGATCGGTCGGATCGTGAAGACGTACGACTACATCAACCGCGTTGTCATAACGCTTCCGCTTACAGTCTACGAGGGTACATGGACAACACTCTCCCCTCTTGTTGCTATGCACCACCATGATCTTGCGTGTGCGTAGGAAATTTTTTGAAATTACTACGTTCCCCTACGGTGGTATTAGAGCCAGGTTTTTATGCGTTGATGTTATATGCACGAGTAGAACACAAGTGAGTTGTGGGTGATACAAGTCATACTGCTTACCAGCATGTCATACTTTGGTTCCACGGTATTGTTGGATGAAGCGGCCCGGACCGACATTACGCGTACGCTTACGCGAGACTGGTTTTACCGCCGTGCTTTGCACACAGGTGACTAGAGGGTGTCTGTTTCTCCAACTTTAGTTGAACTGAGTGTGGCTACGCCCGATCCTTGCGAAGGTTAAAACAGCACTAACTTGGCGAACTATCGTTGTGGATTTGATGCGTAGGTAAGAATGGTTCTTGCTCAGCGCGTAGCCGCCACGCAAAATTTGCAACAACAAAGTAGAGGACGTCTAACTTGTTTTTGCAGGGCATGTTGTGATGTGATATGGTCAAGATGTGATGCTATATTTTATTGTATGAGATGATCATGTTTTGTAACCGAAGTTATCGGCAACTGGCAGGAGCCATATGGTTGTCGCTTTATTATATGAAATGCAAATGCCCTGTAATTGCTTTACTTTCTCACTAAGCGGTAGCGAAAGTCGTAGAAGCAATAGATGGCGTAAGGACAACGATGCTACGATGGAGATCAAGGTGTCGCGCCGGTGATGATGGTGATCACGATGGTGCTTCGGAGATGGAGATCACAAGCACAAGATGATGATGGCCATATCATATCACTTATATTGATTGCATGTGATGTTTATCCTTTATGCGTCTTATCTTGCTTTGTTTGACAGTAGCATTTTAAGATGATCTCTCACTAAATTATCAAGAAGTGTTCTCCCTGAGTATGCACCGTTGCGAAAGTTCTTCGTGCTGAGACACCACGTGATGATCGGGTGTGATAAGCTCTACATTCAAATACAACAGGTGCAAAACATTTGCACACGCGGAATACTCGGGTTAAACTTGACGAGCCTAGCATATACAGATATGGCCTCGGAACACGAAGACCGAAAGGTCGAACGTGAATCATATAGTAGATATGATCAACATAGTGATGTTCACCATTGAAACTACTCCATCTCACGTGATGATCGGACATGGTTTAGTTGATTTGGATCACATGTTCACTTAGATGACAAGAGAGATGTCTGTCTAAGTGGGAGTTCTTAAGTAATATGATTAATTAAACTTAAATTTATCATGAACTTAGTACCTGATAGAATTTTGCTTGTCTATGTTTGTTGTAGATAGATGGCTCGTGCTGTTGTTCCGTTGAATTTTAATGCGTTCCTTGAGAAAGCTAAGTTGAAAGATGACGGTAGCAATTACACGGACTGGGTCCGTAACCTAAGGTTTACCCTTATTGCTGCACAGAAGAATTACGTCCTGGAAGCACCGTTGGGTGCCAGACCTACTGCTAATGCAACTGACGATGTTAAGAACGTCTGGCAGAGCAAAGCTGATGACTACTCGATAGTTCAGTGTGCCATGCTTTACGGCTTGGAACCGTGTCTTCAACGACGTTTTGAACGTCATGGAGCATATGAGATGTTCCAGGAGTTGAAGTTAATATTTCAAGCAAATGCCCGGATTGAGAGATATGAAGTCTCCAATAAGTTCTATAGCTGTAAAATGGAGGAGAATAGTTCTGTCAGTGAACACATACTCAAAATGTCTGGGTTTAATAATCACTTGATCCAACTGGGAGTTAATCTTCCTGATGATAGTGTTATTGACAGAATTCTTCAATCACTGCCACCAAGCTACAAGAGCTTCGTGATGAACTATAATATGCAAGGGATGGACAAGACTATTCTCGAGCTCTTCGCAATGCTAAAAGCTGCCGAGGTAGAAATCAAGAAGGAGCATCAAGTGTTGATGGTTAACAAGACCACCGGTTTCAAGAAAAAGGGCAAAGGGAAGAAAAAGGGGAACTTCAAGAAGAACAACAAACAAGTTGCTGCTCAAGAGAAGAAACCCAAGTCTGGACCTAAGCCTGAGACTGAGTGCTTTTACTGCAAGCAGACTGGACACTGGAAGCGGAACTGCCCCAAGTATTTTGCGGATAAGAAGGATGGCAAAGTGAACAAAGGTATATGTGATATACATGTTATTGATGTGTACCTTACTAATGCTCGCAGCAGTACCTGGGTATTTGATACTGGTTCTGTTGCTAATATTTGCAACTCGAAACAGGGACTACGGATTAAGCGGAGATTGGCTAAGGACAAGGTGACGATGCGCGTGGGAAATGGTTCCAAAGTCGATGTGATCGCGGTCGGCACGCTACCTCTACATCTACCATCGGGATTAGTTTTAGACCTAAATAATTGTTATTTGGTGCCAGCATTGAGCATGAACATTATATCTGGATCTTGTTTGATGTGAGACGGTTATTCATTTAAATCAGAGAATAATGGTTGTTCTATTTATATGAGTAATATCTTTTATGGTCATGCACCCTTGAAGAGTGGTCTATTTTTATTAAATCTCGATAGTAGTGATACACATATTCATAATGTTGAAGCCAAAAGATGCAGAGTTGATAATGATAGTGCAACTTATTTGTGGCACTGCCGTTTAGGTCATATCGGTCTAAAGCGCATGAAGAAACTCCATACTGATGGACTTTTGGAATCACTTGATTATGAATCACTTGGTACTTGCGAACCGTGCCTCATGGGCAAGATGACTAAAACGCCGTTCTCCGGAACTATGGAGCGAGCAACTGATTTGTTGGAAATCATACATACTGATGTTTGTGGTCCAATGAATATTGAGGCTCATGGCGGGTATCGTTATTTTCTCACCTTCACAGATGATTTGAGCAGATATGGGTATATCTACTTGATGAAACACAAGTCTGAAACATTTGAAAAGTTCAAAGAATTTTAGAGTGAAGTGGAAAATCATCGTAACAAGAAAATAAAATTTCTATGATCTGATCGTGGAGGAGAATATTTGAGTTGCGAGTTTAGTTTACATTTGAAGCAATGCGGAATAGTTTCGCAACTCACGCCACCTGGAACACCACAACGAAATGGTGTGTCCGAACGTCATAATCGTACTTTACTGGATATGGTGCGATCTATGATGTCTCTTACTGATTTACCGCTATCGTTTTGGGGTTATGCTTTAGAGATGGCCGCATTCATGTTAAATAGGGCACCATCAAATCCGTTGAGACGACGCCTTATGAACTGTGGTTTGGCAAGAAACCAAAGTTGTTGTTTCTTAAAGTTTGGGGCTGCGATGCTTATGTGAAGAAACTTCAACCAGATAAGCTCGAACCCAAATCGGAGAAATGTGTCTTCATAGGATACCCAAAAGAGACTATTGGGTACACCTTCTATCACAGATCTGAGGGTAAGATATTCGTTGCTAAATTCGGATCCTTTCTAGAGAAGGAGTTTCTCTCGAAAGAAGTGAGTGGGAGGAAAGTAGAACTTGATGAGGTAATTGTACCTGCTCCCTTATTGGAAAGTAGTCCATCACAAGAACCGGTTCCTGTGACAACTACACCAATTAGTGAGGAAGCTAATGATATTGATCATGAAACTTCAGATCAAGTTTCTACTGAACCTCGTAGGTCTACCAGAGTAAGATCCGCACCAGAGTGGTACGGTAATCCTATTCTGGAAGTCATGTTACTTGACCATGGCGAACCTACGAACTATGAGGAAGCGATGATGAGCCCAGATTCTGCAAAATGGCTTGAAGCCATGAAATCTGAGATGGGATCCATGTATGAGAACAAAGTATGGACTTTGGTTGACTTGCCTGATGATCGGCAAGCCATTGAGAATAAATGGATCTTTAAGAAGAAGACTGACCCTGATGGTAATGTAACTGTCTATAAAGCTCGACTTGTTGCGAAAGGTTTTCGAAAAGTTCAAGGGGTTGACTACGATGAGACTTTATCACCCGTAGCGATGCTTAAGTCTGTCCGAATTATGTTAGCAATTGCCGCATTTTATGATTATGAAATTTGGCAAATGGATGTAAAAACTGCATTCCTGAATGGATTTCTGGAAGAAGAGTTGTATATGATGCAACCAGAAGGTTTTGTCGATCCAAAAGGTGCTAACAAAGTGTGCAAGCTCCAGCGATCCATTTATGGACTGGTGCAAGCATCTCGGAGTTGGAATAAATGCTTTGATAGTGTGATCAAAGCATATGGTTTTATACAGACTTTTGGAGAAGCCTGTATTTACAAGAAAGTGAGTGGGAGCTCTGTAGCATTTCTGATATTATATGTAGATGACATATTGTTAATCGGAAATAATATAGAATTTCTGGATAGCATAAAGGGATACTTGAATAAAAGTTTTTCAATGAAAGACCTCGGTGAAGCTGCTTACATATTGGGCATCAAGATCTATAGAGATAGATCAAGACGCTTAATTGGACTTTCACAAAGCACATACCTTGATAAAGTTTTGAAAAAGTTCAAAATAGATCAGGCAAAGAAAGGGTTCTTACCTGTGTTACAAGGTGTGAAGTTGAGTCAGACTCAATGCCCGACCACAGCAGAAGATAGAGAGAAAATGAAAGATGTTCCCTATGCTTCAGCCATAGGCTCTATCATGTATGCAATGCTGTGTACCAAACCTGACGTATGCTTAGCAATAAGCTTGGCAGGTAGGTACCAAAGTAATCCAGGAGTGGATCACTGGACAGCGGTCAAGAACATCCTGAAATACCTGAAAAGGACTAAGGATACGTTTCTCATTTATGGAGGTGACAAAGAGTTAGT
Source organism: Triticum dicoccoides (assembly GCF_002162155.2). Classification (NCBI taxonomy): domain Eukaryota; kingdom Viridiplantae; phylum Streptophyta; class Magnoliopsida; order Poales; family Poaceae; genus Triticum; species Triticum dicoccoides. Next base: position 289,373,395 of record NC_041389.1, read on the forward strand.
CGTAAACGGTTACATCGATGCAAGCTTTGACACTGATCCGGATGATTCTAAATCACAAACCGGATACGTATTTTTATTAAACGGTGGAGCTGTAAATTGGTGCAGTTCTAAACAAAGCGTCGTGGCAGGATCTACATGCGAAGCGGAGTACATAGCTGCTTCGGAAGCAGCAAATGAAGGAGTCTAGATGAAGGAGTTCATTTCCGATCTAGGTGTCATACCTAGTGCATCAGGACCAATGAAGATCTTCTGTGACAATACTGGTGCAATTGCCTTGGCAAAGGAATCCAGATTTCACAAGAGGACCAAGCACATCAAGAGACGCTTCAATTCCATCTGGGACCAAGTCCATGTGGGAGACATAGAGATTTGCAAGATACATACGGATCTGAATGTTGCAGACACGTTGACTAAGCCTCTTCCACGAGCAAAACATGATCAGCACCAAGACTCCATGGGTGTTAGAATCATTACTGTGTATCTAGATTATTGACTCTGGTGCAAGTGGGAGACTGAAGGAAATATTCCCTAGAGGCAATAATAAATTTATTATTCATTTCCTCATATCATGATAAATGTTTATTATTCATGCTAGAATTGTATTACCCAGAAACATGATACATGTGTGAATACATAGACAAACATAGTATCACTAGTATGCCTCTACTTGACTAGCTCATTAATCAAAGATGGTTGTGTTTCCTAACCATAGACATATGTTGTCATTTGATTAACAGGATCACATCTGTCGGTGTACTAGAGTAGGGGTACCCTAGTATCCCGAACTTGTGCACGGGCAGTCGCAGCACCCCGCGGCAAGGCTTGCCGGGTGACCGCCGAGGTCCTCCGTGGTTCCTTTGGAGCCATTCAAGAACAAAGTGTTCAAGCCAAGAAGACAAGGCCCCGGCAAGAGGAGCTTGCTGGGAAGGCCAACCAAGGCATCTCAAGGAACTTGCCGCGAGCGCCACGCGTCTCGGCGAGGCCCGGTGAGCGACAAGCTTCCGGACGCGACAAGACAACAACCGCGGCAAGGCGCTTGCCGCGGCAAGCTACCACTTTGTACCTGCGCTCCAGCACATCCACCAACGTGTCGCCCTGGGACCTTTCCAGGTGCGCGTGGCAAGAGGCTGTGCAGCCAGCGGTGCGCGGTGGCAAGCGGCGCTGACAAGATTGCCGTCGTGGCAAGCGGTGGCGTCCCTGACGGTCCCTTTCTTGCACTGTTTGGGCGACACAGACGGGCATTTAATGCCTTTGTCCCCTGCCGTCAGGGTTAGGTATGAAACACTGTACAGGTAGTTGTACCAACCGCAACCCTTTTCCATTTTTACCCTTGCCTGCGTTGCCACCTGTCGGTGATCCCTTGAGCATATAAAAGGAGGCCCATGTGCAATGTAGAGGGGGGTTCGAGGGCAGAAAACACTCACGCTTGGTCTCGTTAGCGGCCAGTGTGTATTGTAGCACTCAGCGCTCCCGAGCAAGAACTCAATACACTCAGACATGCAGCAGTAGGAGTATTATCTCTCCGGAGAGCTCCGAAGCTGGGTAAATCGCTCGTGTGCTTCGCCTTGATCCGCTCTTCGTGCGATCTCCGCCCCCCCGCCGAACCGAAAGGGGCCTGGTCCGCCGGCCCCATAGGTGTTTGTGGATCAGTTTCCCCGACATCTATGGTGCGCCAGGTAGGGGGCGTCAAGGTTGTGTGAACCTGATCCGGCGTTCGCACGAGCTAGATCTTCATCTTTTTCATCGACATGCCGCCGAAGAAGAAGGCTTCGGAGGCGGCTGATCCGTCCGCGTCGATCCCACCACCACCGGAGCAAACGGGTGGTGGGGTGGACGCCGACGGAAGAACGGGCGTCGACGAGGGAGCTCATGGTGCTGCCAGGTCCAAGGACAAGGCTGCGCAGACCTCGGCGTCCGTACATGCACCGCGCCCATCCCAGGAGGCGCGGGACTGATAGCGTCATGGTACTCGCGGTACCATACGTTCTTTGGACCAAGATCGAGCTGGTGGATCTCGGGGTGCTCAAGACCAGCATGCACGCCAACATGTTGGCACGAGAAAGATACGGTCGCCTGGATGGGATACTGCTCCTTCCAACCCAGTTGGAAGTCTGAGCATATCCCGCTCCTCGCACCGTTCGCCACTGCCACCCACCACTCCAGCAGAAGCTTTGGCACGAGCTCAACTGCTCCTGGATTACCCTCCAACGGCAGACAAGATCGACGAATGGAGGGCCACCATTCAGAGTCTCATCGGCTTCGCCAACAGCGACACTCCGTGGCAGCCGAGTACATCGCAGCCGCGGCAAGACTGCCGGGCACGAGCCGATGGCGACAAAACCGGTGGGGGTGCAACCACCATGCACTCTCCGCCCCGAAGGCCAAGATCGCCGACTCGCCGGATCTACCTCGACAGCGACTCCACCGCATCATCAGATCCACGAGCTCGTCGCGACCAGCGCCAAGTTCTTCACGCACGATAGCAAGAAGACGCTCGTACTCGCATCGAGCGCCGAAGAGAAGCGCGGCGTCAATCGGACCAGCGCGCTGGGCCCTCTGTCGACATGCATGCGCCAGGGGAACCAGGCGACTTGCCGTACGCAGTAGGTTGCCCTGCGTTCACTCGTGAGCTGCGGCAAGTCCAGTGGCCCGGCACGAAGAATTTCAAGCCAGACGTACTAGATAAGTACGACGGCAAGTCGCATCCGTCGGAGTTCCTCAGCATCTACACCATCGCGGTGCAAGCTGCCGGGGGGCGGGACGACAAGATCCTTGCCAACTACTTCCCGCTGGTGCTCAAGCCCAATGTTAGATCCTGGCTCATGCACTTGCCGAAAAACTCCATATCCTCCTGGGCCGACCTATGCCATCAGTTTGTCGGCGCCTTTACAGGCGGCCACAAGCCTCATGGCCAAGAGAGCGACCTTCATCTGCTTGCCCAGAAGGAAGGAGAGTCCCTGCGCAAGTACATTCAGAGATTCAGCCGTGTACAGCACAACATCCCAGATGTCCACCCTACCGCGGTCATCAGCGCGTTCCATCAGAACGTGCGAAACCGCAGGATGCGGGAGGAGATGGCGATGTGCAAGATCAGAGACGTCAGCGAGCTATATGCCCTGGCCGACAAGTGTGCACGTGCTGAGGAAGGGAGGAAACTCCCCGGAGAGAATACAGAAGCAGGAGGATCTGATAGCGAGGATGCTGCCCCGGCAAAGAAAAACCGGCGGCGGAACAACAGGAAGAAGAAAGGCAAATATGTGCTAGTCGTTGAGCAGTCCGGCAACGGAGGTGGCGCCAAGAAAGCCAAAACTGGTAGCTCCGGCGAGGAGGCTGTGGCGGTCGCCGACAAGCAGGACGGCACCAACAAGCAGTACTGCAAGATCCACCGCACCAAGGGCCATGACCTCCAGAGCTGCAAGAAGGTCGAGCAGCTTGTCGAGCAGCAAAAGGCTGAATACGAGCGACGCAACAAGGAGAAGGCCCAAGAAGGCGCTGGAGGATCCGGCAAGAAACGCCCCGGCCGAGGAGGACGCCGCGGCAAGGCCAAGCAGCGGCAAGGAGACAGACCTCCCCGCGGTCGCGACAAGGATGAAGATGACGACGACGATAAAGATATGGATGATGACGAGACCGATGAGCAGGAGTTCCAGAAAGCCACAGAGGTCATGTGCGTTGACGGCGGTGCTTCTCTGCATACTTCACACCGCCAGCTCAAGCAGTGGGTGCGGGAAGTCAATGCGGCAGAACCACCCGTCGAGTCAAGCAAGCCTCTGAAATGGTCCAGAATGCCTATCATCTTTGATATTGAGGACCACCCTGATCGCATAACTGCGGTCGGGTGCTTGCCGATGTTGGTTTCACCAACTATCCGCAACCTCAAGGTCACTAAGATGCTAGTTGACGGCGGGGCCGGCTTGAACCTGATCTCCTCCGCGGTACTTCAGAAACTCCAGATCCCTAACAGCGAGCTCGAAGAGACCGGCACATTCCAAGGAATCAATCCGGGAAGGAGCAAGCCGAAGGGAAAGATCGCGTTGCCGGTGACATTTGGCAGCGAGTTGAACTTCAGGACTGAGAGGGTCACCTTTGACGTTGCTGACTTTCCATTGCCTTACAATGGGATACTCGGCCGTCCAGCGCTCGCCAAATTCATGGCAGCCTCTCACTATGCATACAACGTGTTGAAGATGCCAGGCCCGATAAGTGTCATCTCTGTCCCTGGCGACAAGAAGGATGCTCTTATCTGCACCGATAAGATCTACTGGGAAGCAGCAGCCGCAACAGATCGCAAGACACCTGCCGTTGAAGCTCCCGGGGGGAAGAAGAAGACCAAGTCCGGCAAGAGTTCTGATGCCCACTCCGGCAAGCGCACCTCTTCGGAGTGCTGCGCTACCGTCGAGGACGCACCATCGAGCTCCACCGGCAAGTGTAAGAAGACAATGGCAGCTCCACCAGAGACCAAGAAGGTGTCCGCCAAGGAGGACGGCACTGGTGGTACCTTCACCATCAGTGCCACTCTCGACCCTAAATAGGAAAGCGCGCTCGTTGCTTTCCTGCGGGCGAACGTCGACGTGTTTGCGTGGCAACCGTCTGACATCCCCGGTGTTCCCAGGAAAGTAATCGAGCACCATCTTGCCGTCTGTCCTCATGCGCGGCCCGTCAAGCAGAAAGTCAGGAAACAAGCAGTGGAGCGCCAAGAATTCATCGCAGAAGAAATCAAGAAGTTGGAAGCAGCAGGCCTCGTCAGAGGAGTGCTCCATCCTACGTGGTTGGCCAATCATGTAGTCGTGCGCAAGGCAAACAGGAAATGGAGGCTTTGTATCGACTTTACTGATCTTAATAAAGCTTGTCCCAAAGACCCATTTCCCTTGCCGCGCATTGACCAGATTGTTGACTCCACGGCCGGGTGTGACTTGCTTTCACTTCTTGACGCATATTCAGGATACCATCAGATCTTCATGGCAGAAGAGGGTGAGGAAAAGACCGCATTCATCACTCCATGTGGCACATACTGTTTCGTACGAATGCCTTTCGGTTTAAAGAATGCTAGTTCAACATTTGCAAGGGTAGTCCATGACGCTTTTGAGCCACAGATACACAGAAATATGGAAGCCTACATGGATGACATAGTGGTCAAGAGCAAGGACAAGGCAACTCTGATTCAAGATTTAGACGAAACCTTTGCAAATCTGCGCAAGATCAACCTCAAGCTTAACCCCGAGAAGTGTGTGTTTGGAGTCCCCTCCGGCAAGCTTCTCGGGTTCTTCGTATCTCAGCGGGGAATTGAAGCCAATCCCGACAAGATCAAGGCCATTGAGCAGATTGAAGCACCAAAGCGCGTCAAGGATGTACGAAGACTTGCCGGTTGCGTGGCGGCTCTCAGCAGTTTTATCTCTAGGTCTACAGAGCGCGCCCTGCCGTTTTTCAAAATATTGAAAAAGGCAGGTCCAATGAAATGGACTCCGGAAGCGGAGGCTGCACTGCAGGACTTGAAGAGATACCTGTCCTCCACTCCAACACTTGTCGCACCTAAGCCACAAGAGAGGTTGCTGCTGTATATAGCGGCAACCAATCAAGTGGTTAGTGCTGCGTTAGTAGTGGAGAGGGAGGTGTATGATGAGCCAGCAACCACAGCAGATGCATCCAGCGACAAGCAGGGGGCTTCACCGGCAAGCTCTGGTCCCGACAAAGATGGATCTGTGCAGGCGCGTGAGGAGGTGCAGAAGAGAATGGTGCAGCGCCCAGTTTACTTTGTCAGTTCCCTTCTGCAGGGGGCTAGGTCGAGGTACTCTGGTGTGCAGAAATTGCTTTTCGGCCTTCTCATGGCCTCGAGAAAGCTGCGCCATTACTTCCAAGCACATGAGATCACAGTTGTCACTCGTTTTCCACTGAAGAGGATACTGCAGAATCCAGAAGCAACAGGCAGGATTGTCAAGTGGGCACTGGAACTGTCAAGCTTTGGCCTCAAGTTTGAGAGCACTTCAACTATCCAGAGCAGAGCATTGGCAGAATTCATAGCAGAGTGGACGCCAACACCAGATGAAGAAATTCCAGAAACGAGCATTCCCGTCAAGGAAGCAAGCAAAGAGTGGCTGATGTACTTTGATGGTGCCTTCTCGCTGCAAGGCGCCGGTGCGGCTGTGCTACTTGTTGCACCCACCGGAGAGCACCTCAAGTACGTAGTCCAGATGCACTTTCCCAGGGATCAAGCAACAAACAATACCGCAGAGTATGAAGGTTTGCTTGCCGGTCTCAGGATCGCGGCAGACCTTGGGATCAAGAAGCTCGTCGTCAGGGGTGACTCACAACTTGTCGTTCGCCAAGTGAACAGGAATTATCAGAGTCCATTGATGGAAGCTTACGTTGATGAAGTGAGAAAGCTAGAAGAGCACTTTGACGGCCTACAGATGGAGCATGTTCCAAGAGCTGATAACGATATTGCTGATGGCCTGTCGAAGTGTGCCGCACTTAAGTTACCTGTGGAACCAGGGATCTTTGTGCTCAAACTGACTCAACCGTCTGTGACGCCATCAACTGGACAGAGCAAGAAGAGGAAGTTGATTTCTGGTGACTATTTTCCGGCAGAGCTCCCCGAAGCCGCCGCCAAGAAGGTCCCCAAGATCAACACCAAGGATGCTAAGGAGCAGTCAGCTCCGACAAGCCCTAGGGTTTGTTCCGTTGAAGCAGACGCTCCCGACAAGTTTTGCTCTGGCAAGCTTGCCGGGGAACATCAAGCTCCGGCTGAGCCACGGGTTCTTGCCGTAGAAGCGGATGTTCCCGCAGCAGCAGATGTGCCTTTAGTCCTTGTTGTCGAGCCACAAGCTCCAGCTTGGGCACAGCAGATTGTCCGTTTCCTTCAGACAGGAGAACTTCCCGAAGAGCAAGAAGAAGCGGAAAGAGTAGCCCGGCAGTCAAGTATGTACCAGTTTGTCGACAACACAATGTACAGAAGAAGATTCAACGGTGTGAAATTGAAGTGTATTCATCGGGAAGATGGACAAAAGCTATTGGCAGAGACACATGGAGGCATATGTGGTCACCACATTGGCGCAAGAGCACTTGCCAGCAAAGCATTCCAGCAAGGTTTCTTTTGGCCGACAGCCCTCCAGGATGCAACTGCACAAGTAACCAAGTGTGAAGCGTGCCAGTTCCATTCCAAGCAGATACACCAGCCAGCTCAAGCTCTCCAGACGATCCCTTTATCCTGGCCATTTTCGGTTTGGGGGCTTGACATCCTCGGCCCCTTTCCCCGAGCTGTCGAGGGCTTTGAATACTTGTACGTTGCAGTCGACAAGTTCACAAAGTGGCCGGAAGTGGAAGCAGTGAGGAAGGTGACAGCACAGTCAGCAGTCAAGTTCTTTAGATCAATTGTTTGCCGCTTCAGGATCCCTAACAGGATCATCATCGACAACGGCACGCAATTCACGAGCCACACCTTCATGCAGTACGTCCAAGATCTTGGCGCCAAGGTCTGCTTCGCTTCTGTTGCTCACCCGAGAAGCAACGGTCAAGCGGAGAAGGCAAATGCTGAAGTGCTGCGCGGGCTCAAGACCAGGACTTTCGACAGGCTGCGCAAGTGCGGAAAGAACTGGATTGAGGAGCTGTCGGTGGTTCTTTGGTCGATCAGGACGACGCCAAATCGAGCCACCGTCCAGACACCTTTCGCTCTAGTCTATGGAGCAGAGGCAGTTCTCCCCACGGAACTCGTATACGGGTCGCCTCGAGTGCTCGCTTATGATGAGCTTGAGCAAGAGCAGCTGCGGCAAGATGACGCGCTGCTCCTTGAGGAAGACCGTCTTCAGGCCACTGTACGAGCTGCTAGATACCAGCAAGCTTTGCGCCGCTACCATAGCCGCAAAGTTAATGCCAGAAGTCTCGAGGAAGGCGACCTTGTTCTTCGGCGCGTTCAGTCCGCCAAGAATTCCAACAAGTTGACGCCGAAGTGGGAAGGCCCTTACCGGGTGAAACGAGTCACTAGGCCTGGCGATGTCCGCCTTGAGACCGAAGATGGCATTCCGGTGAGCAACTCCTGGAACATTGAGCATCTTCATAAGTTTTACCCGTAGGGCGCGGTTGCCGGAACCTGTTCCGGCAACCACCTTTTGTACAAGTCTTGCCGATGTTGCATGTAATCCTTTGTACAAAGCCGGGCGCAGACCCCATGCATAAGTAAAGCTCATGTGCTCCGCACATCTTGTCAATTTCATGCTTTCTATTTTTTGCATGTGTTATCTGACACTTTGTGCAGCCCCGACTCCCGGTAAGCAATAACGAGCCGTAAGGCTCCATATCTTTATTTTCTCTTCTTTCTTTTTCTCAAAGAAAGGGAAGGTTCCCTCGCCCACAAGTTTGCCGGGGGGGAAGGAGAAGATAATGGTGTGGACCAGGCGTCGTTCAAGAAAGTTTCGCCTTACCAGGAAGCGAACGACAGAAAAGCTAAGTTGCCAAAGTTTGAGCAATCAGTTTTAAAAAATTTTAAGTTATCTTCCTCGAACGACCGTGCTTTGTATGGAAAACCTGTGCATGGAGGAACCAACTCGTAGCTAGTTGCGCCCTTACTTTGTTTCGAGTCCGCTCGACAACTTAAGTGAGCTGCGACTAGTTGCGACAAGGTTTCTTGTCGGTAGCGGCACCACCAGCAGGCTGCCGACGTCCCGCACTCGGCGCTCGCGGCTAAGGTGCCTGCACTGGCAAGTTCCCTAAAAGCGTAGGGCAAAAACATACAAAGGAAGGAATCAAGTAAAGGAAATAACATAGCAATCGCTACCCAAAATAGAGTTATATTACAAGATAGCTTGTCGCAGCTCTAACAGATTGTTCGCATAACATGACCAGCAGCGACAAGAAAGGGAGAAAACGGGCGGCGAAGAAAATCTGCGCCAACGGCACCTAAAGTGAGCCCGGCAAGCCTGAGGCGTAGGATCCGGGTGACGGCAATCTTCAGCATGTCATCTTCCGGGGCCACGCTGCTCCAGTCGTTGCCGCGAACTACTGGGGCTTGGCGCTGGGCGGTGAATGGCTGTGGGTTCTCCTTGACAATCCAGCACCAGTCTGCTCTCCATTCCTCCCACTTGCTGTGGAGCTCTCCCTCCAGATAAGCTTCCTTCTTGCCAGCTCTCAAGATCCAGGCGATTCCGCCAAATAAGGGCTCTCCTCTCTCAACTCGGGGCATAAAGAAGTGGCGGAAAAGGGCTACATTTGGATAGAGTCCGACAAAGTTTTCACAGAGATGTGCGAAAACTGCCATGGTCAGAACAGCATTGGGGGTGAAGTCAAGGAGGCGGAACCCGTAGGTGTTCATGATGTCGCAGAAAAATTCAGAGAAAGGCGGGCAGAGCCCGCAATAGAAGAACAACGCGAAGAAGGGATATCCATTCGGAGCCAGTTCCGAAGCGGCGGCTGAGAGTACCTTCGTGCGCGGATGCGCTCGCGTCTCCGTCGACCAGAAGAGGTAGTAGTACTCCCTCAGCTCCTTCGCAGCGAGCTTGGGGGGGGAAGGTTGCCCGCTCCTTTCGCAGCGCCGCGAGCCGCTGCGCCTCGGTCGACTTCATGCCCTTCCCCTTGTCGGCTTTCGGAGCCATGGCGGAGGTGGTGGGGGGGATCTACGGCGTCGGTGGTGCCGGTGGCGATGGGGGGCGGAGCGCTGCTCTCTTTCAGCTTTGGGAAGAAGGGGGGGAGCGGCGGAGATTCTTGAGATTGGGATAGCAAGCGGCGAGATGGGCGAACTGCCCCTGTTTCCCCTGCTTATAAAGAGGGAGGGGGCGGACGTTCCGTCTTTCCGAATAAAGAAACCACCCACGATCTCTCCCACGATGCCGCATTCGACGCGTGCCGTTCGGGGAGGGCGCGGTGGATACGGAGTGAGATACGGCATAACTTAGGCCGCGCGTGCCCGTGCCCTGTTTTGGGCCTGGCCCAACAGCGCTCGGCACCGTGTCTGGCCCAGGCCCGGGGGCTCCTGTCGGTGTACTAGAGTAGGGGTACCCTAGTATCCCGAACTTGTGCACGGGCAGTCGCAGCACCCCGCGGCAAGGCTTGCCGGCTGACCGCCGAGGTCCTCCGTGGTTCCTTTGGAGCCATTCAAGAACAAAGTGTTCAAGCCAAGAAGACAAGGCCCCGGCAAGAGGAGCTTGCCGGGAAGGCCAACCAAGGCATCTCAAGGAACTTGCCGCGAGCGCCACGCGTCTCGGCGAGGCCCGGTGAGCGACAAGCTTCCAGACGCGACAAGACAACAACCGCGGCAAGGCGCTTGCCGCGGCAAGCTACCACTCTATACCCGCGCTCCAGCACATCCACCAACGTGTCGCCCTGGGACCTTTCCAGCCGCGCGTGGCAAGAGGTTGTGCAGCCAGCGGTGCGCGGTGGCAAGCGGCGCTGACAAGATTGTCGTCGTGGCAAGCGGTGGCGTCCCTGACGGTCCATTTCTTGCACTGTTTGGGCGACACAGACGGGCATTTAATGCCTTTGTCCCCTGCCGTCAGGGTTAGGTATGAAACACTGTACAGGTAGTTGTACCAACCGCAACCCTTTTCCATTTTTACCCTTGCCTGCGTTGCCACCTGTCGGTGACCCCTTGAGCATATAAAAGGAGGCCCATGCGCAACGTAGAGGGGGGTTCGAGGGCAGAAAACACTCACGCTCGGTCTCGTTAGCAGCCAGTGTGTACTGTAGCACTCAGCGCTCCCGAGCAAGAACTCAATACACTCAGACATGCAGCAGTAGGAGTATTATCTCTCCGGAGAGCTCCGAAGCTGGGTAAATCGCTCGTGTGCTTCACCTCGATTCGCTCTTCGTGCGATCTCCGCCCCCCGCCGAACCGAAAGGGGCCTGGTCCGCCGGCCCCATAGGTGTTCGTGGATCAGTTTCCCCGACAACATCATTACGAGAATGATGTGATTGACTTGACCCATTCCGTTAGCCTAGCACTTGATCGTTTAGTATGTTGCTATTGCTTTCTTCATGACTTATACAAAGTTCCTATAACTATGAGATTATGCAACTCCCATTTATCGGAGGAACACTTTGTGTGCTACCAAACGTCACAACGTAACTGGGTGATTATAAAGGAGCTCTACAGGTGTCTCCAAAGGTACATGTTGAGTTGGCGTATTTCGAGATTAGGTTTTGTCACTCCGATTGTCGGAGAGGTATCTCTGGGCCCTCTCGGTAATGCACATCACTATAAGCCTTGCAAGCAATGTGACTAATGAGTTAGTTAAGGAATGATGCATTACGTAATGAGTAAAGAGACTTGCCGGCAACGAGATTGAACTAGGTATTGGATACCGACGATCGAATCTCGGGCAAGTAACATACCAATGACAAGGGGAACAACGTATGTTGTTATGCGGTTTGACCGATAAAGATCTTCGTAGAATATGTAGGAGCCAATATGAGCATCCAGGTTCCGCTATTGGTTATTGATCGGAAACAGTTCTAGGTCATGTCTACATAGTTCTCAAACCTGTAGGCTCTGCACGCTTAACGTTATGATGACAGTTTTATTATGAGTTTATAAGTTTTGATGTACCGAAGGTTGTTCGGAGTCCCAGATATGATCACGGACATGACGAGGAGTTCGAAATGGTCGAGACATAAAGATTGATATATTGGAAGCCTATATTTGGACATCGGAATAGTTCCGGGTGAAATTGGGATTTTACCGGAGTACTGGGGGGTTACCGAAACCCCCACGGGGGTTAATGGGCCTACATGGGCCATGAGGGAGAAGAGGAGGGCCGGCCAGGGAAGGCCGCGCGCCCCCTCCCCCCTAGTCCGAATAGGACAAGGAAGGGGGGGCAGCGCCCCGTTTCCTCTTTCCCCTCCCCCCTTTCCTTCTCCAACAAGGCAAGAGGAGGGAGTCCTACTCCCGGTGGGAGTAGGACTCCTCCAGGCGCACCCCTAGGGGGTCGGCCGCACCTCCCCCCTCCCTCCTTCATATATGGGGGCAGGGGGCACCTCTAGACACACAAGTTGATCATCGTGATCGTTCCTTAGCCGTGTGCGGTGCCCCCCTCCACCATATTCCACTTCGGTCATATCGTAGCGGTGCTTAGGCGAAGCCCTGCGTTGGTAGAACATCATCGTCCTCACCACGCCGTCGTGCTGACGGAACTCATCCCCGACACCCTGCTGGATCGGAGTCCGGGGATCGTCATCGAGCTGAACGTGTGCTGAACTCGGAGGTGCCGTACGTTCGGTACTTGGATCGGTCGGATCGTGAAGACGTACGACTACATCAACCGCGTTGTCATAACGCTTCCGCTTACAGTCTACGAGGGTACGTGGACAACACTCTCCCCTCTCGTTGCTATGCATCACCATGATCTTGCGTGTGCGTAGGAAATTTTTTGAAATTACTACGTTCCCCTACATGCCTTGGTCGTGTTGCGGCGCACAGGATGCAACCCTAATCTCTCTCATCCGCAAGCATACGCCGTTCTGACAGCTTGTCAATGATGTAGATCTTTTCACACCAGCTCGTCTTTATCCAGGAATTTGTGATTTTTCTCGATCTCTAAAAATATCCCTCCAAGAACTCAACACCATCGTGCGCGAGCCCCACGATAGGCGCCAACTGTCGTGGAATTGTCACGGCAGATGTCCTAGTGTGAGGACTTAGTCGTGAGGCCAACGCATCTATGTGGTAGCTTGAGAGGGGTTGATCGGGATGAGAGACGCGAGGCGGATCAACACACCAAGACAAGGATTTAGATAGCTTCGGGCCCCGGGAAACATCATCCGGTAATAGCCCTACATGTTGTTTGTGGCTAGGTCTCATTATGCTCATGAGGGAGACGTCATATATCTGGCTCTCCTCTAGTTATGTCTAGACTTAACGATTATTTCTTGCCCTCCCCTCTTGGGGTGCCCCGCCCCTCCTTATATAAGATGAAGGGGCAGGTTACATGTAGAGTCAAACTCGGATTAGGACTTAACCTTTGACGTCTTACCATGGGCTTCTTAACGTCTTGGGCTTCTTAACGTCCTGGGCTTCTTAACGTAAGCCGGTTTACAATCTGGCTTAACTGTCCGGCTTACATGACTGTGTCTGCCGGCTTACAATGCTTGATTGTGTCTGCCGGCTTACATGATTGTGTCTGCCGGCTTACATGACTGTGTGTGCCAGCTTACATGACTGTGTCCGCCGGCTTAACCTACTTAACTGTTCCCACCGGCTTAACCTGCTTAACTGTTCTCGCCGGCTTATAGTCTGTCGGGTCACTAATGAAACATCAAGTCCCAGCCGGGTCATATCTCCGATCGGGTCACACCGCGGGCTATATCCCCGACACTACTGATAAACTTTAGCTGTAGCGCCGTATCAGTAGCGCGCCTCCCCATGCTACTGATATACCTAAAATTGTTGCTACTGCTAGCCTTTTCCCTAGTAGTGTAGGTTAGTCCCAAAAATAATATGAAATAACATATTAAAGCATATAAAACATCCAAAACAGATAATATAATAGCATGGAACAATCAAAAATTATAGATACGCTGGAGACATATCACACCTCCGAAGAAGAACCCATTGAAGAGGAAGACCCCAGCAACCACTGTCACCATGGTTGACAAAGTGAACACAGAACCTCATCCTGATGCAATTAACTTGCAAGATTTGGTAGTCGAAGCTCCTGTTGGCACAACTAAGCCAGGAGAAATGCTTTTGAAAGATACGGTGAAGCAAATCAAAGGGATAGATGCTAAGAAGATGGTTCCCAGTTGTGATGCCGTGAAAGAAGAAGCTGCACAATTTTCTTCAAAACTGACTCAACCTCTGGCTTCTATGCCTCCAACCGAGAAAAATGTGGCTCAGACTACTCCCTCTGCCCCGTCTACTGCACAGTTTGAAAATGCCTCTGCTGCACCACATTCTTTTGACCATCAGTTCATCATGGAGCAGTTAGGCAGATTTGTGGAAGACATGTTTGATGGAGAAGTGGCATATTTGCCAATTCCCTCTGAAGTTATTTCTCAAGCGTCTGCTCTGATCCAAGATATGATAAATGGTTCAGTTGAGATCAATGACCTCATTGGTCAACTCAAGGAGCTAGACAAACGTATAAAAAAATGCAAAGTCCAAGTTTGTCATCAGGCTACTTGAAGAATCTTATAATGATATTAACAAGGAGCTGAAAGTTCTTTGTCACAGAAGATTGGGATTTCATTCAGATTTGGATCAAATCATTCGCAAAATTTGCCTTGATCACCAAGCCAAAGTGACTGGCTATAATGATCTGGTTAAAGGGCACGTTGATCCTTCAAAGCTGAAGAAGAAGAAGAAAATTGCGAAGAAAATTGCTCCTCCTCCTCCAGATGCTAATACACACAGAGAAAATTCTACTGTATAAGCTAGTCCTTCGGCTCCTCATGAACCAGTTGCAAATGATTCAACTTCGCCAAAGCCAATTGAAGCAGTGCATGTGGTTTCTCCAGTTCATAAAGCAAATCCCTCTCAGCACCAAGTGCCTGAAGAAGGTGAAATTCCTCTGTCCGAATGACAAATTTCTCCTGTCTGCGCTGAACCTAACGATTTCGTTCCACCCTCTGCTCCTCCCAGTAATTCCACAACACCCCCCAATGATTGATAAAGATTCGGTGCCTGAAGAAGTGTCAAATCCCTCTCCTTTGAGGATCTCACTCGGCACCGCACGAAGAACCTCAAATGTTGATCCTTCTATATCAAAGTCATCATTAACTCATCATTTAGATTCCATCCTCTATGGCGATGAAGTGCTTTCTGTTGAAGATGAACTTAAGTACCCTTACACTCGCGAGCGACTGCCTTTGTTTTCCATCGGCGTTGAAGTCAAAGGACCTCTGTTCAACAGAAATACTCATCCAGTTTTCTTTCAAGAAAGTCCATACAGCAAGCCCAGAACGTCTAAATCTTCTCGGTTTTGGACTCGGGAACATGCAATGCTCTGCTATGGACTTCACATCTCACTTTCATTTTCCTCGGTTTGAACATGGCAAAACTGAAATTCGTTCATAACATTGATGCAATCACTGATGAAGATTTCGGTTGCACAATGGATGAAGACAAAATTTGTGACTATAATGGTCCTCCTATACCCGAGCACCTGACATTCGACAAATAAACGTTATATCACATTCTCACGTACACCCTCTATCTGCTGGCCGGGATGAATACTGATAATGCTATATCTGATGTTCTTCGGAACACCATCCATGCCATTTCACAAGGGTATATCTTCGATGTCGAAGACATGTTTTTGCGCATACTGATGGATTCAGCTCAGTGTCCAAAAACCATCAAGGTGTATGTGCCCTGGATTCAGAAGGTGATTGACTATGCAATGAAGACTGAATATCTTGCCAAAGTCAGCCCTAAAATCTTGATTCCTCCTGTGCGCGATACACTAAAAGTGATGGAAGATTTCTCTTCGGGAAAAACTCTAGTGACAAGTCTTGATTATCATACTACCTTCAATGGACCCAAGCTACCTCAGCGTGATCGAATGCCAAACACTCAACCTCCTTCACATCTTGAAGTGAGCATGCGCACTCAACAATTGCTATTGAAGCATATGGCCGAAGATCATCAAGATAAAGGACATCAGGCTGCCGAACTTAATGCTATTCACAACCGAACAAAAGTTATGCATATGATTACAGCAGAAAACAAGAAGCGCTTATGGAAATTGCTTCGGAAATTTTTCTCCAAGAAGCAACTCAACAATTCTCACCTCCAAGAACTCTATCAATACATTGACCAAGGGTTTACTGCTGAAGATTATCAAGATTGCTCCACTCCACCTTTGCCAGCTCATGAACCTACTACGAATCTACTTCAAATTCAGCTGCGTAAATTACTCGATGAATCAGAAGCAACATCGCCTACTGAAAAACCTGCTGAAGCAAATCCTTTGTCTCGCGAGACTCTCGAAGCTGATCCAAATGTGCATTCTTCTTCCAAGATCCACGTCAGTCTAGAAGGGTCAGCTGCCGCTGCCGCTGAAGATGTTCCACACACTTCCAAATCAGAAACTTCTTCAGGCAGTTCATCAGGCGATGTCTCAGAGTGATTCATATTCACCATTTTCTAGCACTCGTGTTTTTCATCACCTTTTTGACACTAGTTGACAAAAAGGGGAAGAATAACATCAAGAGTTTGATAGATTTGCTTTGTTGCTTTTGGTGTTTGCGTTTTCTCGCTCTATCTTTTGAAACTTTTACGCCATTCCCTGTGCTCTGATGTAAAACTTCTGCTATGGAATGTAATATTAATAACCCCGCCTGCTGCACTACTCTCTCTTGAAGCTTATTGTTTTGTAGGTGGAATTATTAACAGAAGTTATGAATGATTGCACTTTATTCTCGTTGGATTATCTATCATCACTGTGAATCATTACCTCGTATGATTGAAAATCCTCCACACACTTGAATGAATTGCAAGGAATTTCATTGTATATCAATTGACCCTGCATACATCCAGGGGGAGTATATTTCATCATCGAATCAAGTAACGCATTTTCACTCTTATTCGATTTACAATTTACTTATCTATCTTCACTTTGATGATTATCTATTTTGTCAACAACCATCCAAAAGGGGGGAGATTGTTGGTGCAATGATAGCCCCCTTATGTTTTGGAGTTTGTTCACATAAACAGTATGGGACTTATGTGTTTGCTAGTGCACACAGAGTAACAGGTTCCTGATGTATCGAGGAGTTTGATGCAAACGATGAAGATAATCTCCATGCGCAGCAGTGAAGGTTATCACCAAAGATAAAGCTATCAAGAGTGACCCCTAAAAATTGCTGAAGTCAAAGCAATTGGTTCGCTGCATGTCCGAAGCAAATGACTGCGTTCGAGGAAGAATAAAGACGAAGTGAAGACGTGGCATTTATTTCGTTGTTCTTCTTTTTTCATTGAATCATAGGACCACCGTACTATTAAGAGGGGTATAGCGTTTCGAAGCTTTGATTCTATGATGCTAAACCAACCTATGGAAGATGTGAGAGAAGTCTCTTTGTGCTCCGAGCAAATACTTGCCAGCAAGAGACTGTGATCTTCTTCACTGCGAGAGATTTGCCTTGGACCGATGAGTTAGCACTACTTGTTTCTCAAGTAATGTTATAGTTGCTCCAAAATCCAACTGTTGTGAACGTGTCGGTTGGCCATTGGCTGGACCTCTGTCCAAAATGGTCATTTCCCATCTGGGAAGACTGAGGCTATAAATATCCACCCCGCGCCGGCTTTGTCCGGTGGCTTCTCTGTTTGACTCTGAGAAGATTGTTGAGCAACCCACTCTGAGCAATTTGAGTTTAAAATCCACTGAGAGAAAAACCCTAGATCCAGGAATTAGATAGGGGTTCAGCATCACTGGAATCTAAGTTTAGTACGCTCCGCCTATTACTCTTGAGAGTTGCAAACTCTTTAGATGGTTAGGTGTCAATTTCTTTAGAGGCCAAGAGTGATTGCGGTTCTCGAAGAAGAAGTCTGTAAAGGTTTGGAGATCACCTTCAAGTATCTACCACGAGTGATCGGCATCAGTTGACGAATTGATTTTTGAGGAGAATAGGGTGAAGAGTTTTTATCTTTCGTGTCAAGTCACAGCCCCTCCAACCAGACGTAGTCCTTGTGCAGAAGGACAAACTAGTCGAACAAATACCTTGTCGCCGTCGAGCACCTTCGGTTACCTCTGCCACTCATGTTTACTTTCGATGCATTCCATTCATGTAATTTACTTTGATGCATGCTTTAGTTTCCCTTCGGTACTTCACTGTAGTTCTTCTTAGCTTGTTTATGCTTTATTCCGCTACAGGGTTCTGAGAGATTTAAATTTTTCAAAGAAAATTTATAACTCCCATTCACCCCTCTCTGGTAGACATACTTCATTCCTACACTCCTCCCACTTCTTGCCCCATAAATTTC
Organism: Triticum dicoccoides; assembly: GCF_002162155.2. Classification (NCBI taxonomy): domain Eukaryota; kingdom Viridiplantae; phylum Streptophyta; class Magnoliopsida; order Poales; family Poaceae; genus Triticum; species Triticum dicoccoides. Next base: position 289,391,297 of record NC_041389.1, read on the forward strand.
TTCTAACTTTCTTCGGCGTTTCTTGCGTTGGGTCGGTAGGGTCACCGTTTTCTTCCTCGTTGTCTTGGGCAGCGGCCTTAGCAATGAAAAGGTTCCACTTCGGTTGCCCATTTAACTTCAACTAACAATGCATGACGGTGAAGGACTTCTTCTCCAACTTCTTGTACACCACAAAAGCACGAGTAGGCTGCAAAGTGAAACAATGCATATCCGTCTAGCGAGCAACAAAAGCATACATGTCTGGCTAGTGATCAACAAAACTAAAGCATATCTGGCTAGTGATCAACTTACTTGCTCGGTGATTTGTGCACCGCTAGGCCACCATGCGATGAGATACTTCAAGTGCTCGCAATACTTGAACATGTCATCTTGGATGGTGTACCATCGATGGTTGAGGGACTTCCACTCACAGTTGCGGATGACCGCGTCAGAGTAGGGCGTGAAATATTTGTGTTCATGGAACCATATGTGAATGTTCCTGAAGGAAATATGCCCTAGAGGCAATAATAAAGTTATTATTTATTTCCTTATATCATGATAAATGTTTATTATTCATGCTAGAATTGTATTAACCGGAAACATAATACATGTGTGAATACATAGACAAACATAGTGTCACTAGTATGCCTCTACTTGACTAGCTCGTTTATCAAAGATGGTTATGTTTCCTAGCCATGGACAAAAGAGTTGTCATTTGATTAACGGGATCACATCATTAGGAGAATGATGTGATTGACATGACCCATTCCGTTAGCCTAGCACTTGATCATTTAGTATGTTGCTATTGCTTCCTTCATGACTTATACATGTTCCTGTAACTATGAGATTATGCAACTCCCGTTTACCGGAGGAACACTTTGGGTGCTACCAAACGTCACAACGTAACTGGGTGATTATAAAGGAGTACTACAGGTGTCTCCAAAGGTACATGTTGGGTTGGCGTATTTCGAGATTAGGTTTTGTCACTCCAATTGTCGGAGAGGTATCTCTGGGCCCTCTCGGTAATGCACATCACTATAAGCCTTGCAAGCAATGTGACTAATGAGTTAGTTGCGGGATGATGCATTACATAACGAGTAAAGAGACTTGCCGGTAACGAGATTGAACTAGGTATTGGATACCGACGATCGAATCTCGGGAAAGTAACATACCGATGACAAAGGGAACAGCGTATGTTGTTATGCGGTTTGACCGATAAAGATCTTCGTAGAATATGTAGGAGCCAATATGGGCATCCAGGTTCCGCTATTCGTTATTGACCAAGAATAGTTCTAGGTCATGTCTACATAGTTTTCGAACCCGTAGGGTCCGCACGCTTAATGTTACGATGACAGTTATATTATGTGTTTATGAGTTTTGATGTACCGAAGGAGTTCGGAGTCCCAGATGAGATCGGGGACATGACGAGGAGTCTCGAAATGGTCGAGACGTAAAGATCGATATATTGGACGACTATATTCGGAGTTCGGAAAGGTTCCGAGTGATTCGGGTATTTATCGGAGTACCGGAGAGTTAGGGAATTCGCCGGGGAGAAGTATTGGGCCTTATTGGGCCCTGCGGGAAAGAGAGAGGGACTGCCTGGGGCAGGCCGCGCCCCCCCCCCCCCAAGGCCTAGTCCCGAATTGGACTAGGGGGAGGGGCCGCACCCCCTCCTTCCTTCCCTTCTCTCTTCCCCTTCCTTGTCTCCTACTCCTACTACATGGAAGGACTCCTAGTTGGACTAGGAAAGGAGAATCCTACTCCCGGTGGGAGTAGGACTCCCCATGGCGCGCCCCTCCAAGGGCCGGCCTCCTCCTCCCTCCCTCCTTTATATACGGGGGCAGGGGGCACCCCATAGACACACAAGTTGATCTACGGATCGTTCCTTAGCCGTGTGTGGTGCCCCCTTCCACCATATTCCACCTCGGTCATATCATCGCGGAGCTTAGGTGAAGCCCTGCACCGGTAGAACATCATCATCGTCACCACGCCGTCGTGCTGACGGAACTCATCTTCGGAGCCTTTGCTGGATCGGAGGGCCGGAGATCGTCATCGAGCTGAACGTGTGCTGAACTCGGAGGCTCCATACGTTCGGTGCTTGGATCGGTCGGATCGTGAAGACGTACGACTACATCAACCGCGTTGTGCTAACGCTTCCGCTTACGGTCTACAAGGGTACGTGGACGAACACTCTCCCCTCTCGTTGCTATATCATCACCATGATCTTGCGTGTGCGTAGGAAATTTTTTGAAATTACTACGTTCCCCAACAGTGGTATCAGAGCCTGGGTTTTATGCGTTGATGTTATATGCACGAGTAGAACACAAGTGAGTTGTGGGCGATACAAGTCATACTGCTTACCAGCATGTCATACTTTGGTTCGACGGTATTGTGAGATGAAGCGGCCCGGACCGACATTACGTGTACGCTTACGCGAGACTGGTTTCACCGTTACGAGCACTCGTGCTTAAAGGTGACTGGCGGGTGTCTGTCTCTCTCACTTTAGCTGAATCGAGTGTGGCTACGCCCGGTCCTTGCGAAGGTTAAAACAGCACCAACTTGACGAACTATCGTTGTGGTTTTTGATGCGTAGGTAAGAACGGTTCTTGCTAAGCCCGTAGCAGCCACGTAAAATTTGCAACAACAAAGTAGAGGACGTCTAACTTGTTTTTGCAGGGCATGTTGTGATGTGATATGGTCAAGACATGATGCTATATTTTATTGTATGAGATGATCATGTTTTGTAACCGAAGTTATCGGCAACTGGCAGGAGCCATATGGTTGTCGCTTTATTGTATGAAATGCAAACGCCCTGTAATTGCTTTACTTTATCACTAAGCGGTAGCGATAGTCGTAGAAGCAATAGATGGCGTAACGACAACGATGCTACGATGGAGATCAAGGTGTCGCGCCGGTGACGATGGTGATCACGACGGTGCTTCGGAGATGGAGATCACAAGCACAAGATGATGATGGCCATATCATATCACTTATATTGATTGCATGTGATGTTTATCCTTTATGCATCTTATCTTGCTTTGATTGACGGTAGCATTTTAAGATGATCTCTCGCTAATTATCAAGAAGTGTTCTCCCTGAGTATGCACCGTTGCGAAAGTTCTTCGTGCTGAGACACCACGTGATGATCGGGCGTGATAGGCTCTACGTTCAAATACAACGGGTGCAAAACAGTTGCACACGCGGAATACTCAGGTTATACTTGATGAGCCTAGCATATACAGATATGGCCTTGGAACACGGAGACCGAAAGGTCGAGCGTGAATCATATAGTAGATATGATCAACATAGAGATGTTCACCATTGAAACTACCCCATCTCACGTGATGATCGGACATGGTTTAGTTGATTTGGATCACGTGATCACTTAGAAGAGTTGTATATGATGCAACCAGAAGGTTTTGTCAATCCTAAAGATGCTAACAAAGTGTGCAAGCTCCAGCGTTCCATTTATGGACTGGTGCAAGCATCTCGGAGTTGGAATATACGCTTTGATAGTATGATCAAAGCATATGGTTTTATAGAGAATTCTGAAGAAGCATGTATTTACAACAAAGTGAGTGGGAGCACTACAGCATTTCTGATAAGTATATGTGAATGACATATTGTTGATCGGAAATAATGTAGAATTATTCTGCAAAGCATAAAGGAGTGTTTGACAGGAGTTTTTTCAAAGCAAGACCTCAGTGAAGCTGCTTACACATTGAGCATCAAAATCTATATAGATAGATCAAGACGCTTGATAAGATTTTTTAATGAGTACATACCTTGATAAATTTTTGAATAGTTCAAAATGGAACAGTCAAAGAAGGAGTTCTTGTCTGTGATGCAAAGATGTGAAGTTGAGTAAGACTCAAGACCCGACCATGGCAGAAAATAGAAAAAGAATGAAAAGTCATTCCCTATGCCTCAGTCATAGGTTCTATAAAGTATGCTATGCTGTGAACCAGACATATTGTATACCTTGCTCCGAGTTTGACAAAGGAATACAATTTTGATCTAAGAGTAGATCACTGGACAGCGGTCAAGAATATCCTTAGTGAAAACTAAGGAGATGTTTCTCGATTATGGAGGTGATAAAAGAGCCCGTCGTAAAAAGTTACAACGATGCAAGTTTTTACACCAATCCAGATGACTCTAAGTCTCAATCTGGATACATATTGAAAGTGGGAGCAATTAGCTAGAGTAGCTCAGTGCAGAGCATTGTGGACATAGAATATTTGCAAAATACATACGGCTCTGAATATGAAAGACCCGTTGACTAAACTTCTCTCACAAGCAAAACATGATCATACCTTAGTACTCTTTGGGTGTTAATCACATAGCAATGTGAACTAGATTATTGACTCTAGTAAACCCTTTGGGTGTTGATCACATGATGATGTGAACTATGGGTACTAATCACATACAGATGTGAATATTGGTGTTAAATCACATGGCGATGTGAACTAGATTATTGACTCTAGTGCAAGTGGGAGACTGAAGGAAATATGCCCTAGAGGCAATAATAAAGTTATTGTTTATTTCCTTATATCATGATAAATGTTTATTATTCATGCTAGAATTGTATTAACCGGAAACATAATACATGTGTGAATACATAGACAAACATAGTGTCACTAGTATGCCTCTACTTGACTAGCTCGTTTCTCAAAGATGGTTATGTTTCCTAGCCATGTACAAAAGAGTTGTCATTTGATTAACGGGATCACACCATTAGGAGAATGATGTGATTGACATGACACATTCCGTTAGCCTAGCACTTGATCATTTAGTATGTTGCTATTGCTTCCTTCATGACTTATACATGTTCCTGTAACTATGAGATTATGCAACTCCCGTTTACCGGAGGAACACTTTGGGTGCTACCAAACGTCACAACGTAACTGGGTGATTATAAAGGAGTACTACAGGTGTCTCCAAAGGTACATGTTGGGTTGGCGTATTTCGAGATTAGGTTTTGTCACTCCAATTGTCGGAGAGGTATCTCTGGGCCCTCTCGGTAATGCACATCACTATAAGCCTTGCAAGCAATGTGACTAATGAGTTAGTTGCGGGATGATGCATTACGTAACGAGTAAAGAGACTTGCCGGTAACGAGATTGAACTAGGTATTGGATACCGACGATCGAATCTCGGGCAAGTAACATACCGATGACAAAGGGAACAGCGTATGTTGTTATGCGGTTTGACCGATAAAGATCTTCGTAGAATATGTAGGAGCCAATATGGGCATCCAGGTTCCGCTATTGGTTATTGACCAAGAATAGTTCTAGGTCATGTCTACATAGTTCTCGAACCCGTAGGGTCCGCACGCTTAACGTTACGATGACAGTTATATTATGAGTTTATGAGTTTTGATGTACCGAAGGAGTTCGGAGTCCCGGATGAGATCGGGGACATGACGAGGAGTCTCGAAATGGTCGGGACGTAAAGATCGATATATTGGACGACTATATTCGGAGTTCGGAAAGGTTCCGAGTGATTCGGGTATTTATCGGAGTACCGGAGAGTTACGGGAATTCGCCGGGGAGAAGTATTGGGCCTTATTGGGCCCTGCGGGAAAGAGAGAGGGACTG